>NW_022196909.1:64047668-64090684 GCF_008632895.1 Mastomys coucha | reverse complement strand
TATATATATATATATATATATATATATGTATTACTACAGTTTCCCAAAAAACTCATGCATTTAAACATTTGCTACCTGGCTAGCTGCACTGTTTGGAAAGGTTATGGAACCGTTATGAGGTAAAGTCTTGCAGGAGGAAATGGGTCGATGGGGATGGGGCTTGATGTACTGCAGTGAGACCCCTGTTCATTCTGCTCTTCCTAGTGAGATGCAATGCAACCAGCCAGCTTCCTGCTCCTGCCACCAGCGTTCCCGACATACTGCCACAATCTCTTCTTCACTGTAGTGGACTGGGCTCTTTTGAATGATAAGCTAAAATAAAACCTGTTCTTTCCTCCTTTCATTATCCCTGGACCACAAGGACGATGATTGCAGCTTCTCAATGAAACTGTGCTTTTCTTTTGGCAGACATGAGTGAGTCCTGAGGGATCTCGGCTTTGTCATGACTCCCCTGGTCACTCATAATGCTGCTCCATCCAGCAGGGCTTTGTCTGAGCACCTGACTCTTTTCTCAAAACCATGAAGTAGTAAACTGTGCTTGGTAGTTTTTCTGTGACCCTGTCTTAGTCAGTGTTCTATGGCTGTGAAGAGACGCCATGACTAGGACAACTTTTATAGGCAAAAGTCGTTTCAAAAGTTTAGTCCATTATCATAGTGGGGAACATTTTAGCTTGCAGACAGGTGCTGGAACAGTAGCTGAATGCTACATCCTAATCCATAGGCAGGGAGAGAGAGAAAGAGAGGTCAGGGAGGGAGACTGGGTCTGAGATGAGGTTTGAAATCTTATAGCCTACACAGTGTCACATCTCCTAATCCTTCTAATTCTTTCAGAATTCTGCTCCATGGTGACTAAACATTCAAATATCTGTGCCTATGAGGCATTTTATTATCTAAACCACCCATTTGTTATCTAACCCACTGTAGAACTTGATACAAGCTAGAATCATCTTGGTTGAGAAAATACCTCTCTCAGATTGGCCAGTGGGGTTTTCATTAATGACTAATGTGGAAGAGTGTAGCCCACGATGGGCGGTGATACCTATGGGAAAGTGGTTCTGGGTTGTATATGAAAGCAGCCATGGTGAACTTGGCAGGTAAGTCATGAGGGAAACATAAGTTAATTTTTAAATAGGAAGATAGCTTTAAAAAGAGCCCTAGGAATGGATCAGGCTACCCCAATTACCTTTTGATCCAAGATGGGTTACTTCAGTGCACTTTCCTCCAAAAGAAACCTTCTTGTTGGCTAGGTTTTTTCCCTTTCTGGAAGACTGGCAGGCTAACACACATGTGGCACATACACAGGCATTCACACATAAAAATTCTATGAGGCCTTAGAGAAGATGTAGGCACACAAACAGTAGATCCAAAACACAGCACAGAAAAGTTTGCATACAGACATCAGTTAAGCCAAAGAGAGGATGCCACAGCTTTCATACCTTAGCATGTCAGGTAAGACAAACAGAGCCAAGAAGCAGTATTGAAGATAATCACTTTGAAAACAGTTGTTAACCTTGAATGGATATCACAACCTCATGTTAGACTATAGCAGCCAAACTCTATAGTTCAAGGTGAAAAAGACAAAAGCCTTAAGTGTATTGGACCATTAGGACACCTCCCAAGCAACTGATGGGAAAGTGTAATCAGTAATGATATTGATTTGACCACCACATACCGCAATTAAATAAATGTACACATGGAGCCACAGCAATGTTCAGAAAAAAAAAAGCAAATTCAAAGCAAATTATACCGAATAAGCTCCAGTTAAATATGAGTGGAGATCAATAAAAGTTATTGGAAAATCATTCTGTTATTTAGAAGATAAGAAACTCATTTATAATCTAATCCATAGGTGAAAATACAAGTTTGTGGTGAAAATCAGAAAGCATTTTTTGGTGCAAGGTGTTGTTTTTGTTTACAATGTAGGAAACCAAGAGAATATCACTGTCTCCAAACAGAGATGAGCACTCTCCACAACTCTAAACCCTTGAGTTGATCAGACAGCTGATGTCACTAAATAACTTGATGGAATTAGATTTCAAGGAGCATTAAGATCCTTGGAGGAATTGGACATAAGCTAGCTTTACTCTTGGCAAAAAAATCAGCCATAGAAATTGCTAAGAAAAATGTGAAGGAATGTTTTATTGTCAAATGCAGACTGAAGTGTGAAGCTACTGCGGGTAGCGACTTTTTATTTTGCCTTTACAAAACTTCTTAACAAGAAACAATGAGAGGAGGTAGCATATATCCTGCCTTACGGCTCATGAAATCATCATCCAACATGGCAGGGGAGGCTTGGTGGTAGAAGCCTCCTGATATGGGTACTTGGAAACAACTTAGGTCCTTTGCAAGATCTCTTAATGTTGGACAGTCTCTCCAGCCTGGAGCTGTTGATTTCTGAATGTCTATTGGCTGCTGGCACCTCCCATACTCAGGATAGCTTACCTGTGTTAAATTCTCTTTGTGAATATACCAGGTTACTCTGTTCTCTATACCAGAGAAGACTTTGGCTGATGCAAAGGGAAGAGGAGGATGGCCTGTTTCCCAAAGCTAGCACAGTCTGATCCACAAAGAGTACAGGGAAAGCACACGGATCAGCGCCATCAGTTAATGTGGACCCAAGAAGTCTAAACAGATTGGCAAGCCAAGCACAGTGATGCAGTGAAGGAGTAACAGTTAGGGACCCAGTAGGATGTCTCAGAAATGAAAGGTAGATCAATATAGGGGGAGGGGATCAATAACTTACTCCATTAACACGGTAAGGCAAAACCCACAACTCAGATCTTATGCAAACATTTATAGCTTTTCAAAGTCTTGAATAAATAAATTTTGTCAGGTTAAGAAATTGAGAGGAAATTTCTAGAACTTGATTTAAGGAATTCCCAGAGCTACCTGACCCCCACCCCTCCCTCTTATGATGATTCATGGAAAGCAACTCAATTCTGTCAGTAAAGTATTACTGCTTGTGTTGCTATGTCCCTCATTAGAACAGTGCTCTGGCCATCGAATGAGAATTATGTTCATGTTAAAGGGAAAAGTGTTTAACTATAATTGCATTGCAGGTCTGAGGTTGTGCTAGCATTTACTGTAAATGTCAGTGTTTGGGAGATGAGGAAAGGTTGATAAATAACATAGCCATGTTTTGGATGAAGCCCAAAGATGTGCTTAGCTTAGGCCAGTGCTGTGAGTGTAACACAGATAGACCTCTGCCTAAGATCACAGACACCTCCTATCTCCATGGGGAAGGGTCAGTAATAACTCCCTGTGTCCATGCACAAAGGCAGGGAGGGGTCTAGTAATTACCTTAGACTTGATTACCCATCCCTTAACATGAATGACCACAAGTACTCTGGCTCACTGGTTATCAAGACTACCTTAGTGCTTGGAGTTGGTGTAGGCAGGCTCACTAGACTTTAGCTCAGATGTAAGCTTAAACAGAAAGGAGAGAAGCGGTTGGCTCTAAGCTGAGTGACCAGTTGATAGCCAAGTATCTGGACCTAATTCATCAAGCAAAACATGTCTATTCCATTATAATCAAGGACTCGAAGTAGGTTCCTCACTATCTCCAGCCCCCAGAAAAAGATGCTCTCAAATCTATAGTATGATACTGATTGCCTTTCTTGCTTAAGCAGGAAAAAAGAAAAAAAAGGTAGCTTATGGAATTGACTAGACCTATAATTAAACGCAAGTATTTTGTAATGTTTTTCAAAAACATGTGTTACCAAAAAGACAAGTATTTAAGGTTATACATTTACCTCTGGGTATTTGATTTATTCTTTGACCCAGTAATTATGAAGCAGAGTATTTTAAATTAACAGGGTGTGGGAAATTATTTGAAATTGCGTGAGTTCTCTTTTCTGCATGAGTATGTAATTTTAGCTTTTTGAAATTTGATATTCTTTGGCCTGGTATAGAATTGATTTTTATTCATTTTTTACGGATGCTGAGGAAATGTGTGCCCAGTTAACAGAGTCCAAAGTTTAATGTCTAATTATCAATTTACCACAAGTCTCCATACTTTCTCCTACTCTGAAACATCAGATGGGGGAAAAGCTAAAGGGGAGTAACTGCTTGACCTAGTAACTATATTTCTAAATCTTTCCCAGAATATTTTCACATTCTTTTTTTAAGGTGACTATTTTAAGCTATTCATTTAATGTTAAGAAATGTTAAGATTGAGGTGATCATCAGAGAAAAAGAGACAAACCCACAGTAGTTAGAAACCATGAGCTGTCAGGTCTAACAAGTGTGGCCAATCTCAGAGGGTTACATTTAAAAAAATCTCGAGCAAGCCCTTCATGTAAACCCATAGAGCACTATGTACCATGAGAGAACCATGTAAATGTCGCTTACCACATGCCTGAAGCCAGGCCGCTTTGCTCTGTTTGTGATGGTCAATGCCACAGTAGCCACAAGTAGATTTTTGTAGAGCCAGTACACACCAGACCCATATGGTTTTGTAGCTAATAGCTACATTGGTAAACTAAATGTCACTGTGAGTGCATATGGCCACCTCTGTCTCCTTTAGGAGAGTCCGTAATCCTCTCCATACTCTCGAGATGTGACTTTTCTTTGGTATCTTTTCCACAAATGTATAAAGGTGAAACTTGAGGAAGGAATGAGGAATGTAGACAGCCAGTGAGATAGCTATTTGATAGATCTGTAACTTAGAAACATGAAATTGGATACTTAACTCATCTATAATTGACTGTCAAAAGATGAGAGATAAACACTTATATAATTTCACCCAATGAGCACCCAGTGAGCAATCTTGTTCACAAGGGACCACAGGAATTTGTTGTAGCTCCTGGGACCTTGCCTCAGGTTTCAGTCCCAACCCCATACAACGGCCCCCGCAGGAGAGGTGTGTGATATTGGTCAAGCCCTCTTACATGCAAATAAAGATTCTCAGCCCAAACCAATGAGAGATAACTGATATATATCTATATCTATATCTCTATCTCTATATATATATCTATACATACATACATATATATATATATATATATGTATGTATGTATCCTATCCAGGGAAGTATATCTATACATACATATATATATATATATATATATATATATATATATATATATATATATATATATATATATATATATGTATGTATGTATCCTATCCAGGGAAGTAAAAGCTCTCGAGAAAGATCTCCTCCCTTGTCAGAGCCTTTTGTTCTAAGAGCTGACACTTGGGAAGAGGTCTGCTCTCCCAAAACATGGCCTGAAGCCGAGCTGCACTCCTCACTGACTAACTAGTCGTCTTTGTCATCTGCCCAGCCCGACAAGACTCAGTGCAGGAGAGATGGAGCAGCCTGGAACACAGGGCAGAGACAGCTCCGCCCATGCTCGCTTCCCTTCGCTTGGGCTCTTGCACCAAGCTGGGCCTTGATCTCGGGCCTTGATCTCCGTGGAAAGCCTCCAGCATTCAGACCCACAATGTTCCTCCTACCTCAGCAAACAATGGCTCCAATTTCTCTTTATAGATGAGTTCTGACTGCTCTGTAACCATTTGCATGGGGTCATGAAATATGCACCGTCACTGATCTGTGTCACCACACTTTCCTGTTTAGTTTCTCAGTCCTCCATCACCCACACACAAACACACAAAATCAATTCTCCCTGCACAGTCCAAGCTAAGGGAATTTGCTTTGCTGATTAGACCGTAAGAGATATGCCAATGCTAAGTCAAGCTTACATTCCTGGAAAAAGCTTATGACTTTCTACTTTGTACTAACAAGAGGTCATGTTTGTATTTTATTGATGACTTTTGCATCTGTGTGGTTGAGATTGCCCTAACCCCCACTGACAGTCATCTCTAAGTTGCTTTTCTTTGCTCTTAAATTCTTCAAGGAGTCCTCACTGTTTGACTTTTATGCATAATGCTTTGCCTTTCCTTCAGGGTATGTGTGCACATGCATGTTTGTGTGTGTGCCTGTCTGTGGAAGCCAAAGATCAATGGCTTGCCCTTAGCTTATAAATAGAGTTATTTCAACTTTAACATGGATTATTAAACTCTTCCTCACCTTTATTCGGGAAGGTGCTGGGAAGGAAGATTAGCTATGAATCAGTTTGAGCCTGACTTAATTTCTCTCATGGCAATAGAGAGCTTCATTTCTAGTTGGTAAATTTCTATATGGAAACATGTTCACTTCATCCAAGTGTTAACTGTTATTGATAAAGTGACTTTTCAGTTTTTCCAGCTCTTGACCTTCCTGCTTCAGGCTCCTGAGTGATGGATTCTAAGCATGTTCTATCATACCAGTACAAATACATGTAAGGTCCTGCTTCATTATAGGATTATTTTAGAATGGTTTAGTTTGAATTTCATTTAAGAGCAGATGCTGGGGTCTCAAATGCAAGTGTGTTACTTAGGAAATGTGTGAATACTAAGGAGGAGTCAGAGAGAAGCCAACACAATATGCAACAATATCCATGCACTCACCACTAGAATTAAACTTCTGGGGCAAGTTCTCCAGCTATCCCCTTTAAGGATGAGCTCGGTTACAGTGATGGTTTGTATATGCTTGGCCCATGGAATAATAGCACTGTAGGAGGTGTGGCCTTGTTGGAGTAGGTGTGTCACTGAGGCCATGGCCTTAAGACCCTCATCCTAGCTGCTTTGAAGCCTACATTCTTCTAGAGCCTTCAGATGAAGATGTAGAACACTCAGCTCTTTCTGCACCATGCTTGCCTGGTTGTTGCCATGTTCCCACCTTGAAGACAATGGACTGAAACTCTGAACCTGTAAGCCAGTCCCAATTAAATGTTGTCCTTATAAGAGTTGTCTTGGTCATGGTGTCTGTACTCAGCAGTAAAACCCTACCTAAGAGAGTTACTTTTCTGTTTCTGTAATAAAGCACCAACAAAAGGAACTTAATGGAAAAGGGTGTGTATTCTGGTTCATAGTTCAAGGGCATGGTTCATCATGTTGGGAAAAGTCAGAAGGGCAGGGCCTGGAAGCAGCTCCTCACATCACAATCTAAATTAGAAAGTGGAGGGTAAGACATATTGCTACCCACCCAGCCTTCCTCTTTCTATGCATTCGGGGACCCAGCCCAGAGAATAGTGTCACCCAGAGTGGACAAGTATTCCTACCACAATTAACCCAATTAAGACCATCTCCCACAGGTATGGCCAAATGTCCAGGTGGTTCTAGATTTTGTCAACCTGACAATAAGCACCACCAATCACAAGGACCATGGTAATGGGATATTTGTACATGTAATCCAGTCTGTCACTCTTTCAAATCTGTTCCAAAGACTGAAGGAGTCGACAAGTCATTTAGCCAGACATACACAAAGACAGAAAGGGCTTTTATCTGGCTTTAGTCCAGTCTTTGAGCAAGCATGTGAGACTGGCAGCTGACGTTAATTCATGCTCACTGATGGGGTGAGACTTGACAGGTAAGTAGTCCTAACAGAGTCCAGCACACTGATAGTTTATTGTAAGATGAATATTTGGTTTTGCAGAATCTATCATTCCACTGTATTTCAAAGGAATCTGCTAGCTTATGTGTTCTATGTCATACATATACAGCATCCGAAGAAGTAGGCAAAAACAAATTTGATGGTAGGAAAATTCCTGTATCTGGAGTTGGATTTACAACAAATATTGATGTATATTCCTAGGCTATAGTCATGTACATGTTAATTTGATCTTTTATGAAGAATTTCAATGTTTCCAACGTTCCAACTATGTGGGAGTCAATCTAGATGAAGGAGGAAACTAAGTCTTATATGGGTCAGTGAGGGTGGTAGCTATACATAGCAGGTCCTTCTGGTGGCCGGATTCCTTTCTCTGGGTCCACCTGATTTTGGTGTTAGAGAAGACTGTGTGCACCCATGGCATGTTTTCTCTAGAATCTACAACCTTGTCCAATTTACAGAGCAGTTCAATATTGGTAGTTTACACTTCTTGGGTCAACCAAACAATTATCTTCAGTGATCTGTCCAAGAGATCCAGGCCCTGATGTCCATAGCAAGAACCAGCTAAGCAATGTTCTTTTTATTGATTTTTATTTTTATCTTTCTTTCTACTTAGTATGCCTATTCTGGGCTTGCTTCCAAAATAAACCTCCTGAACTCAAGTTTTCTCAGACCCTGGTTTCTGGGAGGGAAAACATCACAGAAGACAACGTGATGAAATACCTAGAAATGTATAAACTCTAGTGTACATCCTAGTCATTTGTATGCACTCCATATAGATTTGAGAATATATAGTTAGAGATGTTGAGCCATTCTGCCAGCCCCAAGACATTTGTTGCCAAGCCTGGTATCCTAAGTTCAATGTGTGGGATTCACATGATAGAAGGAAAGAACCAACTCTTGCAAGTTGTCCTCTGAACTTTACACATGAGCTGTGCAACACACACACACACACACACACACACACACAGAGTGAGAGAGAGAGAGAGAGAGAGAGAGCCTGACAGACAGACACAGACTCTCTCTCTTTCTCTCTTGCATGTGTGCGTACACACATAAAAAGGGAAAATAAAATGTATATTTAACAAAAAAAATTTTAGGAAGATACTAAGTTTAGAGACCTATGTGGGTCCCTCAGGTTTATGTGGGTCCCTCAGGTCTGTGGGCATCCCTTAGGTCATATTAAGTGCTTGTCCATGTCATCAACATTCCGACCTTTGCCTACTTGACCTGTTGTGCACACAGTACATAGGACACCTGAGATATCCCATTTCACCTGGCCCTGGGCCCCTGCCCCAGTGGCTGATTGACATCCTCTGATATGGGCCACAGTATATTCATGCTACCACTTCAATTCCTACTCTGGGTTTGCCTGTTTATGTGGGAATGTACTATAGCAAGCCCTAGACCCCCATGTAGAGTCAATTCCTGTGCAAAAAGGATATAAAAAAGAGATGCTACAGAGGTATCCATTCGTGGTGGGGAGAGGTGGAGCTGAAAATCAAATCTTTCCTTTTCTCCTCAAGCTTCCGGGATCATTTCTATTATTCCTCAGGAAGAGCTGTGAGTGGCAGGCAGTGAAGGAAGGGCATAACTCTGTTGGTCCCTGGCTATGACAGGCACTCTCATCTCAAGTTTCAGCTCCTGTTCCTTGATCATATAAGCTGAAGTCCTAAGTTAAGCTTGGACTCACAGGGACAGGGTCTGGTCTCCAGTGAGATGCTGCTCCCAGGTTGCTCTCTGAAGTTCAGTACATGTACAAGCACAGTGCAGAAGGCTGTGTTAAGATCTTCATAGCATTTCTCCACCAGTGGGAAGCAGGAGTCAATACAGAAATGTCCCTGTTGCCCTTAAAAAAAATCAAACAACCATGTATATGTGAGTACAGGCACATGATCCCATAGTGCGAATGCAGAGGTCAGAGACCAATGTGTGGGAGTAGTCTCTCCTTTCACCTTCTCATGGGATCTGGGAATTGAACTCAGGTCACTAGGCTTGCACTGCAAGCACCTTTACTTACTGACCCATCTAACACCCCCATGTGCATCCCCCTCCCCATGAATGATTGGGAAAGGCAATGCTCTATATTTTTTTAGAGATCCAAGGAGAGAACAAGACTCTGTGTTATAATCATTTCTGAGATCCTTCCCATTGCAGAATGAACTAGATATAGAAAGGGAGAGACAGACATAGCTGGACTATGTGTGGCGTTAGCTCCTGGGACAATGGAAACAATGATTATACACAAGTTTGGCTTTACAGCTTTTATTATACATTTGTTGTATGTGTGGGGAGGGGGAGATGTGTACCATGACACACATGTAAAGGTCAAAGGACAACTTGTGGGAGCTGGTTCTTTCCTTTCACCATGTGGGCCCCAAGGATTAAACTTCCAACGTTAGGGTTGGCAGCCTGCTAAGCCATGGCTTCTGTTTGGCTCTTTAAATTAAATGTTCCTAGCAACCTTGAAGATAAACTGGCAGGCTCAGGTGAGTCAGATACCCACAACACAAGAGCCAGACAGTCTCAATGACTTCCTGACCATCTAGATTGTGTTCATCAAGATGGAAAGTCCCACCTTAAATACAGGTGGTGCTGTCCGGTGGGCTGGGGTCCTGGGCTGAATTAACGAGAAGCAAGCTATACACCAGCATTCAGAATTTCCTGCTTCCCGATGGCCATGTGACTATTCCCCTATTCTTGTTCTGTTGTCTTTCCTGCTGTGATTTCTTTAAATCATGATCCTGATTTCAAATTGCTTCTTTAAGTTGCTTCTTCTCAGGCATCTGATCAAAGCAACAAGAAAAGTAACCAACATAGGTGAGTTTTTGCATGTCCACTAAGAAATACATGAGCCAGGGCTGTCTGGTGCCTCCTTCCTAGGCAGGTACCAATGGAACACGTTCTTTGAAATCTCAGATAGTCTAAGGGCCTGCAGGGTTCATTGTGAGGTGAAATATGAACATGGTCCCCCAAGTGTGTCACACATTAGCTCTTAGCAATTTAAAATTTCTAGTTTGAGATTTTTTTTCCTAGTTTATAGGGCATCTACTTCAGAATACTGCCCAGAACTCAGGTTTTCTATGATTTATTAGATTAATGAGCAATTAAATGGGGATTTCCCAGTATATATGGTCACTTCAGAAAGATTTGGATGACGGTTTTGTCTTTTATCAGCTCTAACACTGGTCAGAGCTACCCGTTCAGCTTTCTGAGCTAACATCCCTGCCAGGAGTGACTCCACCTGCATGATCTTGATGTTTGAGAACACTGCTGATCCAGCATATCTCTGTCCATCTTGAATGAAGCTGTTGCCTTTGGTAAACCATGTTCCTCTGCATCCATCAAGGGGGTATCCTGAAGATCTGGTCTGGTCCCAGAGAAGTGGGCTAAAATGTCCGAGAAGTCATGCCCATGGAGGTCTAGGTCAGGCAGCAGGGTAGCTGGGCTTAGGGAAGCTGAGTCTTGAAAAGTTATTCTGGGAACATTTAAGAGGAGAGACTAGTAATGAATCATTCTGGCATTGGTGATGGGCTTTGGCCCAGTAACAGTTTGTCAGCATCTTTGACTAGGAGGTCCATGTTTGTACTGTTTGTACATCATCACAGCCATGGACCAGTTTCCAGTAATCTGGAAACTGGGTCTAACTTCTTTGACTGGTAGGTAACCAGCTTGTGCCAGGACTGAGAGTCTGAGTCAATATACCTTTCATTATCTCAGATCTCTTGTCCATAAAGAGATGGAAAGGCTTAGTCACATTTTTTTTTTGGCAACATCAAAGCTGATGTAGAAATTTCTTTCTGGCCTCAGAGCCACCTCTGACGTTCTCTTACTATGTACCCCCTGGTTGTAGGAGTTAAACTGTGCTTGGCAGAGTAGGGCCTTCTTAGAGGGGGCTCGATAGTTCAAACTTCCCAGGGCCTCCAAGAGGTCCTGGGTCTCCTCTAGGCGTTTTTGTTTGGTTTCTGCTACACCAAGGAGGTCATTTATAAACTGTTAAAGAGACTGTATCATTAGGTTTTAGCAAGACAGAATGTTAAGCTCTGCTATCAACAAGGAAGCTGGAGGGTTTTTCTTTTATTTTTAGAGTTACCCTGGGCATCTTTTTCTCTTCCAAGTGGGGGCATTTTTGATTTTTAGTGCCTCCTCTTACCTCTTCTTCTAGAAGCCATTTTTTTTCAGACATCTCTGACAGTCTTCTGGTTTGGCCATGGATGCTAACAGGATCTTTGTCAGATTGTGAATCTGTTGTCTCCACTCTTTCACCTGTCTTTCCTGCACTTTCTCTTTTAGTAAACATTTTTCTGCCATTATCATTAAGTCTCTCAGACTCTTTTCTCTTAACCTCTCAAACCTCTGGAGTATTTTTCTTAATATCTGGTGCTGCCTGATTGATAAAAGCTAGAGCTACTGCTGCTTTCATTTTGGAATGTCTCTAAGACCCTTTCTAAGAAAGCTGCAGAACTTAATTTCTCTGACTAATATCTTATTTATCTTTGGCCAAATTGATGGGCTGTCTTACAGATGCTTTGAGACCTGACAACAGAGACCAGCAGGAAGACTTAGAGTCTCTCCATACCTTTAGCAGTGTTGACATCCCAATCTGGGTAGGCGAAGGGAAAGCCAGCATCAATAGCTACATGGTGAGTTCTCCCATGGGTTCCCGTGGGGCCAGGAACCAGCCTTCTGGCCTCTGTCTGGATTCTCTATTTTATTTTATTTTATTTTATTTTGGTGAAGAGAACCTGTAAAAGCTACTGGCAGTTATCCCAAGTGGGCTGGTGGGTGAAGAGGACTGTCTCCAAGAGATTAATCTCCAGTTACAAAGATCACTAGTGGCCAATAGTGATGAGGTTAGTTTCTTTGATTATTGACCGCCCCTGTTGCACATAAGGGCAGGAGGACAAACTCAGGCTGGGGAGGCAGCCCCCTGAGCCTTCGTGTCCCTGCAGCAGGTCTCCCTTTGCCCCCTCCCCCCACCTGCCATGGGCTGCCTGTGGCAGAGCTGCTGTTCTGTCTAAAGTGTTGAATAAAGTGGGGCTGCCTGTTGTCTGGGGAGAAAAAAAATTCCTAGTGGAAAGATTCTATCCCCTAGTTTTAACATAGTGGAGTTGAAGGTGTCTGTCCCATGTTAGACATCCATCAGAAAGTCACCCATAACACAGATGACAAAGACAAAACATAAGAAAAATTCCAAGCACTCTGCACTGCCACATGCCACCTTAAAAACAACCAGAAGGTGGTGCCTAGCACATCGGTTTTAATCACCTCTGGCAACTGATTCACATTTAAGGCCTTTTTTCAGAACAGAATTACAGATGTGTACCATTCAGTTTATGAACAGACAAAGATACAGACAGGACTACTGTACATACATATGGACATATGGACATACTATACATATGGACAGATGTACAGACTCAGACAGACTTTAACAATATTGAGACCCTCTGGGTCAGAACCTGGAGGCCTTGAAGTTCCTGGGCAATGCACCAAAATGTTGTGCCAGGAAACACTGAAATATGAACCACAAAAGATCACCAAGGAGCCAAATCTGGTGCGATTGTATTAGGATCTTTTTACTCAAGCTTGAGCTTGGGCTCCCAGTGAACCACGACACAGTAGGAAGGTGGAGCCCTGAGCCTAGTTTTAGGCGAGCATCTCTAGAGGCAAGAAAGGGGTATCTAGCCTGGTACACATCTGATTGGTGGGCCATTGTAGCCTTTAACATAGTAAGCTGGTGCTGAGAGCCAAACCATAAACTTAACTTATGCTCTCCTCCTAATTGGTGGTTGTTAGGGAGTGAAGTGTTAGGGGTGGGGAATAACCTGGAAGCTGAGGCTAGACACAGGTTTTGTTGGCGAGTAGCCTGGAAACTGGTGCTAGGTTCTGACATGTTAGTTCAACCTTAGCTCACATTCTCTAAGATGAAATCTGAACCCAAAAGATTTGGTCTTTCAGTGCTCTAAGGATCAAGCAGTTCACTGTTAGAGAAGGGACGAGAAGCCACATGGTTGCTGGCTGGGGAAAGGAGCAAACATAACCAGCATTGTTGTTAGGAGAAATGGCGTTGGCCGTCCCAGGGTTCTGTGTGAACATTAGAAACAGTATAATATTTAAAACAACAAAACAAAGTCTTAAATGGAAGGAGATGCTTCCCTCTAAGCCTGAGAGAAGCTTTAAGAGGTATTAGCTTATGGAATAAGAGCGGCAACAATCTTGACAGCAATAGAAACCCTATGATCAAAAGCATTGGAGAAGAAAGTATTTATTTCAGTGCATAACTCCTCAGGGTACAGTCCCATCCCGGAAGGAGTCAAGGCAGGGGCTAGGGTAATGGTTACTGAGAGCACTGTTTACTGGCTTGCCAGTCTGCCTTCTTATGGCACCGAGGCCCACCAATCCAAGTCCATAAACTGGACCCTCCCACACCAATCATTAATCAAGAAAATGCATCACAGGCTTGCCCACAGGCTAATCTGCTGGCAACATTTTTTTAAATTGAGGTTCCTTCTTCCCAAATAACTCTCACTTGTGTCAAGTTGACATAAGATTAAAAAGCAATTGACCCATTGTTACCGTGCATCATGACATCATGCAAACATCAGTATTAAGTCATGACCTTTCATTTCTGGTACCCAAGGTATCACGTTAATTTTAATTACTATAACAAACACAAAAAAAGTCTTCCAACTTTTTTTGTACTGTCTTGTTTTATTTTCCCAAGACAGGGTTTCTTTGTTAGTCTTTGCTGTCCTGGAACTAGTTCTACAGACTAGGCACTAGACGAACTCACTCTGCAGACTAGGTAGGTCAGCCTGCCTCTGCTTCTGAGTGCCGGGACGAAAGTGTATGCTATTAACACCCAGCTCCAAATGTCTCGTAACTGGGGACTCCTGTAAAATAAAATAAGTTACGACTTTGTTACTCCAAGATGGCACAGTGACAATCATATGAGAGCAGAACTGAAGTCCAGCAGTGTTAAGCAGAGTGTTAAGACTTATGGCATTCATGGTTATCAGGTTCCCAAGTGCTGGCTGTGGAGCATTTGTCTCCACTGCGTGCAGCACATATGTGTTGCCTCCACTATTCACAGCACATGCATCTTGTGTTTTAGACCGAGGTCTGCCCCACTTTACAGCTGATGATGATCTTAGTGGGACTGGGATCTACAAAACACTGGGAGCGCCTTTAAAGCTGTGGGTGGCCTTTACAATAGCCTCTCCTGGACTTTCTTTAGGGACTCTACCATTGCCACATCACATGGTGCCAAGTCTCAGCCTCACTCCATTACCCCTTCAATAACAGGACTGAGCCTTTAGCAATGGCCTCTCCTGGCCTTTCTTCATAGACATTAAGTAAAGTGTCTTAGTATATTGATTATGTAAGCCCAAATTATGAAAGCATATATTATCAAAGACATTAAGGGTTGCTTGGACTATAGATGAACAATAGCAGGTTCCATTGCACAGAAGCTGCTTAGGAAATTGATGATATGAAGGAGGCAGCGCTGGAAGGGGTTGGTGGCATCCTTGACTTAGCTGGGAACTAAAAATGGAGCAGTAATTTTGTGGTCAGAGTGGAAAAGGTGAGACTGTTATAAAGGGGATGATTTGTTCTTTAAAACCTGAGTATTTTCTGACTGTGGAGGAACCAAGGAGAAGCTAAATCGTGGGCTGGTGAGATGGCTTTGCTCCCAAGACTGACATCCGGAATTTTTCCTTGGGTCACACATGGAAGGAGAATGGTCTGCCTTCAAGTGTTCATCCGATGATCACATGTGTGCTCACAAACACACATGTGCACTAGACCTTCAGTTGTATTACAGTGGGGAGTATGTTCTGTAGCATAAGAAAACTAAATTAAGAGCACCAGGAGATAGGAAATAGAAGACTCAAATTGTGGGATTCCAGGAGCAGAAAGTCAGATGGTTTGAGATTCATTGACAAATGCCATGCTTGCAGGACATCTGCTCAAACATCTGCCAGTGATCATCATCTCAGGGCACACAGTAATTCAGATTCTTAGAAGGAAGAAAAAGGCCTGGGGATATAACTCAGTTGCTAGAGGCCGTGCCTAGGATGCACAGAGTCCTGGATTTATCCCTAACACTGCATTAAACTGGCATGTGCTTGCCCGAAATCCCAACACTCTTGAGTGGAAGGCAGGAGGTTAGGGCTAAGGTGTTTGTCACTCAAACATGGGGACCTAAGTTCAAACTCTAGCATGCATATATCCAAGAACACTCCACAACAAGAACACAATTCAAAATAACTTTTAAAACTTCAAGGTCACAAAACAAGGAAAGAGGGACCATCGAGATGGGATAGTGAGCTGGCATAATTGGTGTGAAGAGCATCACCACTTATGGCGTTCATGGTTTCCAGGCTCCTAAGCGTTGGCTGTGGCACATCTGTCCCCACTATCTGCAGCACATATGTGTTTTCTCCACCATCCACAGCACATGCATCTTGTTTCTTAGACTGAGCAACCATCTCAGTCTAAGCAAGTGAGAACCTTCTCTACAAGTTGTCTTCTGACCTCCAATGTTTACTATGGGATGTCCATATATCTCCCAACAAACAAAATGTTAAAAAAGCAAGATAAGGGAAACATGACAAGCTTTATCTCATTGACTTGACCAGAAATGACAGGCATTTATACATTTGATGTGGTAAAACTAGGCTGAGAGATGAAATTAATCTAACAAACCTTTGTGCACTTAGGTTGCATGCTAGAGACTTAGGCCAAATATGAATAAGCCTTTAAAAAGTGGATCCTTGCAAATATGTCTTTAAGAGGATCACTTTTGCTTTCCCTCTTAATGGTTTCTCTTCCAATCGTTAAGGCTCACTCGCCCATTGAATGGTATTCCTAACAAGTAAGCCTCTGATACAAACTAAAAAACTAATGGCTGCTGTGGCTAAGGAGGAAAATGTCTGAGATATGTCTGTTCACCTCACAGGATCTCTCTAACTTAGATTAGATAACTATATGGTAATTTAAAGGATTCTTTTGACATATCCATCAGCTTAGCATGGTAGTCTACAACTTTAATCCAAATACTTGAAAGGCAGAGGAGTGTGGATCTCTGAGTTCAAGGATAGCCTGGTCTTCATGGCAAGTTCAAAGCCAGCCAGAATTCTTTTGTGGTTGTCTAAAACAGTAATGTAAGCAGAATGAAGGATATCTAGTTAATCTCCAGTGGTGCTTGGGGTAGACTGATGAGGGAGATTGGCATCCCAAATGCCTATGAATCTCCATAGTCATGAATTAGTTCCCTGAGCATCCAGTTTCCCACTGGAGTTTACTATGGTTTGGGGATCTGTGAGTCTAACCAACAATACAGACCTGCTCCTCTGCTGTGGGGAGATGACAGAAAGCCAAGCCCTGTTAGCTGCACAGGAGTCACATTTATGTATGGTGTCTTGGTTGACAAAGGATTGATTCATGGAAGGCATGGGAGTCTATGCCCGAAACTGTTAAGAAATGGGCAAAGACAATGAGGGGCATTTCCAGCCTCCTGCTTTGCTGGGTTGAGTCTGGGCAGCAATCCAAGCTGGGTACAAATTGCTTTATGGATCATCTAGGTACAATTCTCCCACCCCAGTCTTGTGATGCAGGTATCCGTACCAGAGTTCTCTTTTCCTGCTGAGTTCAAAGTGAGACAGGGGCTATGGGAAGAAGTCTGTTTGTCTTCATGTTTGGTTTCAGTCTCAGAATGAAACCTGTTGGCACCAACAAGGCCAGCCTAAGGACCTCCAGGCTTTATGTGTTTGCTAGTCAAAGCACGTTTAGTCTGAGCCAGAGTTTGAGCATTCTGGGATGTGGGGGGAGCCCTGTCCTTCTTTAATCCCCTGGCTAAGTTCTGAGTCTTCCTAGCAACCTTTGCTCTATTGTTTACACCTAACCTTCATTATATTCATTCTGATGTCTTGAACCTCAGCACACACCAATGGAACCAGCTATATATGGACCTCTATAATCAGCTCAAATGTACCCTGGACTGACCTGTGTACATGTGGGGAGGCCACTTCTCCCATTCCACTGGACCAAGAGATGGTAAATGACTATTCACCAAACAGGAAAATGGTAGCTTCCTAAATGGTGGGATAAAAGACCCAAATAAGGACCTGGACTGAAAAGCATTCAGGCAGGCCAGCTTGGGGCACTTTTATGTATCTACCTGCTGAATCCAAGGTGAAGGCAGTGAACTGTTGTAGAGGCCCTAGAACAAACAAAAGCCTGGCAAAACCACTGACTTGCTGACTAATGGACAAAACCAAATTTCCAATGCATTAGTTTATTCCATGAGGCAAAAGTAATATGACCCTGGAGAAGTGAGGCCTTCCAGATGGAAATCTGTCTCACATCTAGCCTCCCTGTCCTGAAGGAATCAAACCTCCAAGGGGTAGGACAATCTGCCTGTAGCCTTAAGGACAGAAGGATAGAAAGGATTGAGGTATCAATTTCCTCACTCTTCTAGATTTTTCCACTTTAGATGAGTTTAGTATTTACTTAGGGAAACTGTCCTACCAAATTGATCTAGAGAAGCAGAGAATTGCAAAGTAGGTTGAGATGACAAAGCCAACAGCCAAGTCCTGACGGCTACACAGGAGTCATAGTCTACCAAGTTTAAATATGGGGTTCAGAGGTGGAACAGTTGAGATGGAGGATACTCCTATGCTAGGAAGCCAAATTTGCAGGCAGTCCTTCATCAGTTAGGTCTTTAGCAACCCCAAACCATCAAGGTAATATCAATATTTTAAAGCTATCTTTCAAGGTGGTGACATCAGAGCCTATGTTGCCCCATAAGATACAGCAGCAATGCCTTTGAGCCAAGTTGACCAGTTCAAAAGACATGTCAGATGTATCACCCTCTTTGCTGTCTAATGGGAATCCATGTTGAATGCATTTTTTTTCTAGGAAAGTCAAAGCAAATCATCCTTCACAAACTTGCTTTGAGAAGGCAATCAAGGACCTTACCATGTTGACATGGAAGCTGGGATGGGACTTATGTTACAGAGTCCACACTAGCCTTTCCTCATCCACAAGGAGGAGCTGACTGCCAGCCTGCAAAGGCCTCTTACCCACATCCCTTGAGCTATTTAGGTTATAGTCTGGTCACCATGAAGGGGGCCTCTGCATGACATCTGTGAAACCTGCTTTCTCAAGGCAACTTTGAGGTGAAAACTCGCCAGAATGTTGTATTTAAGCTTTCTAGTCACTTTAGAACAAGCATTTCAGAAAATCTCAGTACAGCGTAAGGAAAAAACACATGGGTCACATTCCTCCAGGACCTTTTAATAGGTATTTCAAGTGGAATTTAGAGGTAACAGAATAGCTGACTTCATAGAAAAAAAAAATCCTAAATTGTGGTATCAGTAATATGCTATAACTAGAATATGCTAAAATCCCTGCTTTATTTTCTTCACTAAACAGTAAAAGTGGAAGTTTTACGTTACCACTTTTAATATAAACAATTAGCATTTATATTTTATGTTAATTGCGTACATTTGGTTATAATTGGTCTGTCTCTATATCATAGTTTTCAACTTAGCCTTATTCCCTATAGCTGGTTAGATTGAATAATATGCTACCTAATTCTGTCCTATGGTTTGTTCAATAAAAGCATGGTTAAAAATTTAGTATCCTAGCACTTTCCAAGCTACACACATATACATCTTAAATAGTTCTCTCCAATAAGTTGGCTTCTCGAAATCAAATTCTAGGATTTACTGGAGCAAGCGAAAAAAGGCCTGCTAATGGTAGATAGTGCCAGAATGGCTCTCAGAAGCACCCTAGCACATTAGAGCCATATTGAGTGTGGGGAGGCTGAGTCAATGTAGCCCACCATTCATTCTAGTAGCTATATTTGCTTATGATACTTTTGGTATGTGGCCCAACTTGGTATGGCTTTCCTTTTTGAGCTACAATTCAAATTCCACTAAACTACCCCATTGAACCTTTACAACCTGTGAACATGCTGAAAACCACTGTACTATTGAGTTCAACACCCTCCCCTTCCTTTTCAGAGACAGGCTTCTCATTTGGTAGCCCAGGTGTTCTGACTAGTTTTATGTCAACTTGACAAAAGCCAAGGAGATGACTTTTAAAATAATAACAGCCAAATCCTGAGCCAACCCCCTCCCAAACCTGAAAACCCACTGTAGTAACTCAGTCTCCAAGATGGAATGTGCCTCAGTGGTCTCAGTCTTGTTAGAAGCCCAGGAAGTTCCTGTTCTCTGTTCCACAGAGATAGCTCTGATAACTCAGAAAGGAACCAATAGGGTAAATCAACTCCGTGGCCAAAGGGATGCCCCAGGGATCAAGGCAAGATGATCTTCCTTCTGCCTTTTTATATTGGCTTCTAACAGAAGGCACATCCTACAGTTGGGGTTGGGGTGGGCCTTCTCACACCAATCAAGGCTATGGCAACACTCTGGGTGAAGCTTCCTACTCAAGTGACTCTAGCCTGTGCCAAGTTCACATTGAAACAAACCATAAAGATACCGGAAGACCATTTGGCTTTATAAGGACCTCGGGTAGATACTGTACCGAAGAATCCGTGTTCCTTTCATATCAATGATAGTATGTGATTACCTGGAGCAAAACCACCCAGCTATCATCGCTCCACTGGCAATACATTTTTGTTTTAAACTTTTAACAAAAGGAAAAAGGTTGGGCATAATGGCTCATGCCTTTAATTCTAGTTCATGGGAGGCAGAGGCAGGCAGATCTCTCGGTTCAAGGCCAACATGGTCTACAGTGTGAGTTCCAGGACAGCCAGGGCTACACAAAGAAACCCTGTCTGAAAACATAAAGACACTGAAGCCTCTGGAGTCTTTGTGACTGAAGCACAGCCTGAACACCGCAGCGCTCATGCTGGACATGGTTGCCCTACCTCCAGCATACACAGGTGAGCATCAATCTCATATCTTACGCTGTCTTCGACGAAGTTCGGAAAGCAAACCGATCCTCCCCCAGAAGCATGATCGATGTTACTATTTAAAATCTCTCTGATCTTCTTACATTCCAGCTTTAAATGTTCTATTCTACCTCGTGCTATGGAGAACAACTGGGCCCCCTTCCAAATCACTCAGTCGTAACCTTCAAATGTGGAGCAGTCCTTGCACTCTCAGTGATTTGCGATGCTTCCAGCATCAGGAGTTGATTTAGATGACAGCCCTAGCTTGTAAGCTTACATTTCGTACTATAGTAATGGCGTCAGGGCGGGACTTGTCCTTTCAAAACTACTTACTTTAACTTACTTTTAGAATTTTATATTAATCTGTATAATTCCAATGTTTTTTTTTAATCTACACAACTAGGTTTTGTGGTTTTGTACATTGTTTTTTCTCTCTTCTCCCTGGTTCCTCCAGGTACCCTCTAAATGGCCCTAAACTCCCCCAGAAAGCCTCTTCTAGTAGAGCATAGTAACTCCCTTTTACCCATTGTTTTCTCAGCCTGAAGCATGAATCTCTGCTGTGACTATAGATTCTTTCAGCTCCTCAAATCCTTGCACATCATTGCCCACATTACAGCTTTTCTTTTAAACTTTTTGGAGCTGGTTTCCTGAATGGACCAAAATTAAAGTATGAACTGATGATTTCTCTCACATGTAAGGCATTAAACTGCTTTCTCAATTGGTGTGAGTTAATGTTTAGGGCAAGCAAAAAGAGGTATCTTAGTAATTGTGCAATCAGCCACAAAATACGAGTCTATCTGGAAACAGACTATAAACAAATTTATTTCTAGTAATTAGCCAGAGCAGGCACCATGAACTTTTTCCCTGGTGGGGGATACCAGGCATGAAGGCATCCGAGAGATCAAAGAGATCTTGCAGAAGCACAATCACTTGGGTTTAGTAGTCAAGCTCTAGATACAAGTGGCTGATTTGACAGAGGACCCAAAAGTAGGAAGGAAACACTGCCATGTCCAGAGGCCTCAGTGGAATGAATTGTTCCAGAACCAGGGCACAATGACACAGACCTGGGTTTTGCAATGTCCTGAAAATTCCTCACACCAACAGGAACAGCCTGGGAAAGTCACCAACTAGCAGTGCAGTGGTGGGAACTGAAGCCTGGTGGGCCTGGAACCCCTGAGGGCTCACTGATAAGCCAGACCTGCTCACCTGTGGAGCAGAACAAAGGACTGGACCTGCTTAGAGAAAGGAGACCTTAGCAAAAGTGCCAGGTTTCACACTGCTCAGTCAGACAGACCCACCACAGAGAAGAACAAAGAACCTTTGGGAGGTGCAGGGAAATGAAACAGAAGCAAAAGACCCACTTCCTTTAGTAGTTTAACACAGAGAAATGCCAAGGAGAGCTCCAGGCTTCATCCCTGAAATAGAACCCCAGAAGAGCAACCCAGCAATGGCTGCTTCTCAGTCTCTTGACTCCAACGCTCACTGCCTTAAGTGTGCTTGCTCACTTTCCAGATAATTGTTGTATGTGTGGTCAATGTGCTAAGGTCTTGGATCCAGGCTCGAAGTGTATTGCCCATCAACATGTGAATACCCAAGAGAAGTTTACTAATGGAATGAGCTTAGAAAATGACTCATGAGTCCTCCCCATGCATATACTTTTTAACACAGGCGATACTATAGAAAACTGCACCCAGTACAAATGCGTAACCACAGTGATTCCTTCGTGCAATCACTAAACTTGAACAGACATAAAAGTGGGCAAATTAGGGAAGGACTTTGTGAACAAAATGACTGACAAATGCTTCAATTTCTGTTCAGTATAAAAGTCTAAGAATCCAACCTGGGGTAGGGGTAGGGTACAAAAGTACATGGTACTGTAAATCCTCTGAGACTGAACACAAATTCATGCTAAAATCAAACTATAGTGGAAAGACCACATCTATGCAGGAAATGCAAGAAAAAATTGCTATAAGACCCAGTTGACACCTTAAGACTTGGAGAGAAACTCTACAAATGTAGAGAATGTGACCTTTCCCAAGGCCTCACAGAAGAATCACTACAAGCACAAGGAACTTGAGAAAGAAAATTCTTGATAAAAGGTTGAAATCAGAGAACACCAGGAGTTTCTACTAAGGGGAAATTATGAAAACGTGACAATGTTGGGAATGTTTTCATTATTTACTTGTTCCACTTCAAAAAATTCCAATTGAAGATAAAATGGAGAAACTGAAGAATGTGTTTTTGTGAAGCCGTTTCCTGGAGATGGAAACATTCCATCCCGAAAGGAAGTTGATTTAGACAGGAAATAAGCATCTCTAAATCACTTCAGGAAGGCCCTGAGACTGACCAGAATCACTAGGCCCTTCACCTTGGGAGGAGATGTCAAGAGAAAATACTGCTGACGGTCTCTCTCAGACAAGCCAAGACACCAGAAAGCTCTGCAAACCTCCTCACTTCCTGAAGTAACTCAGACAAGCCATACCTCCTAGAAGAGGTTCAGAGCAATTGAGCCACCAGAGAAAGGACATCCTTCAACCTGTAGAACTTCCAATAGGTTTGTAGTATGCTCCAGGTTTCCAGAGTTCATGAGTTGTCCTATACCTGGGTGGACTTTTTCTGATGAAGCTGTTTTGTGCCTCTTTTGTACATTCAAGAAACACCTTATCCACATTCCTGTGGACAACCCCACAAAAGCCCACTGAGTCACAACTTTGGGCTTTTTCAGCATGCATACCTGGAGCTGTTTCATTTTCCTTTTTATGGTATGTGTTTTTACGTTTTTATGGTATGTATGTTATATCTCCCCAGGAAAGCCTCTCATACAATATGTGCCTAAGCCTTTAATTTTTACTTCAAACTTCTTCATAAGAAAGTTCCATATGAAGATACTTGAGAAACTGGTAGTGGCTGCCGGTGTCTGTGAGGTTGTGGTACCACTCTAAGGAGCCTGAGAGACCCAACAGAGGCTTCAAGTAAGACATGGCAGCAGAGGATGAGCCTGCGAGAGTGCACAGCATCTCCAGAACAGCTAAAACGAAGGCAAGTCACACGGGAAGATGCTTTTAAAAAGTGGTTTCATGAAACTGAAAAAGGATTGAAGGACAGAGTGACAGCGTGACAGAAGCAGAACCAGAGACACTGTGGTGGTGACAGGTATGAGAGCGGCTGGGAGGTTCAGGTCACCATCTACCAGGATGCCTTCCATGGAACCATGACTGATGCTTGTCCTGCTGGAGGGAGGAGAGCTTGGGGTCTATGGCGGGTCCTGTCCCTTGACATGCTGCCCAATCACAGGTCCACCCTGACTCTGAACAACAAGATATCTGAGATGAAGAATGGTTTGCTTTCTGAATTTAGTCTCCTCGAAAGACTTCTGTGGTCCTTGATGCAGCTGGAGAGCATGCTAACCTCCGCCATCCATGCTTCCGACAGAAATCAGGTGGAAGTCCATGATCCAGGCTGTTACCTGCTGTTCAGGACTATGAAGCTTCTGTGCAGTGGTATTGATGACTGCAAGCTTGTAACTGAGAATGAGAGACATTTGCAGACTTCTGTGGCAACCCCCACTCCCAAGAAAGAAAATCGGTCCTGACAAGAAGCTGTTGAAGAGAGTGCTTGAAAATCATGATGAAGATGCCGAAGTACAGCTTCATAGTTGATGGCTTCTGGTGGATATGGGGGAGTCTTGGAGAAAGACTCCATTTTCTTTAAGGGTCTGGCCATGGGGAGTTTGATCATGCTCCAGTGAGTACGTGGGCAACACAAATTGGACTTGATTTTGTTTGATTTGGTTTTCCTCGTTTTGGTGTGTGGGGTGAGGTGCACAAGAGTGGACTGGGAATGAATGGAAAGCAAGTGTGATCAGGGTGCATTGCATGAAGTTCCCAAACAATATAAATATTGTGTTAGGAAAACAGAAAGTTCATATTAGAAAGAAAGCATTTACTTGTTTGCTGTTTTGTTGGATTCATGGCTGGCTGTACCTTAGAAATCACACACCAGAGAACCCTAAGAAATGTATTGAAGCTGTCAAGCCTTTACCTAGTAATTAAATTATAGAGGCATCTGAAAAATTGATCCTCCAGGAAAACCCTTCTAGTGCTTTATTAAAGAATCATGTAAGGTCTGTGTGGAGCCATGATTTCGGATTTCTATTCCATAGAATGGGGTTCATGAAAGTTTTCAAGAATAAGGCATACTTTAAGAGACACCAAGTGAGATGTAGAAGGCAGGGAGAGGGAAAAGCTGACCACTATGCTCAGAAATGATTGGCGATCCAGGACGGAAGTAAGTACAGCACGCCCAAATACAGGGTGCTGGTTTGTATAGCTAACAAGAGATATCATCTGTCAGATTGGTATGGCCATACAGAAGGGGATATTGTAGTCTGTGCAGCACATGCACATGAACTGCCAAGATGTAGTGAGAAAGTTGACCTGACAAATTATGCTGCAGCCTATTGTATTGTAGGCTTCTCAACAGGATCTATGAACACCGAGTGGAGGAGACTGGAGATGAACACAATGCGGAAAGGATAGATTGTCAGCCTGGTGCCTTCACTTGCTATTTGGATGCAAGTCTTGCCCAAACTACAAGTGGCAATAAAATTTTGGGGGCCCTGAAGGGAGCTGTGGATGGAGGCTTGTCTGCCCCTCATAGTACCAAATGATTCCCTGGTTATGACTCTGAAAGAAACGGGTTCAGTGCAGGAGTCCATTGGAAGCACAGCAAGGGTCAGAATGTCTCAGATTGCGTGTGCTACCTGATGGAGGAAGATGAAGATGTGTATGAGAAACAGTTCTCTTCGGTAACTTCAGACAGAATGGAGGAGATATATGGGAAAGCTCATGGTGCTAATCCAGTCTGTCATTCTGTGTCCTGCCTCTCCACTGGGGGTGCACGGGGACTGTCGGTATGCTGCCAGGAGGAGGCAAGACAAAGTCCACGGTGGTTACTCCTTTCTAAGTACTGTTAGGAGAGGGAGTCAGGAATAGGAGTCCTTGGTCTACCTTCCCCTGGGGCATCTTCAGGCCAGGCAGAGGAGGAGAGATGAAGCTCAGGACCCGTAGAATCCAGTCTGATTGAGAGCAAGTGCCAAGAGTACTGGAGGAACTAGAGGAGAGAAAGCCTTCTTGGGAGTCTTAAGCACCACTCTTTAGTTGAAGGCCTTCCCTGTGGCAGGTTCCCCTTATTGAAACAGCTCTCTGAGATGATCCTTCCTTCCTTGTTCATATTGCTTTATTTAATGGTGGATATAAACACACACATTTTTTTCCCAAGGGAAACTAGTGATTAAAGATTAAATACCTTTTGGGAAGAGAGAGTGCACAAGAAGGGAAGCTCATTGGGTGAAGGCTTAAGGTATTTAGATACCTCATTAGCATGGAGAACTCCAGGCATGACTTTATTGTGACTGACTGCCCAGGGTCCTCTCAGAGGGGTGTCCTGGTTATTTGTTGCAGAGCAGGCACAGAGACAAGTAGGGAGCGGGTCCACTCCTACCAGTCTCAGATCTCTGAGATTCCCAGGGTCTGAGCTCACTCAGTTTTGCCAGTTCTTATGCCCATCTGGTAGCATGGTCCCACATGCCCTAAACCGGTCTATAAGAAGAAGGCCAAGAGAGAAATGAAGAAGATACGATACTCTCCCAAAATATCCTTTGTATAGAAGAGAGATCAGGTTGCTCAAAAGAAGGCAAGCTTTCTCAGAGCTTAGAAATGGGCTGCTGAAAGCTAAAAGAATTGATTTTTCATAAAGACAATAAACTTATTGACAAACCTCCCCAAGATGTATTTAATATTGAAAAAAATTTAAAAGGCACAAGTGACTGATTCTTGGTTATCCTCTAAAAACCTTCACTCCAAGCACAAGCAACTAGCTACCTGGTCTTGGGAAGCCATACTTCAAAGGCATCACTTCTGCCCCAGTTGACCAAGAAGCCAACATATTGCCCTTTACCTGGTCACCAGTATTGTGAGCCCTCACCTTTAACTCAAGGTCTCTGTATTCATTCTGCTCATCTCAGTCCTTGCTAGCTAACTCAGCCCTACCCCGTACCTAAGTACACATTAGCACACACAAGTGTAAAGAATTCTGGTCATGAGTGCTTCCAGGATGTTCACCTGTGCTTACATTATAGAGCAGGAATGGTATTGTTTAAGATGTAGATCCTTCCAACCTTCAAGGACATAAAGACATGGCTGGATTCCACTAGCTCCATGTCACACGGAGTCATTCTACTTGCCTTACAAGTAGAGCACCATCAGAGAAGTGGGCCATCAATATGGCCACAATTCTCATAGAAAGGATGGAGTAAAAGAAATACTTGACCTGACTTATACATGCACAGAACCTTCCTAGTGCCTGGTGTGGTGTCTTGAATATGCTTAGCCCATGGGGAGTGGCACTATTAGGAGATGTGGCCTTGTTGGAATAGGTGTAGCCTTGTTGGAGGAAGTGTATTGCTGTGTAGGCAGGCCTTGGGGTCTCCTCATATGCTCAGGCTCTACCCAGTGCATATGAGATTTTCATCCTGGCTGCCTGTGGAAAGCAGTCCCCTTCTGATATCTTCAGATCAAGACGTGGAACTATTGGCTCCCCCCAGCACCATGTCTGCCTGCATGCTGCCATGCTTCCCACCATTATGATAATAAACTGAACCTCTGAAACTCTAAGCCAGCCCCAATTAAAAGTTTGCCTTTATAAAAGTTATCTTGGCCATGGTATCTCTTTATCACAATAAAACCCTAACTGAGACGTCTGGCCTGCATTCAGCGTCCTGGCCTGTGTCCTGTTACTTTTCCCACAGTTATCAGAAGAGTTCCTCCTCAGGACCATTGTGGTGACTTTCCCTTTGCTACGAAAATATTAAGCTGCTATAGACAACGTAAGAGGAATTACAGGAGGTCAGGAAACATACAAAGGGCTATAATACCTACAGTCTCTAGATTTCCTTTTCCTCTCTCATTCCATTAAGCACCTTGTTATTAAGATGGTGTACTCATACTCAGGATGAGGAACCTCCCCCATGAGTAGTCTTGATGTGCTCTCAGACATCACCATATGTATGCTTTGATAACATAGGTCATTTATAACTGGTAAAGTTGACAATGATTAACCACCACAAGCCCACCCTTATCAGCTTGACATGCAAACATCTTGACCACTGATATTCTCCTTGAGTAGTGATATTCGGCCCCTAACATCTTGCAGAAGGTTCATGGTCAGCTCAGGCATGAGTCCCATAGGCTTTTTTGAAAAACTGTTCAAACTCTTTAGACTAAGTTCAAAGTCTTCTCTTTGACTCAATGCAGTGTAGAACTTGTGTGGAAAATGAAAATTGTGTGCTTCCAATACAAACCTGGTGTCATAAGCACCTGCTTTTCAAACTGGAGAGAAGAAGGCATAGGAAGTAGGGATGGAGCCAAAGCAGTTGCAAAAGCCAGCACTGCAAACATTAAATACTATCACTCTCATGCCTGGCACTTGAGATGTATGGGCAACTTGGGAGTTCCAACAAGCTTCGGCAGGCATTCTTTCCTAAAGAATGCCATTAACAGTCACAGAGCCTCTCTTGGGGTGACTCCAGTACTTGGTTGTAGCTGCTTGTATTATGAATGCTAGTTATGTTCCCCCCAAACTGTAGAGAGTGCTTTCGAGTAGCTTCTGGGAACCTGTCCCCACCCCCCACCCCTGTTGGTTCTGATTGGTAAACAAAGACTCCTACAACCAGTAGCTGGGCAGGGCAGACAGAGGGGGGCAGCTTAAAGATTCCTGGGCTTGAGACCAGGAGAGAGAGAGAGAGGAGGAAACCTCCATGCTGGGAGAGTATGGAGGAGAAGAAAGGAGCCATGCCTGAGAAGAGTACAGGACAGAAAGGCATGGCTGCCACGTGAAGGAGCCAGGAGAGCACAGCACAGAGGGCTGCCCAATTGGAGCCTTCCGGGTCTAGAGCAGCCAAGATAGACTATAGAGTCTAGTAGGTAATAACTCAGGATTGTTGGTGGGAGGTGGATTAAACTTGTGGAGGTTAGGCAGTGGCCCAGGTATTGAGCTAAGTCTTTTTAAAATATAAAAGCTGTGTGTGTGTGTGTGTGTGTGTGTGTGTATGTGTGTGTGTGTGTGTGTGTGTGTGTGTGTGTCTTTCATTTGGTAACCTAAACCATTGAGGTGGGTAATGAACCCAATACCAGGATTTATTAATTAAAAATATTGCTACACTTGCAGCTTTTCTCCGTATACATTCCACATTCCTGACCTCTCATATCATGACTTCTCTTCTATGCCTTAGGTTTAACCTCACATCTCCATCTATCGCATGTGGGAATCTGACCCTATTTATTCTACAATGCCTGGCATCCCAAGCTTTCTGTTGGCCTCTGTGACTTCGTACCTCTGTAGTTTGTATATCTGCCTTGAACTTTCCTCCATCACCTTTAAACTTCGCCCCTCAAGTTTTCAAGGCATGTTCTAGAATGTCATTTATAGTACATGTGCTGGCAAAAAAAAAAAAAAAAAATCAGTCAATGTTTTGTATGGTTCCTAAGAGTCCACATTTCTACCCCAGAGCGCTCAAATCCAGTGGTTAACACTTCAATCAGCATTCAGGATTTCCAAGCTCCTTCCACAATCACCTGTTATATTTTCCTTCCCATGTCGTAGGGCTTCCTTAGCCGATATCTCCAAGTCTTCAGACCTCCTCCTGCAGACTAGTTTCAGATGCCTGAGAGCCAAATGGTCAGATTTAGTTGCAGCAATGACTCCACTTCTGATACCAATTTTCTGTGACAGATTGCCTGACACAAGCAGCTTAGAGGCGAGATTTATTTTGGCTTAACATTTGAAGGTCCAGTTCATTATGATGGAGGGACGCAAGTGAGACAGCTCAGTCAGTTCACATCCTGATGGGCCAAGCGAGCAAGGGAAGGAGAATGGCCACTCTCTGGGTTGCTTCTTTTTGTCCTTAATCCATCAGAGTGTCCAGTCCATACAACAGTGACAGTCGTGTTCGGGAGAAGCCTCTTCGCACACTTAGTCCTCGGGAAAGACCTTCTTAGGCATGTTCAATATCCTATATGGCTCTAATCCAGTCAAATTGGAAGTGAAGGTTAACCACAGACTGCTTCTGGGCTGGTGACCTTAGCATCTCTGCCATCTTCATCCACTTAAACCAGTAAGAAGCTTCGCTTCGTACTGAAGACCCCTAAGTGGTCTCTGAAAGCAGCTGGTGAAGATAGCTGTTGATCCAGGTTGGCTTATTTTGTTATCTATGTTAACAGCTGATATCTTTGTTATCAGCTTGTTGTCACCAAGTCAAAGCACAAGTTTAAAGGGCCCAATGGGAACAAGGGAACCAGGGGTCCAGGTGTTAGTCTCAAATACTGTCAATCATTAGACTCAGCGGAGAAGCAACATCTCTTGTATATTTGGGATTAACCATCAGCTCCACAGAGAACTCCTAAATAACGCTGGGTGCTTTAAACACGATACCTGTGGTATCTTGAATGAAAAATATCCCCAGTAGGTTTTGTGTGCTTGAGCCCTTGGGCCCCAGGAGGAGGTAGTGTCAGGAAGTTTATGGAACCTTCAGGAGGCCTTGAAGGAGGAAGTGCTGCCCTGGGAGAAGGCATGTGACTTTATAGCCTAGGCCCACTTGAAGTTTGCTCTTTCTCTGCTTGCAGCTGGGGATGTGATCTGTCTGTCAGCTTCCTGCTCTGCCTGTCTGTTTCACATTTCTCCCTCACAGTGTGAACACTCCAGAACTGTAAGCAAAATAATCTTCCACAAGTCACTTTTGGTTGTGGTAATTTACCACAGCACCCACAAGTAGCAGATACATCCATCACCTAAGTGTAGCCCTTGCTTTCACTATCTTTCCTAGGCCCCAACTCTCACCTAAGTAACTATATAACATTTACATGTGGCTTTCTACTTAGGCACCTCAAGCTTTGCATGTATAAATCTGTCCAAAGCTGTAGTTTAGCTCTGTCGTATCTTAGCAGGGAAACTATACATCAGGTCTGAAGACAAGAATTTTCATATCTTCTCAAGAACCTGCTCATTTTATTTCTGACACCTTTGGAAGCTAGTATGTTTCTAGTGTGGCTTCTTGATTCTAGCTACACATGTCATTTGCTCTGTGAGCACACTGCAGTAAATAGTGGCATCATGTTGCTCCATTGCTGCAAATGTTCCTAGTGGCTTTCAATAAGATCCACCCTCCTATATTTCTGCATAGCACAGTTCCTGTCTGATTACTCATTAGATGCTTGCCACAGTCCTTTCTTCCAGGCCTTCAGCCACACCAGGAGGATTCTTACTTTGATTGATTTGCTATGCGGTATGCATCTGAAACCATCTCTTCTAGTACCCTCACATATCTAACCCTTAAAAGTCAGGCAATGGGCAAGTTATCTCTGAAAAATTCCTGACTACCATTACTACTGCTTGCACCATGCCCATCACTTGCTTTAGTTATGAAAAATGTCACCAATCGGAAGCACCTGATCTTTCTCATCTCTTCTGTAGAAACACATGATCCTATTCCTGAGGAACTCATCTCTTGAGACCAATGCAGACAGAGGCTTTTTGCCTTGTTTTCAAGAACTTGGTTGAATTTTGAGGAGCACACAAGACATCACTTCCTACATGGGTAACACATTTGGAATCCATTATGGTATTTGAACACCTGCCATTCTCCAGAGAATGGGAAGCAAGTTCATGATGGAAGGAAGTTAAAGAACAAGTTTTGAGGATGTCCTCTGTAGGTATTCTTTTCACAGAACTTGCTATGAGATTGTTATTCTTTATTGCTTTTATTTTCATTTATTTTATATGCATATGTGTCTTGCCTACTTGTTTATCTGTGTGCCATGTACACAGTGTCCATGAAGGCCAGAAGAGAGCATCAGATCCCCCAGAACTGGAATTTACAGTCTGTTGTTAGCCACCATGTGGATGCTGAGAATCAAGGCAGTTGTTGCTCTTAGCTACTGGGCCAACTCAGCAGCCAACACAATGGCTCTGTAGATGACTCTCCAGTCTGTGTTTGTTCCTACCCAGCCCTTCTTAGCTTTTCTTTCTTGTATTGGTTTCTGAAGGCTTGCCTTGCCTACTCCACTTCCTCTTGTCTCATAGCTGTTAACTCTTAGAGGTCTCATGCCTTCAAATGTGTTTGCAACCATATTTTCCAGCTGATAAGAACAATATTTTCCAGTTGAGGTATTAAACGGAAAGGTGAGGTTGAGGGATTGAATCACCTCTCCAGCAGGCCAGAGATTCTGTGCTACTGGGTGCCTGGCTGTTGTGACCTTCTAGGGGACTGTAAACAAACATCTATTCATAGTAGCACACTGAGAACAGGCTAAAGAAGCCATTTGACCCAGTCTGGCTTGCTGAACCAGTGAGTCTGAGGTTATTTACAGGAGCATTGATCACTCCAAGCCAAATGCGCCATCAGAAACTCTATATGTGGTACATGGCCAATGATGAAATAAACTATCTATTTTCATTTCAATTGCAAGATGATCAGAACAATTTTAATTCACAGAGAATTGTATATAGTTAGTATAGCCCAGGGGCAGATCTCTTTCAGGCTCTGTCATAATAGATTCAAAAGACTCATCCATCCAGACAACACAGAACATATTGCTCCATTATAGCCTAAGGTCGTGGCAGTACTCAGTGAGTAAGAGAGCCGGTGCCCTGGAATCCTTTGTGAATATTCACACTTACAATGTTCCAGACGCATTCAGACTGTGAGGAAGTAGTTTTTTTTTCCAGTTTTCTAGGAAAATATAAATTCTAAATTGTCTTTCAGGACTAATTCTGAGGAATTTCTCACAACTTAAGGGAGTTACCCAAACTCTACAAGGTGATGCTAAAAATTCCCACAAAAGCACAAGCTGCAAGAAACACTTCCAACTTCACCCAAAAGTCTTGACTGTTTTTGCATTTACAGAGAGAAATGTAGCATACCAAAAATGTACCCTACATGTGCAAAAAGTCCCTAGAGCACTAACAAGGAGCTGACCATGGTCCTGAGGCTCTCAGAGTAGAGAAACCCGAAGTATATTTAGAATTTACCAAAAAAGAAACCACAGTCAGTTGGAAACCTGTCTTGATTTAGAGAAGACCAGTATGAAATAGCTGAGGTGTTCAAGAATTCAGCTTTCCCTGCAATGTACTATCAAAATGAAACCCCAAAGTTACAAGGGAACATAAGCTGTCCTCCAGAGACTCGAGAATTTTTCAGGAAGGTGAAATATCACAGAGAGCCCGAGAAATCTTTTATGAATGAATATCATCAAGATTCAGGGCCAATCAGGTAGGAAGTATGAACATTACTAGAATCATGCTGAAGAAATGCAGCTGGTTCAGAGACTTGCTTCTCTGCCAAAAGATCATCTAAACACTATGCTGCAAAGACTTGGACTATCTAGGGAATGAGGACAAGGGCATGATCATGACAGAAGGCCCAAACCCTGTTTAGATGGACAGTCTGTAGTCCTCAGCCTAGGGCCCACAGAGGGCTTGAAGAATGGCAATGGTCTGCTCCAGGAACAGGCTGGTCAGACTATTTCAGTCAGCTGCTGCTGCTCAAAGGAGCAAAGAGTGTGAAGGACATTAGTTTGGGTTTTATTGCTGTGAAGAGACACCATGACTAAGGTAACTCTTATAAAGGCAAATATTTAATTAGAGCTGGCTTACAGTTTCAGGAGTTTAGTCCGTTAGCATCATGGGCAGAAGCATGGCAGTGTGCAGGCAGACATCGTGCTGAAGAAGGAGCTGAGCATTCTATATATGCATCCAACTGCAGCCAGGAGAGATTAGCTCTTTCACCCTGAGTGAAGCTTACGTATATGACCTTAAAACCTATCTCTACAGTGACACGTTTCCTCCAACAAGGCCACACCTATTCTAACAATGACACACTTCCTAATTGTGTCACTTCCCATGGGTCAAGCCTTCAAACACATAAGTCTATGGAGGACAAATCTATTCAAACCACCACAGACAGAGAAGAGGAATAAACAAGCATCAGTTCAGACTGGCAATGTAGGTAAAGGTGGTGGAGTTGGGTTTGGGGTGAGCGTCTATACCTCACCTTCCTTGACATTCTTTGGACAGGTACCATCTGATATCTGTTCATATCCCAAATCCTAGGTTAGGAAATCCCCTAGCTAAGTTCAAACCCTCTTCAGGGTGTAGCATTTTGCATGACCGTGGTCAGAGATGAGAAGTGAACAGAGAAAGAGACCTGGGCAGGGTTCAGTCGTTGAAGGCACATCCACAACACTCTGATCCTCTAGACAGGCCCCTCCTACTGTTTGCCATCTACAGATTATATCCTAATAATAACTCATCAGGTCAAAGCCCTCATGACCTCTGGAGACTGCATCACAAGCATAGAACACTGGGTGTTTTACTAATCCCCAGGACATTTTTTTTTTTTACCCAATTCAAAATGTGTTTCAAGATGACATCATTAGACCTAACCACTGTACTTTGAGAACATTCACTTCCTGGGAAGCTATTAGTCAAGTTGACAAAGGTACTATATCTACAACAGTCCAGTCAAAGGCTGTATTTGAAAAGATTGTCTTGAAATCCTGCCCAAGTGGATCTTCGGAGATGAGGAAAATGGAGCAATATTTGGTATTAGCCAGAGTCTGTCTGTGCTCTTCCTCAGATAAGATGGTATCAAAATGCAGCATTAGTGATGGAGAGATGGCTCAGTGGTTAAGAGCACTCTCTGCTCTTCCAGAGGTCCTGAGTTCAATCCCCAGTAACCACATGGTGGCTCACAACCATCTGTAATGGATACAGCTGGGTTCTGTGGCTATGCATCCCAGGGCTTGCTGAATTGGCTGCCCCCACCTCTACCCCCTGACTAAAAATAGATAGCCCTTCCACTGGGAGGAAGAAGAGCAATAGGCTCTTAATGCAATTAAGCAGACTCTGCTTGAGGCCCTGCTTTAGGACTGCCTGATGTCAGTAGACCTTTCCATCATTATGTGGCTGAGAACAGGGGGATAGCCAAAGGAGTGCTCACTTAGCAGCTGGGCCCCTGGAAGTGCCCAGTTGCCTATCTGTCAAAGAAATTAGACCCTGTCACTACTGGGTGGTCTGTTTGCTTACAGATACTGGCGGTGGTGGCAGTTCTAGTTAAAGATGCTGATAAATTGACTCTGGGGCAGAACCTGAATATGACAGCTCTCCATGCCTTGGAGAGCGTTGTTCACAAGCCCCTGGATTAATGGCTGACCAATGCCCTCATGAATCATTATCAGACTCTGTTGCTAAATTCAGATAGGGTGACCTTTATGTCACTAGTGGCCCTCAACCTGGCCACTCTGTTACCTGACCCTGACCTGCCAGCTCATGATTGCCAGCAGATTCTAGCTGAAGACCAGGGATAGTGAAAGGACCATGCCAAGGCTACCTGGTTCACTGATGGCAGCAGATACCTGGTGGAGGGACAACTCAAGGCAGGGGGCTGCCATTATGGATGGTTATCAGGTGGTCTGGGCAGAACCACACCCTCCAGGAACATCAGCCCAAAAGGCAGAGCTAATCGCTCTGACCAAAGCATTTGACCTGGGGGCAGGCAAAAAGATCAGCATCTACACGGATAGCAGGTATGCCTTTGCCACAGCCCATGTCCATGGGGCTATATACCAAAAGAGAGGACTGCTGACTCAGAGGGAAAAGAAATAAACAAGCAGGAAGTCTTGGATCTCTTGGATGCCCCAATGAAGCTGGCAGCTGTGACTATTACTCATTGCCCAGGACATCAGAAGGGAAGTGACTCACTCTGTGGCCCAAGGTAATAACCAGGCAGATCAAGTGGCTCCAGAAGTGGCTATGCAGGAGCCTATCCAGGTTATGGGCCTGCAAGAGACATCAGCTGGGAAGTGGGACTGGACTAAAAGATGGCCTCACTTAGAATATACTGAAGAAGAAAGGACTCAGAATTCTAGCGACCCCACCAACTACTACCTAGAGAAGGAAGGGCAATGGTGCACACAAGAAAGAAAACTATACTCCCTAGAAAGCAAGCAAAAGACTTACTAAGCTAAAATGCACAGATGGACTCATTTAGAGGAAAAAAAGCTTGTCCAAGCAGTTAAGAGACCTAAAGTATATGTAATAGATCTCAGGTTTTAGGCCAGAGAGATACCAAAAGCAGTGTAAGGTATGCCAGCAAGTGAATATTTATGCAGCCAAGAGTAAACAGGGCAAAAGACCTAGGGGAGAATGGCCTGAAGTATATTGATTGTACAGAAGTTAAGCCAGAAAAATATGGTTACAGAACCTTCTAGTGTTTGTAGATACTTTCCCTGGATGGGTTGAGACTTTCCCCACCAAGCAGGAAACAGCTACCATGGTAGCTAAGAAGATATTAGAGGAAGTTTTCCAGAGGTTCAGAGTGTCCAAGGTAATTGGATCAGACAATAGTCCTGCTTTTGTCTCTAAGGTTAGTCAGGGATTGGCAGAGACATTGGGGACTAATTGGAAGCTCCATTGTGTGTACCATCCTCAGAGCTCAGAGCAGGTAGAAAGAATAAATAGAACCTTAAAAGAGACCTTGACTAAATTAACTTTGGAGACTGGCTTGGACTGGGTGGTGCCCCTTCCCTTGACCCTGTTCAGGGCCTGGACCACCCCCTACCATTTTAACCTGACCTCTTTTGAGATCCTGTTTGATACCCCAACTCCCTTGGTATCCACTGGGCCCTCCCTGGACGTATCCCAGCTCACTGATAGGAACCTCTTCCTGAGGCTCCAAGCCTTTCAGTCAATATAACATGAGATTTGGCTCAAACTGTCTGCCTCACCAGGGATGCCGAAAACTTCTCATCACTTCCAGACTGGTGACTGGATCTATGTAAGGAGGCATTGGGCACAGTTGCTGGAACCCTGATGGAAGGGACCCTTCCTGGTGCTGCTAGCTACTCCCACAGCCCTCAAGGTGGATGGTGTTTTGGCCTGGGTGCAGGCTTCCCATGTGAAACCTGTAGATGCACTGCTCCCCAGCGTTCCCCATTGGATGGTACAGAAGATGGGCAATCTGCTCAAGCTCAAGATCACTCAACCTTGATCATGACTGCCAGGTGGTACCTTTGGATTCTGGTTCCTTCCCGCATCCTATGTTACCATCCACTAAATTTGTTACAGCACTTACTGTCTTCCTTCTGTTGGAGTTGGGGGTGGCTAGGGAAGCTACCGGGACCTCCACTTTGATCTTACAAGGGAAAAATTATGACAGTCTGAGGGTAGCCATTGGTTTAGATGTAGAGAAAATAGAAACTTCAGTTAGTCACCTTAAAGAATCATTGACTTCATTATCAGAAGTAGTACTACAGAATAGGAGGGGATTAGACTTAACTTTTCCTCCAGCAAGGAGGGCTATGTGCTGCCTTAGCTGAAAAGTGTTGCTTTCATATAGACCATTTTGGGGTTGTTGAAGATTCAATGGCCAAGGTGAAAGAAGCGTTAATCAAGTGGAACTGAGAGAGAGAAAGAGAGAGAGAGAGAGCGAGAGAGAGAGAGAGAGAGAGAGAGAGAGAGAGAGAGAGAGAGAGAGAGAGAGAGAGAGAGAGAGAGAGGACGGACGGAGTTAGGGCTGGTTCGAGTCTTGGTTTAACTCCTCCCCTTGGTTAACCACCCTCATATCCACCCTGTTAGGACCCCTAATTTTTCTCCTGCTATTGGTGACGTTTGGCCCCTGTATTTTGAACTGCTTGGTGGCTTTTGTTAAGGAACGCATAGGTACACTACAGCTAATGATCTAGATACAGAAGACCAGGAGTATGAGCTATCAGAATACCAGTAATAGCTTCAGGATTGAAGCCTGCACAAAGAAAAGGGAGAAATGAAGAGGTCAGCTCATAGCCTTTAGAAAATTCCGCCAGGTAGCCCTCCCCTCCTGGAAGAGACAGGTCAGAGAGCATGTAGGCCGGAAGGAAGAGGCTAATTAAGCCCCTACTACCTCATTAGCTAAAGACCAATCAGTTTAAAGGGCACACTTTTCAGCCAATCATATTGCGCCTAGTTACTGATGCTCTATTCCACCTCTGGAAACTGTATAAAAACTCACCTAATGGGCCGCCCAGGGTCACCGCCTCTTCTTTGGGTACAGGATGATGACCTCAGCATGCTGGAACAATAAATTCCTCTTGCTTTTGAATCAGAAAAAAAAAATACAAAATTAAAGACAGTTAACAGAGTCTGATCGCCATGTGTGGGAAAAGGTTTCTATGGTAGGAAGAGTAGTTCCCTTGAGAACTTTAGGAACTAGTCCATGCACATGAGGAACAGCATTTTGGATATGATGTCTCCCACAGTCTAGGGCATTTGAATACTTGATCCTTAGTTGGTAGGAATGTTTGGGTAGGTTTAGGAGGTATGGCCTTGCTGAACAAACTTTGTCATGAGTTTGAAATATGAACAGTGATCAAGGGGCAACTGTCCAAGGAATCTCCAGGTACCTCCAGGCAAGGTACGGGCAGTGCGGAAGACTTTGAGGCTTCAAAACTCCAAAATGTCAGCCCTCAGCTTTCTGTTCTTGCTTGCTTCCCCTCATGGACTTTAAGCCCCCGGAACTACGAGCCCAAATAAACTCTTCTAGACATTTGTTTTACCATAGTGTTTTATTACAGCATTAGGAAAGTAAATAATACAAACAGGGAGTCGAATATCCCATAGGAGGAAAAGAACAAACTATGCACAGAGGAGTTATTAGGAAGTATTTTGCTTGGGCCTATCACTTAGCCATTTACTGATTACATGTCCTACAGATCTATGATGCAAGGCACTGCTTCAGAGATTTTTGTCTATTAGGGCTCAATTACCCAGTTTCTGTGGAGAAGCCAGAAGTGGGAAAGAGATAGAGATCTATTCAAGAAAGCTTTATACTATCATAGCAAATACAAATATTTGAAGTGGAAACTTCTGGATATGTCATGTGATCCAGACTTACATGGTGTTTTGCTGAGGCAAGACCCATGGGAGGACATGTAATGCTTGGAGAGTATAAATAGGACTCAATGGACAGTGATGGTGTGCTTGCATATGCTCTGTTGGTCCTGTGTCTTCACTTATCTTTGCTTTGTTGAGAGATATATACCAGAGAATTTCTCCTGACATCCTGGCTGGTCCTGGTCACTCCCACTGACTTTTGTGGATTCCACAGAGGCCTGGCTGTTTCTGCTGGATTGTGCCACTGCTGCTGATTCCTGTTTTGTACCCTGACACTACTGAACTGGACTGCTGGAATCCTGACAACAGAGACTGGAATCACCCCAAAGAGCTACTTCTATACAAGTCCACATCTTTTTGTCCTATTTACCATCTTTTCTCTCCTACCTTAGGATGATGGGATAGAAGTGAGGTTGAAGCATTTGAGAACCTTTACTAAAAATAGGTTTTGAAAAATCAAGGCCTACAAATATTCCCTTGCCCTTCTGTAGGAATATATGGTAACTGTACATATGGAGGAGAGGAACATGGTGACTTTGGATAGGCTGTTTGATGGAAGGCCTGAACTGCCCTGATGTCAAAAGAGACCTCAGCTATGTCAGTCCCTTTGGTACAATGAAGAGTATGGAAGTTACACAACAAGAAACTCCTAAAAGTTGCTATGATGACATCCTGTGAATATTTTCCTCATCCAAATCTTTAATTAGGCAGGCAAGCTTCAAGGATTCCCATAGGAATATAAAGATAGAACTTGACCAAGATGTAGATATTGCTGAACTACCTCATGCTGCTCTGCTTAAATTTGGAGCCACCTTCAAGGTAGAAAGCACCCAGGCGAGTCCTCTAAAATTACCCTTGTCCCTTTCAAGGCCCCAAATCAAGTACTATTTATAATTTAATTATATACCGGGGTGGGACCGTTTGTCACCTGCTTGAGTCACTAAAATGGCTTCTGTAACACCACAAAGTCAGTCAAATAGGCAATCACAGTCATAGTATTAAAGGTGATGTCTTTACTACTGATCAGCTGCTGTGGGCACTCTGAAGCTATTGTCCTAGCACAGGTATCCTACAGTCCTTTTCAGCAAGACAAATCTCTTCTTTTTTTTTTTTTTTTTTTTTTTTTTTTGAGACAGGGTTTCTCTGTGTAGCCTTGGCTGTCCTGGAACTCACTCTGTAGACCAGGCTGGCCTCGAACTCAGAAATCAGCCTGCCTCTGCCTCCCAAGTGCTGGGATTAAAGGCGTGCGTCACCACCGCCCAGCGTGACAAATCTCTTCTAACAAGCCCATGCATCATTCGTTCGTAGCCCTTAGGTTCTGAAAGACTTCCTCACTCCGTTGCAATGATCTAAGATGATCTTCTGTTCCCAGGATGCTGAAGACCTCCAACCTACTTCCCACAATGATAGTAATGTTCAACCTGTGGAGGCAGAGCCTGGTCCATTCTTAGGCACAGGTACACTGATAAGAGGAAGAGAAGCCTTTGGAATTCAGAGTTTCTTGCCATCATTTATTTTGTGCCTGTGTGCATGGACCTACAGACCACAGCATGCATGGAGGTCAGGACAACGTGTAGTGTTGGTTCTCCCCTTCCATCCTATGGGTCTTGGGAACCAACTCAGGCTTACCAGGGGTGCCTTTGCTCTCTGAGTAACTTTCTGATCTTTCATTTTTGCTTTAACTCAACATGCCACTAAAAAATAAAATTCCTGTGCACTAATAACATAGCAACCAAAAACATAGCAACAGTCAACATCGGAAAGGTGTTTGGCAATGAGAAATAGGAAAAGGGCTAAAGGGAGTTTATAGTACAGCTTTAAGGGTTTAGGTTTTGTCTGCTTTTGAGACAGTCTTACCATGTTAACCATGAATATCCAAACATCCCTAAATATCTCATGAATGTTAGAATTTTCAGAACTGTGAAGAAGCACAAAGAGAAAACCAGTAAGATTTCTGGGGAAATTTAGAATCTATCTGGCAAGGTTAAGGATGACCCAGCCAAAGGTCCAGCCTTAGCCAAAGTCGAGCCTCAGCCTCCAGTTCCCAGCATACCTTGAGCTGCAACTGCAGAAACACCCACCAAAGCAGATGGAAGCCCACGCAAAACTCCATCAGCGAACACAATCTCAGTGTCAGAGGATGCTGAGACAAACTCTTCATTGAAGACTTCTATGACTTGGATGCCTGTCTAGAGTCAGTGTCAGAGCCTGTTGTCACTGGATTCCCAAAAAAACCAAAAAAACAAAAAAACAATCCTTGATTTAAATGAGTGTACCAAGGAAGAGGAGACAGTGTAGGGCAGAGCTCAGGACCTCTCTGAGTCTGTGGGGTAGGGAGAATGGCTGTCTGCAGATGCAAAGGCCACATCCTGATATGGATTCCTTTTTGGACGCATTAGCTGCCAACCAGCTTTCTGAGGATAACACCTGCTTTAACTGAGCGAGCCTGGCTGTATGGATCTACTTGGCTTGAATGCTCCCACAGTTCATTAAAAGGTTGAGAGAGCAAGTCTGTGGCTTTGTGGGTTCCTAAAACCAGCAGTGCAGTGTGGGACACAGATATCTATCCTGAAGATGCCACTGTTCCAGAGCTCCCCCAGGTCTTGGCCTGCATTCTTCCATGGAAACTGTTTTGCTACTCAGAACTGAGGCTCAACAGTTTCTTCACCTGCCTACTTAATCATGCTTAAGCCAGGGCCTAATTTAATTAGTTAACTTATTATATGAGGGTCTATCCTGAGGCTTCTGATACTCCCCTACATCCCTTTCTCGGAGTGTAGAGATTTGCCATCACACCCAGTCTAGTTTTGTTTTCTGAGATGGAGGCTAACTGTATGTAGCCCATACTAGCTCATACATTCTGGCTATAGTTTTTAGTCCTCAGTGTTGAGATTCTGGGTATGAGCTTAGACCCTTGGCTTCACTATGAGCTTCTGTTGTCAATGTGTACTGAATGACACAATAGGAGCTCATTCCACTCTTTCTTTAGATAAAGTGATTTTCATAGAAATAAAAATAAAAATAAAAATATTTGATCCCTAGTTAGGCATGGTAGAGAATGCCTTTAATCCAAGAACAAGGGAGACAGAGGTCTTCAGATCTGTGTGTTTGAAGCTAGCCTGATCTAACATTTCCTGTTCCAGCAGGGTTATATAGACAGACCCTGTCTAAAAATAAATAAATGAGAATAAAATATTGCAGAAAAATGAACTGAGCATAGCAGGATCACAAGATCACAAGCCTGGTCCAAAGCTAATGATCTAGGATTAAGCTGAAGCACAGAGGGCAATGGTGCACAGAGGTGGGCCCACAGCAGGGACACTGGTGACAACTGCCTTAGCTTTACTATCCCTACATCATTTGCAGAGACTGCCTATGCCAAAGGTCAGATCTCTTGGGGGAATCTAGACTAATACAAGACCCACTTCAAACCCACACACCTACTCTCCAAGCGCCTCACATCACTCTGAGTCAATCAATACAACCAAAAATAGGGTTGGATTGGAGTGAGAGTCACTTCTCATCTTAAAGTGCTTGGCTTTTCCAAAACAAAGTCACTAATGTCCATCCACTGACTTGCATTAACACTGATGGGCCCAGATAGACCACCTTACATTCCAGGAAGATGTCACTGTAACGTCAGTCATCAGGATCAAACCATGGACCAGTGGGACAAGTGTGTTCAGCACTTATGCTGCCTGAGAGGCATTTTTTTGTTCATTTGCCACCTTTATACATATGGTTTGGTTATCCACAGTGTGGGTTCCCCATATCTTTCGCTGACCAACCTGAGTCTCTGAAGATCTATTTAAGAAGACCCAGTATAACTTCACAGCCAAGGAATGAGAACATCTCATTAGGAGATGGGTATTTCACAAATTATCTGCCACACAAACTTTAAAAGAGTTGTCTTGAAGCATATTGGCTTGGAGGTAGTTGTGGTGACCTGAGAAATATAAGATTTCTCCCTAAAGTACCCTAAACTTAGGTTAACAGAAAGGAACCATGTATTGTGAGATACCTTATCAAGTAATTACTACTACTTGCTGCTCCCCTATAGCTGTGTGGATGTAAAACCTTTGGCTCTTCCTCACTTCTTAGCACAACTCCTAAGAATGCCTTGTGTTCTGTGGAATGAGAGTTGTCTTTGTTGCTAATGTGACAACTAGAGGTCTGTCATTCCAACGGCAGAGGTGGGGGCTGCTGTTGTGGCCTGGCTGTCTCTCTCTCTCTCTTCCTGGAGGCAGGGGGCCTGCTGCTGAGGCCCGGGTCTCTCTCTCCCCTGGGAATGACCTGTTGCTGCATGGTGCTTTAATTAAAAAGGAGGCAATGTATAAATGAGTTATTTTATTGCAGGAAGGATAGTATATGCTGGTTGAGTAGACAGAAGGAAAGGAGAGGAAGGAGAGAGACAGAAAAGAAAGGAAGAAAGCAAGGGAAGAGAACAAAGAGAAAGAGAGGAGAGAGAGAGCAAGAGAGGGAGAGGGAAAGTGAGAGTAAGAGGAGAAGAGAAAGAGAGCAAGAGGAGAAGAGTGAGAGGAGAAGAGTAAGAGAGAGGAAGTAAGAGAACAAGAGATTGAGAGGAAGAGAGCAAGGGTAAGAGCAAGAGAGAGAGAGAGAGAGGAAGAGTAGGAGAGTAAGAGAGGGAAGAGCAAGAGAGAGAGAGAGGAAGAG
>NW_022196909.1:64041156-64047658 GCF_008632895.1 Mastomys coucha | reverse complement strand
GAGTAGGAGAGTAAGAGAGGGAAGAGCAAGAGAGAGAGAGAGGAAGAGTAGGAGAGTAAGAGAGTGAGGAGGGTGCAAATCGTCCCTTTTATTGTATGGGGTGTGGCATGCCTGGCTTGTGGTCAGATGACTGGGTGTAAGGTCCAGTTAGAATGCTGGGAGCTTGAGGCATTGTCTGCCTGATAGAGCACACATCTCCTGCAGGGGCAGCTGTGAGGGGTTTGGGCTGAAATCTGAGCCATCAGTCTCAGGAGCTATCACCGAAAGCCTACTGTCCCTTGTGAACAAATTTATTTTGCTCAGTGAGTCTCTGGGGTTCCAAGGTGGCCGCTCTACTGGACTCTGGCTGTCAGAACTGCCCACTGCCCCACAGAGGTCCCTTGTACCTTCAAGATATAGACTGATCATGGAAAGGAACTAGTGTGCTTAGAAGCTTTTGACATTGGACCCCACACCATTAACTCCAGATGACACAGTAAGGGAATTGTCAATGGCCAATGCTATGATCTATCATGACTATGTAAGGAAGCTCCTACAACAGGGCTAGATAGAGGGATCAAATGGTTAGAGCACAAAGTACTTATATAAAGGATCTAAGTTAGTTTTCTAGTATCCAGAACATGTGGCTTATACCCCTATAACTCTATTTCCAGGGGGAGCCTACAGCTCTGGCTGCCCGGAGTACCTGCATCCAACCACATACCACCATACACAGATCTTAAAGAAAAAGTTCAAGCAGCATATAAGAAAGCTTCTGAAGGGCTCCCACAGAGCTGAATATAAGGCGATGCATCAAGGCTCACGTGCCTAGAGTGGATACAGAAGTTTCTTCCCACCCTTGTTCTGCTCTACCTCTCTCCAGTCATGCCAAGTAATTCTATTTACCCACTTGTCACAAATGCTACTTGAAACCACTGGTTCTAGGATCATTTCTATCTGTTTAACAGAACCGAAGAATGGAGAGGCCAAATCACAGCCAATCGGGCACAGAGATGATGATATCCGGCAACTGGCAATGGGCAGGAGGTGAGAACAGTCTTGCGATGATGTGACTTTGATCTGTAGGCTGTGGCTGTTGTCATTTGGGGGTCAGAACCAAATGGGATTTGGGGAGCACCCAGCTGCTCTGCGCTAGATAACCGCTTGGTGTGTGAAGAATGACTGATTCATATCAGCGGCACTATAGAACAGAGAGGATTCATTCCATTCACTCCATTAGAAACCTTTGGTGGTTTATTGTTAGCATGGACTCATCTTCAGTCTGGTGAACAATGGAGCTGACGCTACCTTGCCATTATCTGCATTTTGGGAATTCAGCTGACACTTGTGAGTGTTGGGGGAATGGCTCACTTTTGTCCCCAGAGTGCTCTGATTACAGCTGATAGCTGAGAATTTGGAGGGGCACCAAGCCTAGAAATTCAGGAAGGTTCTAACCCCTGACACATACACAAAGTTAATTATTATTAAACATTTGCAATATGTAAAAAAGATAGCTATTTTGAGACTGTGCTTCTGTAAGTAGTCCAAGGTGGCGTCTACACATTGACTGCATTCCTGTGTGCTGAATGTTGAGATTCCAGGTGTGAGCTAAGGCACCTGGTTTCATTTTGAGCTTCTCTTGTCAATGTGTTATAAATGACACAATGGGAGATCATTATACCCTTTCTTTAAATAAGGTGATTTTAATATAAAAAGAGAAAGAATTTGAATCTCAACTGAGCATGTTAGATTGTGGCTTTCATAGCTGCACTAGGAGGCAGAGGCAGTCAGTACTGTGAGTCTGAAGCCATCTTGAACCAACATAGTGAGTTCTAGCAGGACAGCAAGGGTTATGTAGAAAGACAGTTTTAAGCCTCACTTCTGGAAGATCTTCATCTTCAATGACATTATGCCCATATTGAGCATGTGCCTGCATGAGCTAGGCATAGATGCCTTCTGAATGGGTGACAGAATGGGAAAGGGTCCCTGCCCCTTGCATAACAAGGCTTCTACAGAAGTACTTCTTCCACAAGTGGCTTTTGGTGCAGGATTCTTGTGCTCAGGAATAGCCCATATTATGAGATCATCAAGTGGTACAAGGGCCAGAATCTATCCTCTCAGATCAGATGCTGGCACACACGACTCAAAAGTACAGGATTAAGGGATACAGCCTGTCATAAACAGTGCTGTGTCCTCCAAGGGTCATGCCTATATGCAGTCATGAATGCATACTTTGACCATACGGTATAGAGGAAGAGCTTCCAAATGACAATCTGCAGGGTACCACCACAAAGCTAGAAGCACAGCACCTAAGGTATTGCTCCTGAGAGGTCTGTGCCCATGAGCCTGAAGGACCTCATAGACACCCACCAATGAGGAGTGCAACACCATGGTCATGCTTGGCATTGACAAGCAACAATTTGGTACCATAGTGATCTACATCCACCAGGGCATGGTCTTCAAGCAGAGTGAAAAGACCTCTGTGCCCACATCCCTTTCACAGCCTCATGGAGAGAGCTCAGAGGCCGAACATTTGGAACTGCCCCCAGGATGGATGCAGGATGAGTCCACAATACCTGATAGGCTGCTTCTCCCATCTCTAGAAATGCATGCTTATATCCTGTACTCAACCAAGGTCAAGATCATATTGCAATTTGATCCATTCAATTCAAACTATTCAATGTGCACAGAATAAGGGACCAGAAGAGCTCTGCTGAAGATAACACATCAGGCTCAGGGGAACATTTCAGAAGGGAAGTCAGAAAAAGTGCTACTGTTATGAGATGCTGTCTTCTAGACAGGCCCTGCCTGTTGTTCACGTGATCTCAGAACAGCCTTGGTTACCTGTACAGGATCAGGCTGGTGAAAATGTCCAGTATGACTCTGACAGAGTATTGCACAAGCCTCACATACAGTTGAGAAGCTACTACTGGCACTTGATGAGTGTGTGGGGGAGGGGGACAGTCGCTCTGTCACTTCTTTTTTGGCAGGGTTGTTTGGCTATACCCCAGTGCACGGCCCCACACTCATGTTCAGTTGCCAGCACTAACTGGACCCAGTAGGTTTGAAAAGAGTATATTTTAAAGAAGGCATGCTGAGGTTGTATCTTTTATGCTTTAATCTGTGATTATTTAGCATAATAGTTATCTTAGGGTTCCATTGCTGTGAAGAGACACCATGACCAAGGCAACTCTTTTTTTGTTTTGTTTTTGTTTTTTGTTTTTGTTTTTGTTTTTTCGAGACAGGGTTTCTCTGTGTGGCCCTGGTTGTCCTGAACCTCACTTTGTAGACCAGGCTGGCCTCGAACTCAGAAATCCTCCTGCCTCTGCCTCCCAAGTGCTGGGATTAAAGGCATGTGCCACCACTGCCCAACTCCAAGGCAACTCTTATAAAGGACAACATTTAATTGGGGCCGGCTTATAGTTTCATAGGTTCAGTCTATTATCATCAAAGCAGGAAGCATGACAGTGTGCAGGCAGACATGGTGCTGGAGAAGGAGCTGAGAGTTCTACATTTTGATCTGAAAGCAGCCAAGAGGAGCGTCTCTTTCCACACTGGGTGGAGCTTGAGCATGAAGACCCTAAAGCCTGCCTACATGGTGACACACTTTCTTCAACAAGGGCACACCTCCAAATAGTACCACTCCCCACGGGTCAAACATTCAAACTCGTGAGTCTGTGGGGGTCACATCTACTTAAATCAGTATAATAGACCACCAGAGAAGGAAGTTAAAATGCTATGTGTCTTTAGTGTCTGTTTATACCAAGATCTGGCAAAGTATATTAGTCTCACAGGCAGGAGACTGCCTTCTGAGTTTTCTAACCTAGTCCTTGTTGAGGTTTGGACCTGCTCAAAGAGAGAAAGTCACCAGTTCCTGCTCGGCTCTGTTGGTGTCTCCTCCTGCCCCAGCCCAGGTGTGGCTGGGTGACTCTGCCCAGTCCTCTGGTATCCTGACTGACTGGGCTCTTCATAAAACACCCATACATTCCTGGGAAGCTCCTCTAGCTTTGGTACACGGAACCACTGAACCCATGTGCTGTCGATGTCTGTGTATTTTACAGATTAAGGCAGAGTTAACTCCTCCAGGCTTTCCCAAATGAGAACAGAAAGGTCCAGACCCAGAGAGCATTGGTCATAACAAGCCACGCCTTGATCTTTTTGGTTTGCCTTCCCTCCCATCCAGCTACCCCGTTTGCCTTGAAAAAAAAAAAATAAGGAACAGCATGTTTTGTTTTGTTTTTTTATCAAAGATTATGTGTAGTGCATTGAAGCCCAGAGGCAACAGGAATGCTAGACTCCTGAGAACAATGAATTCTAACACCAGGAGGCAGAGACAGGGCTCTTTCTGGTAAACACAAGGGAAGAGCTGCCTGCTAGAATATTGGTATCCTTGTGCCTTGCCCAGTGAGGAAAAGGCAGTGTGGTTCCACACAGACACGGAATTCTGATAGGTGCCTTTGAGGTACCAGAATATTTCCCTGTAGCCACCTTTAGCAATCTGGAAACTAAACCAAAACTGAAACTGGACCAACCTCACTGACTCTAGAGTTATCCGAAAGGCGGAAACTTCAGTTGAGAAAATAACTTCATAAGGTCTGGCTGTAAGGCATTTTCTTCATTAGGGATTGATGGGGGAGGACCCAGACCATGGTGAATGGTGGCATCCCTGGGCAGATGGTCCTGGGTTCTATATCAAAGCAGAGTGAGCCAGTCGGGAGCAAGCCAGTAAGCAGCACCCCTCCGTGGCCTCTGGGTCAGCCCCTGCCTCTAGGTTTCTGGTCGGTTTGAGTTCCTGCCCTACGTGGAGGTGTAAGCCCCGTGTACCCTTTCTTCCTTCTCACCTTGCTTTTGCTCACTATGTTTCATTGCAGCAACAGTAACCCTAAGACAACTGCCCATAGTATTGTACAACAGTAACCCTAAAACAACTGCCCATAGTATTGTACAACAGTCTGATTGCAATAAATATTTGGATTGTGGTGGGAAGTTGGGTTTTGAAAAATGTCTTTTTTTTTTTTGTCTGCTTGTCTCAGGTTAGAGTACCTTGCTGGAGGAAACTCAACTGAAAAACTTCCTCTATCAGATTGCCTGGAGGCAAGTCTGCAGGGCATTTTCTTGATGAATGATTGAGGGAAGGCCCAGTTCACTGTGGATTGTGCCAGCCCTGGGCAGGTGGTCCTGGGCTGTGTAAAGAAGCAGGCTGAGAAAGAGTAGGGAGGTGAGCCAGTAAGCAGAGTTCCCCCTGAGGTGGTTGCTTCAGTTCCAGCCTTGGCTCTCCTCAATGGACTGTAACCTGGGAGATGTAAGACAAACAGACTCTTTCCTCCCCATGCTGCTTTTGATCACGGTGTTTTATCACAGTCTTAGAAACCCCAGTAAAGCAAAACCCCATACGGCTTCAGTCTCACAATTAAGACCCAACAAAATTCCCATTCACCAGCTTCACTGAGCACGTGCTTGTGTGACAGGCTCTGTGCTCTTCAGCCTCCAGTGAGTCCGAGTCTGAGAGCAAGACACACCCAGAGCCTAAGCAAAGAGAGCTCCAGACTGTAAGTTCTATCAGGTCCCTAGCTGCAGCTGCACTTGCGTGCAAGCCTCTTCTAATTGATGCTGTAGTCGGCAGTGCGCCTACTAATTCAGGCACCACTTCTCCTCCCAGACCCTCATCCCTTCACCTCCGGTTTGAACTGACATTCCCAAGTCCTCGAAGCACGTAAACTGGGGGCTTCATCTAAGCTTATTCCTCATGCCGAGGCTCTCTGGGTCACATCTGGACCACATCTGGGTCACATTTGGGCTGAACTGTCACTGCCGTGACTCGCCTACTTTTCCAAGGACGATGCTTTACACTCTGGTTCAAAGTCTACCGATAGGCTAAGCACTCCTCAGGCATATTCTCTCAGATCAGACCCATCCATAGCGCCTTGACCTCTTTCCTCTCCTGGTGCTCCCTGCTGGGTTTACTCAGACCCCGTGTCTTTCCTGAACCCCTCTTTTGCCTGATATGTGTATTTATCTAGAATATGGATTCACCTTGCCCACCGCTTGCAATGAGGCTGCATTTGCCAGGAATCTATTGAGCAGGTTAATGCTGTTAGGTACAGATCTGAGGTAAATGGGAACTCTTTATTTTATTTTTTAAACTTTTATTGCATTATGATGAGAAAAGTTACATGATTTCATGAATTTGATTACATGAATTTGTTAACATTTAAAAACATTTTAAGTAAATAGAATTAAATCACATTCTTGTTTCCCTTTTGTGCCCCAATTCTTCTCAGAGACCCCCCTTCAATACCTACAATATCTTTTTTATCTTAGTTCTTAAAATTTATAAAATATTATAACAATAAAAATAAGTATTATAAAAGTTGTTTTGATATAAAACAACAATTTAACAGTCTTATGTAAATGCTCATCTACAGAAATAGTGAAAATATTTTTCTCAATATAAGTTTTAAATAACTCCAAACATATTAATTGTATATTTCAAAATAATACATCACTACTAGTATTTTCTTAA
>NW_022196909.1:64016181-64040609 GCF_008632895.1 Mastomys coucha | reverse complement strand
TATGAAAATTAATATTACCAACATATCCTAATTGATTGTAATCCAAAAATATGAGGAATTAGAAATTTATTGACTGTCATCTGATGGTCTCTCTAATTTGGTAATTGGAGAAATAGGCCCAATATTGTACAATCTATATACATTTTCAGCTTGTTTGTTAGTTACAATGTCTGGCAGTGTACAACATAAGGGTCTTGAAATCTTGCTTCTCCTATCTCAGCCTCTCTATTAGTAGTATTGTTTGTTTCATGTTTTTACAGTATACTATGGTTTTCAGAACAGCTTATATATTTCAAAAGTATTTATATTCCCAAAAGAAACATAGACGATTAACTAGGGAGGTGACTTGTAAGAGAACAACAAAGTGAAACTGAATGCTTTGCTTGACATTTGTAACTCTTATATCAAGTTTGAAAAAGAGGACTTTATAAGTTACCCTTTCTCTGAGATGAATGCTTTTCCAAATTTTCACAGCTAATGAACCAAATTCTTACCCTCACCTAATGTCTGTGCCACCCTCCAAGCAGAACCATTGTTCATTGAAACAGTTGGTGAATGACTTTATGGATAGACCATCTTAATGCACACACTATTTCTTAAATGGGAACTCTTTAGACTATGTTCTCCACGGAAAAAGAAGTCACTCAGGAGAGCCTGGTCTTCTTGGAAGCCTTTGCTCGTCCTGATACCGGGCCCTTCTAGACCACACAGCTCTTTGGTCTGCGTGCTGCACCTGGGTTCACTTTGCCTGCCACTCTGTATTGGGGTTGCACTCAGCAGTCAGTCCCTACATTTGTCCAGAACACTGGCTGTTAGGGAACATTAAAGAGCAACTGAAGCTGATGAGACAGGTAGAGGCAAGCATCCCAGAGGCTGCGCTGGTTCCTCATGCTACCTCCTCCAACCCTCTTTCCCTCAAGTGAACAGAGGTGTGTGTGACCATGTCAGACATGGGACTCTCAGAAACTACTTAGCCGTGACTCCAGGAGATGAGTCACAGAAAGCACTGCTCCTTAAGCATTGCCCTAAATAACTGCGCCCCTGCTGTCCTGGCTCAGCACACCCTCTCTCTCCAGCTGAGGGCGAGGGAGACATCTTCTGGCTCACCACCTTGTTGGCTTTCCTAGCAGCCCAGCTGATCCCATTTCTGTGGAAGGAACTCTTCAGCAACCTAAGGCAAACAGAACACCAAGAAGCCTAAGAAAAAACAGGAATGCAGCTTTTCTCCCAGAACACCTGTCCTCTGAATCCAGATCACTCTTCTTTCAAAGCAGAGGGAACTTGCCCGGTTGGTAGAAAAGCTTCCTACCAATGCAGGAGCTTGGGCTATGTGGCTTCTTAGGGAATTGATAGCAAGCTAACTGCTCAGGTCCACCACTAGTTTAAGCCTGTTTAAGCTAGTTTTGTTGTTGTTGTTGATTTTCCTTAACTAGGAAAGCTCAAAGATACTGTGAGTTTAAATAGATTGCCCTAGCTCCACTTCCAGCAGTCAGGCCTTGAGGAATCCTCAATGTTAGAGAAAGATCATCCTTAGGAGGAGGATACTGTTCCCAAGTAGGACAGAGTGGGGCCTTGTTTTAGCTACTTACTCAAGAATTGAAAGCATTCCCTTCCAGTTGTGAGATTATTATTATTATTGTTGTTGTTGTTGTCGTTATAATTTTTGTTTGTGTGTATGTGTGTGCTTCACAAAGAAAGCATTATTCAGACTGAAACCAAGTCAGGACAGTGCAGGAAAGGTTTCAGAAAACCCTAAGGAACAGTAAGAGTCAGCACTAGGTCTTCCTTCTCGTTCAAATAACTGCAACTCCCTTGTTTCCGGGCTCCTGAACTCCTGCTGCCTGCAACCAAGGTTGCTGTTTATCTCCTCAAATAGTGCTAAAGCCGTCCTCCACGGCTGAGATGTGAAACTTTTGAGAACAACTGCTCGATTCCACATGTTCAGCAAATGTCTGTCAAGCATCTTCAGAAGTGAGGACAATGGGGGGCCTTGAAAAGGCCACACTGGTTCTTGCTTCATCATCAGTAGCATGTCCTTGGCTCTGCTCCATGCATGCCAGTCGCTTTGCACCTCCCAATAACACCTGCTCTATTTGGCTGCTGTTGTGTTTGTCAGTGTCATTTTATTTTAAGGACCTTTACTGACCAATCAGAAATAACATGGGGCAAGGTCACATATGTGTGGCCTCTCTTATCTCTGGGGCAACAGCTCTTTAGGAATCAGTATTACCACTAGAATACAGGCAACACCAGGCCAAGCCAGTACAAAGCAGTCATTACTGGGCTAGCTGAAACGCATCCTGTAAGTCATTCTAGTAAATCCCCCTTCTATGTGTATGTAGATTCATTCCGTAAGTTCTGTTCCTCTGGAGACTCCTCCTTCTATGTGTATATAGATTCATTCTGTAAGTTCTGTTCCTCTAGAGAATCCTAACGAATACCGACTTTTCTAAAAAATAAAATTTTTCCTCCTTCAATCTTTGATTGTGGTGATGACTTTGGAGTAAGCTATGGAATTCTTTAAGCTCTAGGAACAGCTCAGCTTCGTACAGCTAGTTTACAAGATCGGGAAGAGCAAATTGGTGGAGGGTGGAGCAAAAAGAGATTTGAGATAAGAAATAGGTGTGTTCTTCCCTGTGCTAAGCTCATGAGTCAACTCTGAGGTTTTAAGAGGTGGGACAGTCCAGTACCTAAATGGGCATTGTCTATGTCACTAGTCACATGACACAATGGTCTCGGAAATGTTATATGATTTTAATGAACTTTGATTTCTCTACAGGGAAGGACAATGTTTATGATTATTACATACTTTCAACCTTTCAATGAGTGTGGTGGTTTGAACGCTTGGCCCAGGGAGTGGCACTCTTAGGAGGTGTGGTTTTATTGGGGTAGGTGTGGACTTGTTGGAGGACTAGTGTCACTGTGGGGATAGGCTCTCAGACCCTCCTCCTAGCTGCCTATAAGACAGTAGTTTTCTGACTGCCTTCAGATTAAGATGTGAAACTCTTGTCTCCTTCACGACCAGGTCTGCCTGAACACTGCCATACTTCCCACCATGATAATAATGAACTAAACATCTGAACTTGTAAGCCAGCCCTAATTAAATGTTGTCCCTTAAAAGAGTTGCCATGGCCATACTGTCTCTTCTCAGCAATGGAAACCCAAAGACAATGAATTACCATACAAAATACAGAAACAGTAATTGTGTAGTAAGTCTTAAGTTCTTGCTATACAGTTTTCTTAGCCATGTAACACATAAGTCATTAAGGCTTAACTGTTAACGGCACTGCCCTGGTTAATTTTATGTCAAGTTAGAGTCGTTTTGGAAGAGGGAACCTCAGCTGAGCGAGTGTTTTTATCAGATTGGCCACGAGGCAAGTCTATAGTGCAGTCTTGACTGATGATGGATGGAGGAGGACCCAGCTCACTGTGAATAGTGCCACCCATGAGCTGATGGTTCTGGGTGCTATAAGGAAGCTGGCCGAGCAAGTCGTGGAGGAGCAAGTCAGAAACTAGCATTCCTCTATGGCCTCTGTACCAGTTTCTGACTCTGGGTTCTGGCCTTGAGCTCCTATCCTGGCTTCCTCTGTGATGGACTGTTACGTGGAACTGTAAGGTGAAGTGATTACTTTCCTCCCAAGTTGCTTTTGGTCATGGTCTTTATCACAGCAATAGAAACCTAACTCACCTAAGATGTGCACTTGGCCCTAAGTGTGCAACACCAGGTGACTGGGAATTGCTGGGAATTGTGAGGGATCCTTAATGTGGCCATATGCTCCTACTAACGGCACATTCTCAAAGGCGAGGGGCCCTTCTGTGTGGTCCTGGTGCAGAGTCTGACTGATCTACTTGTGCTCTTTAGAAAGGAGGAAATGGCTTCTTCTTTGCAGAGAAGCGTAGCTATAAATGACTGGTGTGTAATACATGATGAGTTGACCTAGTGGTGGAAGCCATTGCATAATGACAGACAAAACTGTCCTCTTGTTCTCTAATTAGTCCCAAGAGCTGAGGGACGATCCGATGGTGGCCTTCTCTGAGGAGAAATGGATGAGTAACTGAAGTTGGAGCAGTGTAGCAGGTGATTAAGGGAATGGGAATATGAAGCAGAAGGCATGTGGAGTCTTCCCATCTACAATATCTCTGGGGACCATCTGTCCCAGGCTGGACCTTACCAGAGGAGAAAATGGGATGCCTATGGTATCTGTGATGTGTGTGAAGAGGGAAAATAACAGATTGGTCTGAGGCTGTTCTATAATCACTGGCTTCTGTTCATGTGTCTGTAGGTTTCTCTCTACTTGTCCCACTCATACTTACCAGAAACTTCTATAGTAGAGGTTGTCAGATTGTGGCTTCTGACCCAGGAGGTCTGGGTGGGGTCTGGGAATCTGCATTTCCAGCTGGTCCCCATGTTGCTGGTATGTTGGGCAGACCTTGAAGAGCAATGTAAAAGCCTTGAAGAAGAGCATCAAGTGTGCCAGAGAACCTCTATAAATGCAGATTCCCAGGTCCTGCCAAGCACCGTGGGTAACCTCCTTGCTGGTTCTACTTCAAGCAGGGCTGTGAGAGACTCTCCAGGAGCTATTCTCATGAAGAAGAAGGACAAGACTCTTCTAGAGAATTTAAAATCTAGGAACAAAGACCTGTCCCAGAGTTCTATGTTGTCCTCTTGATGGTGGGCCCTGGGGAAAGTTCTATACTCAGGGAACAGCTGGTACCCCAACATTTCTTAGAACCCTCTATGGAATGGGTAATAACCTACTCACTCTGATTCTAGAGATTTTCTGATGTATGACTTACACAAACAGACCTGATCTGTGCTACTGACCAGAGTTGCCCTCTGACCCCTGCGCCCTCTGCTCTGATACAAATGAAGGTTGCAAGGTCCAATGGGTACTGTAATAGAAATAACAGGGCCACCTCTATGTAAACACTGGGGACAGCACAGCTGCAAAAACATCTCCTACAGGAGGACCTAATTAAGGACTGCCTGAGAGACCAAGGATTGCTGGTGCAGACAATTCCAGCCAATTGGGACTGGTTTTTAGAAGAGATGCTTTCTTGGGACCAATGGGCCATGGGTAGAGGGTATTAAAGGAGCTTACAACAGTGTTCAGGCGGGCTTGCTATAGCATTTCTCACCTGCTCCCAGAGTTTGTGTCCTTGACTCCACACTACCTCATCTCCAACCCCCAAGGACAGGCAGGGTCGGGTGGCCAAGTAGTCCAGGGCACAGACATCATTGTATGTCTAGCCCAGAGCCCAGAAGTAGATGACAAGGGGCCTGTCTCAAAGCTCACCAGCTGCATTATCATCTAGCTAATTAACTAAAAAAAAGTCTAAGGTCTTAGTGGTGTTGGTGAGGCCTCTGAATATAGACGACAGAGAGATGGCCACAGTCGGTGCTGGGCTATCGTGACATCGCCCAAGGATGGTCGAGCAGTCTTCAGCTAATCGTGACTATTAAACTCCTTCCCTGGGAGTTGTTTTTGATTCATGTGGAATAGATTAAGACTCTGTTTTGAATCCCCTGGGTTTCCTGTGGAGCATAATTATAGCTGCACTGGAATCAGAATTTAGGTCAACAATTACTTTAATGAGATGTCTGAGAGCATGGCCAGTGAGGGGGAGGCCCCAAGGGAGAAGGAGGGAGGGGAGGGGGAAGGGAGGGAACTAGTGGGATGAGGGGGTAAGGAGGGAAGGTTTTATGAATAGGTGAATAGAAAAAAAGGGAGAAACAGGGAGGAAGAGGAAGAAGGGAAGGAGAAAGGGAAGCCAGACAAGTAAAAGACTTGAAGAGGGAGAGACGGGAGCCAGCCAATGAGAGTCATGGAGGAAAGGGGAAAAAGGAAGCCAGCCAATGAGAGGCATGAAGAGAAAGGCAAGAAGGAAGCCAACCAATGAGAGGTTTAGAGAGGAGGGATGGAGTCAGATAATGAGACATGGAAAAGAAGGGCTGGTTAGAGGCAGGCCAATGAAAAACAAGAAGGGAGGATAGAAGGGAGCCAAGAACAGATGAGTAGATTCATTGGGTCCTACAGTGAGCCAAGCAATTTTTCAAAGATGAACAGAAATCAGGTCAATAAACAAGACGAGGATTGGGCACCAATGGAGAAGTCTACTGTCTTGGAGTCGGACGTTTCTGGAGCTAGTGGGAGGGTTGGAAGAACGACTGTTACTACCCAATACACGAGGCTTCTATTCATGTTCACCCCTTTTGAGCTGTGTTGACTTGGACTCATCTCTAAACTTGTCTGACCTTGTTCCCTAATTTGTCAGATAAATATTAAGCATAAAAGCTTAGAACTGGTACTGCCTCATAGCCCCAAGAGCACACATCTAACTGGAAGATGGTGACAGTTTGGCAGAAACTCTTCTGAGTGTTCTTTGACCTCTAGAATCTGCCTGTGAGAGCCCGAAGTTCACCCTTGCTACTTGCCTCTACAGGCTGCTCCTAGCCAATGACACCCAACAGGGTTACTGACAGGGTCATTTCTCCCCACCCTAGGGAGGGGCTCTCCCTCTTCCCTCCCCCTCGTCCTTCCTCATGCTCCTTTCTCCCTCTCCCTCTTCACTCCCTCCTCCTTTCCTTCTGCCTGTCTCTCTTTGTGCTTCTTTTGTGGTTCTTGACCCTCCCCAGCCTTCTAGCCCCTCTCCAGTCCTTGTTCTTTCTCCTCCCAAGCTTGCCCTTCCTCCATGCTCCATTCCCTATCTTCCCCACCCCCAGATTCTCTTCAGCGTCAAACATCATCTGTCACAGCCAGAAACAAAATAAACCCACCTACTTCACCTTTTCTAGGAATTTCTCCCCACAACCCTTTGGTATCTTGTGATGGTTCATCTTCATTCTTAAACATGATAGGATTTAGAATCACCATTTGGGTCATGTGGAGGATGGCAGAACACAGAGATAAAAGGAGTCTGGGTGGTCGTGGAGCCACCTGCCATACCCATTGAAAATGCTAGATGAGAGAAAAATAGATTTCTGTGTTTCCTGAGCCATTAGTATTCAGTCTTTCAGTTAAAAAAAAAATCTGGGTTTGTATTTAACTGAAACTAGAAACTTTCTCTGTTTATCTGATGAGTTCTGAAAGTAAGAGAGGCATACGCCCTGTGGAAATTCAGGCTGACTCCTGACACAAGGATAATGTACATGTGGGAGGCTTTGTCTTGTGCTGAGTCAGAGCCCCATGTCTGTATGTTTAGAAGCACTGTGATGTGGCCTGAGCTGTTGCTTTACATTGGGAACATCCACTTGGGCCAAAGCTAGTACTGGATGGGAGCTAGGTGTGTGACAAAACATGGAACCTGGGGAACAGAACTTTGGTGGGAGTCACTGAGGCTCACCGTGTGGTGCTGTCCAGAGACATCGGGCCTAAGGACAGAACATAGAAGCTAAAGTCAGGGACTCAGGTGGGTAGTCATGCAAGCAAACCCTGGGATGTGCTTATGGTTAAAGGTGGTGATGGCGGTCTCTGCCAATAAAAGACTTTGAGCAGTGGTGAGAGGTGGCTCCCTTTCTATGACATATCAAATTCCATGCCCTGTCAATGTCATAAGTAGCCAACATCACTTATCTCAAAAGACAATTTGCCTGTCACCCCTCCAGGAAGGCCTCCATGGTAGCTGCCATGTACACCCAGGTGCATCCTCCTCCTCTAAGCACCCCTTCCATCATGCTCTCTCAATGTAGCAATTATTAACTCATTATTATGCACAGTGTGTAGCCGATGGAACAGTTTGATAGAGGCAGCTATATCTGTATTAATTGCTGTAGCTCTTCTCATGGGTTGGGGCACACATTAGAGCCCCATATACAGCAGGGGAGAAGGACGGGTGCCTACATGGTAAGAGAGCTCAGTGTGCTATCATAAATATGACAGGGAGTGGGGTCACTGAATTACCTGCACACTGCTGAGATCCGGGGAGCCTTCAGAAACAGGGAGCAGGCATTGAAGGCTAAGCTGACTTTAGTACCATTCAGTAGTCCCATTGGCATTGTCCAGCTGTCAAGTATTTCCTATAGGCTCATGTGTGTCAGTGCTTGGTGGCACCATTTTGGGAGGTTGTGGAACATTTTAGAGTTAAGACCTCTTTGAAGGAAGGATCATTGGAGGGTGGGCTTTGAAGTTTGTGGAAGTTTGAGTGGGACTATCTCTCATAAACTCATGTATTTGAACACTTGGTCCTTACTTGGTGATGATGTTTGGGAAGGGTGGCTTTGTTGGAGGAAATATGTCACTGGAGGCTGGCTTTGACAGTTCGAGTGACTTATGATGCTGGCAGTTCTGTGACTATGGTTCAAGATGTGAGCTCTCAGCTTCTTGCTCCAAGCTCTATGCCTGCCTGTTGATAGTGGTACCTGCCTGCAGCTACATTTCCATAGCGTGATGGTGGCGAACCTTTATCTCTCTGGAACTATAAGCTTCAATAAACTCTTCTTTCTGTAAGTTGCCTTGGCCATGGTCATTGATGGCAACAGAAATGCAACTAACACAAGGGTTGTAGCTAAGCCCTGCTTTTCACTATAGTTTCCCTCTGCTTGGTGACTCTCTGAGATGTGAGCAAGCAGCCTCAGGCTCCCATTACCTTACCTTCTCCACTATGATCAACAGGGTTCCTTCAAACTGTGAGCCAAAATAAACAGAATGTAAAAGTAACTGAGGCAGTCACATAATAGTTCCCAAAGGAGTAATTATCAAACCCTGAGGGATTAACAGATATCCTCAGATCACATCCTGCAGATCCCAGGTCACTAGATATCCACTCTGCCTAAGTTTCATGCCTGGACCCTTAAAGGGGAAGAGGAGTTGCAGCCCCTTTCCCATTCTTAACATACACGTGCGGTATCCTGAGATGTGTTTTCTTTGGTGAAGAAAGTCAAAAGGGCAGACTTAAGTGTAGGGAGGGGATTAGGGAGGGGGTTCATCACCTGATTGCTTCTACTCCTGTTTAGCTGTTCTGTTACTAATTAATGGGGTCATTACTGCATTTCAAAGGGAAAGAACTGTGATTAAAGGTTAATGCCGTCGCTGCAATGCATCCCACCTGAAATTACATTATAAAAATGTCCAGAGTATTTAATTGAACCTATAAGTAACAATGTAATTACACTCAATGTATGTGCCTCTGCATCTATTTGCTCCTTTCTGAGGTGCAGAGAGCCCCACGTGGGCCAGTTAAAGAAGGGCATTGGGATTTCCTAAAACTGCTCCATCATCTCTCCAGTTTCCTCGGTCCTGTCCACACCCACAGGGGAGAAATGATAGGAAACCCAGTCACCAGGTCTGCAGCTTCTCCAGTGTACCTGTGTGTGTGTGTGTGTGTGTGTGTGTGTGTGTGCGTGCGTGCGTGCTTGTGCGTGCCCCCCGTGCTTGTGTGTGTGCGTGTGTGTTTAGTGCATGTTTGTGCTCCTGTATGTGGAAGCCAGAGGACCACCTTGGCAGCAGAGTCTCAGATAGTGTCCCTCTTGTTGTATTGACAGGGTTTCTCACCAGCCTGGAACTAACTTATTCAGTAGTCAGAGCAAGACCCAGGGACCGACCTGCCTACTTCTTCAGTGCTGGAACAAGCATACACAACAGCACCTGGCTGTTCTACATGGTTCTGGGGATTGAACCAAGGTCTTCCTTGGTTACTTGACCATCTCCACGCCAATGTAACAGGTTATACTGTCAGAATAGTGCCCTCTTCTGGACGCTGTAGGCACTGGCACCAGCACATGCTGGTGCTATGCTTCATAGGGCTTTTAGGGTCCCTTCAGGAATCTGTTAGCCATCCCCAGGATGCAGAATGCTAATTTTAAAAAAAAAAACACTAAAATCCCCTATATCTTAGTTACCATTTGAAGCAGCCCAAGCAGCAGGAAAATGCCTATCTCGTTACCACTTTCCTAGGTGGCACTGAAAATGAATGGGATTGAGCCAGGCTTTAAAAAGGAGGAGCCATTCATTTCAAGAGAGGGGGTGGCACTTGCAAAGGATAGGGGCTTGCAAAAGAATAACACTGACTTGGAAGAATCAGGGTCCTGTGGCAGGGCTGAGGTGACCACCACACAGCGCAGCTTCCTTGGCCCCTTCTCTGCTACCCCTTGTTGGGGTTAGCCTCTGCACCGGCCTCAAACATCTGTCTCCAAATGTAGTGTGACCCAGTCACTTACGATTGCTTAAACTTTTTTTTTTTAATGGCAGCATGCATCTTTATTTTTTTTCTTGATAATAGCTATTGTGATTGGGATAATATGGAACATCAAACTAATTTTAATTTGCAATTCCCTAGTGGCTAAGGACATTGAACTTTTTATAAACAACAAATACAATTAGATAAAACAATAACCATTGCATCAAAGTTGGACAGGGCAAACAACACAAGGAGAAGAGCCCCAAGAGAGGGCATAAGAATCAGGCCCACCATAAAAATCTTAACTGGAAAGACATATTACATACACGGAGGGCCTGGTGCAGACCTGTGAGGGCCCCGTGCTCCTGCTTCAGGATCTGGGACTTCATAGGAAACATACTCAGTTGATTTTAGAGATCTTTGATCTCCTTGTGCCCTCCACCCCTCTGGTTCCCACACTCCTTCAGTCTCCCTGTGGGGTTCCCTGAGCTCTGAGAGGAGGGATTTGATGGACATGTCCCATTTAGAGGTGCGTGTTCCAAGGTCTGTCTCTCTGTGAAATGTTTGGCTGTGGGTCTCTGTATTTGTTTCCAACTGGTGAAGGATGAAATCTCTCCCCCCCTTCTTTCTTTCTCTCTCTGATGACTGAATAAATCACTAATGTCTGAATATAACACAATTGTCATTAGGAGACATTTTATTGTTTCTTTCTCCTTTCTTTCTTTCCTTCTTTCTTTCTTTCTTTCTTTCTCTCTCTCTCTTCCTTCCTCCCTCCCTCTCTCCTTTCTTTTTTCCTCCCTCCCTCCCTCCCTTCTTACTTTTTCCCTCCCTCCCTCCCTCCCTCCCTCCCTCCTTCCCTCATTTGTTTGTTTGTTTGTTTGTTTCTCTTTCTTTCTTTCTTTCTTTCTTTCTTTCTTTCTTTCTTTCTTTCTTTCTTTCTACCATTAGTATTTGGTTTTGTCTTAGGTCTCTGGCCTATCTAGTCTTGGGTTGTTGGTCACCCAATCAGTCTCAGGTATGGGTTCCATCTTGTGAAAATGGCCTTAAGTCAAACCAGACACTGGTTGGTTACCCGCATAAGCTTTGTGCCACTATTGCCTTAGCTTTGTGCCACTATTGCCTTAGCTTTGTGCCACTATTGCCTTAGCGTATTTTGCAGACAGGATAGAGTTTAGATTAAAGGTTTGTTTTGTTTTGTTTTGTCTGTGTTGGTGTTTACATTTTACTTTTGGTAGTCTGCAATGAACCTTCCCATACCAAAGACACTAGAATGTAGAGGTGAAGGTTCTATGTGGGCATGATCTTGATCTACATCTCCATGTTTAGTGAGCTGTGTGGGTGTTGTGTTCAGCAATGGAGCCTTGCTGTCAATTGTGAAGAGCAACCTATTGTCTTGGCATTAGGCTGGGTTGTTTGGGAATTTCCATGTGTCTCATTTGGCCAGCACTTCATCTGGATGAAACCCAGTCCCAGTACTTGAAGCTTCATTCAGTCATAGGAGATGGCCCTCATGATTTGGAGACTTCACTGGGATGGCCTTCTTATATTTTAAGAAGTTTCCACTGTACTAGGTTTCTATATCACACTCAAACGTCTCTTAAGTCTAGCTGTCTTTCCTTGAAATCCCCGTTCAACACCACTTCCCTTTCCCCTCCCTAACTAATCCTCCCATTTTCATCCCCTTCCCCACCCTGAGTCTACCCATAAAATCTATTCTATTTCCATCTCCCAGAGAGATCCATGTATCTCCTCCCTCTATACCTAACCTCTCTGAGCCCGTGGATTATTGTCATTTATTTAAAGGCTCATATCCACATGAGTGAATATATACTATATTCATCTTTCTGAGTCTGGGTTACCTCACTCAGGATGATTTTTTTTTCTGGTTATATACATTTGCCTGCACGTTTCATGATGCCATTATCTAACTGTTGAGTAATACTCCATTGTGTAAATGTAAATTCTTTATCCATTCTTCTGTTAAGGGACATCAGGGTTGTTTCCCATGTCTGGCTATTATGAGTAGAGAAGCAGTCACCATGGTGAGCAAGTGTCCTTGTGGTAGGATAATGTGTCTTATGGGTATATGCCCAAAAGAGGTATAGCTGGGTCTTGAGGAAGAAATATTTCCAGTTTTCTGAGGAACTGCCATATTGATTCCCATAGTGGCTGTACAAGTTTGCACTCTCACCAGCAATGGAGGAGTGTTCTTCTTATCCGCATCCTTGCTAGCATGAGCTGTCACTAGTGTTATTGATATTAGCCATGCTGACAGGGGTGAGATGGCCTCTCAAGAATAGTTTTGATTTCCATTTCCCTGAAGGCTATGAATGTTGAACATTTCATTAAGTGTTTCTCAGCCATTTGAATTTTCTCTATTGAAAATTCTCTGTTTAGATCTGTAACCCATTTTTTAAACTGGATTATTTGTTTTTTAATATTTAGTTGCTTGAGTTCTATATATGTTTTGTGTATTAGTCTTTATCAGATGTTGACTTTGTGAAAATCTTTTCCCATTCTGTCAGCTGCTGCCGTGTCCAAATGACAGCGCCCTTTGCCATACAAAAGCTTTTCAGTTTCATGAGGTCCCATTTATTAGTTGTTGATCTTAGTGCCTGTGTTGACAGTGTTCTGTTCAGAAAGGCTTTTCCTGTGCTCATGCGTTCAAGGCTTTTCTTCTTGTTTTAACTTTCTTTTCTATCAAGTTCAGGGTGTCTGGTTTTATGTTGAGTTCACTGATTCATTTGGAGTTGAGTTTTGTGCAGGGTGATAAGTATGAGACTATTTGGGTTTGTCTACATGCAGCTGTCCAGTTTGACGGCCACCATTTGTTGAAGATGCTGGCTTTTTGCAGTGAGTATTTCTGGTTTAAAGGAAAAAAAATAGGTGTCCATAGGTGTGTGAATCTATGTACTGCTCTTCAGTTCAATGTATTGATCAACATATCTGTTTTCATTTCAATGTCTCTGTATTACAACTTGAAATTGGGAATAGTGATACCCCCAGCAGATTATTATTATTAATATTATTATTTTTATTATTATTATTCAGGATTGTATTAGCTATACTAGAGTTTTTGTATGAGGCTGAGAATTGTCCTTTCAAGGTCTGTGAATAATTGTGTTGGAATTTTGATGGAGATTGCATTTAATTAGTTAATTAATTAATTGAATTATCTATATATTAACTTTGGTAGGAAGGTTATTTTTATTATGTTAATCCTACCAGTTCATGAGCATGGAATATCTTTCTATCTTCTGATACCTTCTTCAACTTCTTTCTGCAAAGACCTGAAGCTTTATCATACAAGCTTGGTTAGAATTGTCCCCAAGATATTTAATATTATTTGATGCTATTTTAAAAAATGTTGTTTCTCTCCATTTTGATTTTCATTACTTAATTTTATATTCCAGCCACTTTGCTGAAAGTATTTATCAGCTGTAGAAGTTCCCTGGTGGTATTTTTGGGTCACTTATATATGCTATTATATCATCTGCAAATAAAGATACTTTGACTTCTTCCTTTCCAGTTTTTATCCCCTTGATTTCCGCCAGTTGTCTTATTGCTTTAGCTAAGATTTGAGCACTATTTTGAATAGGTATACAGAGAGTAGGTAATCTTGTCTTATTCCTGATTTTAGTGGATTTGCTGTAAACTCCCTTTATTATGTTTAGGTATATCCCTTGTGCTGCTAATCTCTACAAGACTTTTATCATGAAGGGGTGTTGGATTTTTGTCATAGGCATTTTCTATATCTAATGGGGTGGATCATGTGGTTTTTTCCTTTCAGTTTGTTCATATTTATTCATTTTCATTGTAGAATCATGAATCTGTAAGCTTTCTGTTGATTCTGTTGTTGATGATATTCAGCTTTAATACCTGGTGGTCAGATAGGACACAGGAGTCATTTCAATTTTCTTGTATTTGTTGTCTCTTGCTTTTTGTGTTTAAGCATATGGTCAGTTTTGGAGAAAGTTCTATGTGGTGTAAAGAAGAAGATATATTCTCTTGCATTTGAGTGAAATGTTCTATAGATATATGTTAAATCCATTTGTTTTATAACCTCTGTTAGCTCCTGCTTTTCTCTACTTAGTCAATGTCTAGATGACTGGTCTATTGTATCAAAGTCTCCCACTACCAGTGTGTGAAAGTCAATGCGTGATTTAAACTGTAGTAGTATTTGTTTTACAAACTTGGATGCTCTTGTGTTTGGGGCATAGATATTAAAAATTAAAATGTCCTCTTGGTGGATTTTTCATTTGAGTTTGTAGTATCCTTCCCTCCTGATTGGTTTTGGTTTAAAGTTTATTTTGTTAGATATTAAAATGGCCACACCAGCTTGTCTCTTAGGTCCATTTGCTTGGAATATCTTTTTCCAATCTTTTACCCTGAGGTGATGTCTTTGATGTTGAGGTATGTTTTTTGGATGAAGCAGAAGAATGACTCCTGTCTTCAAATCTATTCTGTTAGTCTGTTTATTTTCATTGGGGAATTGAGACCATTGATATTGAATGATTCAGTGACAAGTTATTGCTGATTCGTACTGTTTTGTTGTTGTTGTCGTTGGTGGTGGTGGTGATGGTGTGTGTGTGTTTGTGTGTGTGTGCACACACGTGCGAATTTCCCTTCTTTTACTTTTTCTTGTCTGAGCTTGTTTATTCCCTTTCTTTTCATAGTTAACATTCTTAGGTTGGAGTTTTCCTTCTATCACCTTTTGCAGGGCTAGATCTGTAGATAAATATTGCTTAAATTTGGCTTTATCACAGAACATCTTAATTTCTCTATCTATGGTGATTGAGTGTTTTGCTGAGTATAGTAGTCTGGGCTTGCATCTGTGGTCTCGTAGAGTGTGCAGCTAATCTATCCAGGCCCTTCTGGTTTTTAGAGTCTCCACTGAGAAGTCAAGTATGATTCTGATAGGTTTGCCTTTATATGTTACTTGGTCTTTTCCCCTTGTAGCTTTTAACATTCTTTTTTTGTTCTGTGCATTTCTTCTGTAGTGAGGGCACATTCTTTTCTTGCCTAGTCTGTTTGGTGTTCTGTTTCTTCTTCTACATTCATATGCATCTTCTTCTCTAGGTTAGAAACTTTTCTTCTGTGATTTTGTTAAAAAATTTTCTGGGATATTGAACTGGTTTTTTTTCTCCTTTCTCTATTTCTGTTATTCTTAGATTTGGTCTTTTCATAGTGTCCCAGATTTCTTGGGTGTTTGGTGCCAGGGGATTTTTAGATCCAACACGTTCTTTGAGCAGTGTATCTATTTCCTCTGTCTTATCTTCAATGCCTGAGATTTGCTCTTTCATCTCTTGTATTCTGTTGGTAAAGCTTGCTTCCCTAGTTTCTATTTGAAATCCTAATTTTTTTTTTACTTCCAGAATTCCCTCAATTTGGGTTTTGTTTATTGATTCTATCTTCATTTTTAGATTTTGAGCAGTTTTATTCCACTGTCTGTGTTTTCCTGCATTTCTTCAAGAAGTTTCTTCATTTCTTCTTACTATATGCTTGTATTTTCCTGGATGTCTTTAGGGTATTGGTTCATATCCTCTTCAAGGACCTTCACAATCTTCATACAGGCTGTTTTAAGGTCTTTTTCTTGTGCTTCAGCTCTGTTGAAATATTCAGGGCTTGCTATGGTAAGATTTCTGGGCTCTAGTAGAGACTTATTGACCTGGTTGTTATTGTGTTTTCACTCTAGTGTCTAGGCATCTGGGATTTGTATGATTAAAGGTGCTGGTATCTGGCATTGGCTTTGTTGGATGGGTGGTTTTCCCTTGGTTTCTTTTTCCTGCCTGGATTTTCAGAGAGTGTGATGGCTGTGTGTTGTCTGGTATGAAGTTTTCTGTGGCCCTGTTTCCCTGGCTTGCTCAGCTGGTGTGTTCCTAGGGAATGACTACTGGTTTTAGAGGCTGGGATACTGGCATGATTTGATGGAATGAAGGTTGGAGGAGACCTTTTCTGATCTACTGGGGATGGAATCAGAGAAGAAAGGGAGACTGCAGCAGTGTTCAGCTACAGAGCTGGGGATGAGAGTAAGAGGTTGAATCTGGAGGAGCATAAGGAGAGGTGAAGATCTGCAGACAGTCTACCTGCTTCCCTGGCACGAGTAGCTTTTGGGTTGGCTGGGGATGCCTGCTGGGGTTGGAGGTTGAAATGAAGCTGAAAGATATTTTTTAAAGAGCTATTTATTTCACATTATTTTATAGCTCTAGGGTGAGCAACAACGCAATATATGCACATACGCATCTTATAAAACTAGCCACAGCTGCTGTGTGTTTCATGATTTCAGGGACTGTCATACCCAGATCACACCTAGAACACAGTGTTCCGCAGTTCTCGCTTTGGCTCTCACGAGCTTTTCTTTGGAGTGGGGAAGAGCAGAAAAGCAGCTCTCTACCACCACAAATTATGCATGTAAGTTTCTGGCATTGGCAGAAATTGTAGGGGTCAACACATCTGGAGGGCAATGGATAAGTCTTACCCTCGGATAGGCACCTTCGTGAACATGGTTATCTCTGCTGTCAGGTAAGTAGGCTCTCACAGTCTTTCTGTCACCACTCCTGTGATGTTTGTAAGGGTTCCTAAGGGGGTTATGGATGCCTCGCTTAGGTTACAACCCTCACTGGGTACTTCTCGGCTTGCTGACCAGTTAGGAGTTTCTTCATTAACTTTCACCCTCTGAACAAAAGCTTTAGGGAGATGGGGAAATGAGTCAGCAATAGGTGTTTCCACAGAGGATCATGCTTTGATTTCAAGCACCTATATCAGTTAGCTCATGACTGCCTGTAACTCTAGCTCTGGAGAGCTTGATGCCTTCTCTGCTGTCCTCCTTGGGAACTAAGAACACACACACACACACACACACACACACACGCGCAAAATAAATTTTCTCTGATCAAAGATGAAATCACACATTGAGAGCAATCTGACTGCACGACCATCTAGCACAAAAGTAATCTTCTTGAAGTGTCCTTGAGAATTCAAAGCAATATTTGTGGCTATAAACTACTATTAATTATATTCTTGCCTATCTTAAATGAGAGTTTCTTCAAAGACAGCTAGCCTAGGATGATTTGATTTGGTTTCCGTGTGTGTGTGTGTGTGTGTGTGTGTGTGTGTGTGTGTGTGTATGTGTGTGTGTAGATGAACTTCTTTTGGAAGATAAATCAGAAAGTTTAGACTCATGTCTGTCCCTGGCTCCTCTTTGTCTCCTGTCTGTCCCATAGAGAACTCTAGACTACTGAAGCAGGAATGTTTTCCCTATGCAACCAAAAAGCCTTCCTTCCCAAATAGTGTTTTTGTGTAGGTCAGTCCTCTTTATTCTAAACTTGGTCCACTGGCCTGGCTTCCCATCTCGTCATTCTGGTCAGCAGTACCCCCAACCCCCCATGGGAGACATAGCCTGCCTCTCTAGTTTGCTGGGCCATCACATCTCTTTGTAATGAACAGTTACATATTTGGCCAACAATCCCCCAATTTCACCCTTGAGTTCTTCTACTTCCCTCTGGTGAATGCCATCTGCTCCTGGTGATTTATCTACATTTAGTTTGTCAATTAGGTAGAAAATCACTTGTACAACTACCGCCATTTGAGTTTGTGTCTCTGCCCTGTCAGTACCCAGAACACCCGGAAGTGGAAACTTTATAGAATCACATATGAATGCAGAACTTGAGCCTTTTGAGGAAAATTCATTCTCTTGTTCAGACTCACTGATTTAAAGAACAGCAATTGAGTACCTACTGTGTGCCTTCCAGAGTATTCTTAATAAGGAAAGATAAGATAGGGAGACAGAAAGGAATGGACAAAAGTGATTGAAGAGCAGTTATGAAGGATAATTAAAAAAGAAAGTAGGGGAATGTGTGGTTTGTAGGAGGGAATTGAAATAGTGAATGAATGAGGGAGACACTAGTAAGAATTATTGTCCTGGTTAGAGTGAAGGTTGGGGGAAAAGCTACAAACAGGTGGCTTGAGTCTCAGTTGCCCTTTGTCCTCTTTCTGTGTGTTCTTCCTCACACTCATCCTGGTGAGCAGATGCAGGAGGAGGGAGATGCAGGTGGAGGTCCAGGTGCAAGTGCAGGTGCAGGTGCAGGTGGAGGTCCAGGTGCAAGTACAGGTGCAGGTGGAGGTCCAAGTGCAAGTACAGGTGCAGGTGCAGGTCCAAATGCAAGTCCAGGTGCAGGTGCAGGTAGCAGTCCAGATGTAGGTGCAGTTGTAGATCTGGGTGCAAGTGATGCTGCTATTGTGTTGGGTGGGCTTGTTTTGTCTGAGATCAACAGACATCCTTGGACCAGACATGCTTCTCTCTAAGCTGGGAGTTCTCAAACTTCCTAATGCTGTGCCCTTTAATATAGTACTTGCTATCATACACCAAATGTGAGCCACAGAAACTTCTATGCTTCCAGGAGAAAGTTTTCAGAGCCAGCTCTCCTTCTAGAGACACTGAATCTGATACAGTTGCCTTCCTTTGCCAACCAGGCTCATCCAATGAAGACAGCTTAGAGCAGAGGCTCAAGTACATATTTGGAAGTTCCAGCAAACAGGACATAATAGCTATTTACAACTGCTATAACTGCCTGCTAGACATAGAACACTTTGGGGAAATAAACCTCAGATGTAAACCATCTACATCTCAGGACTATTTGTTACAGCAATATAATATAACCCATACTGACTGAGATACATACATGTGTGTGTGTGTGTGTGTGTGTGTGTGTGTGTGTGTCCTGAAGTGGGACAAATCAGAAAATGTTGAGCCAGGAAGTCAACTTTAAAGAGGATATTGGATCAAATAGGATAACTCATGGAAGGATTTGAATAGCTAAACAACTGGAGCTGGAAATTACAGTGAGAAAATGAGAGTAGATAGGCCTTACTGATTGACTCAGTGGACGATAAAACTGAGTCGCCTTCCCTTTGGCCTTTAGTTTTCTTCATTATAAAATGAAGATGATAAAGCAGACGTCTGGTTGTAGGGTTAGGCCTAAGTGAATTACCCAGATACAGTGCACGACCCACTTCTGCTTACAACAGCATCCTGACCACAATAGATTCTCAGTACACATTGGTCACCACCATTCTAACACTCCTGTTTTGCAAGATTTAAGTTCCCCAGAGGGTTCAGCTCTCACTGGAGATCCTCACCCTGACTGACAGCAGAGAAGTTTTCACCAGCAGCCATTCAGGGAGAGGGCTGGTTCTGAAAGCCATGGACGTGGGTGGCCAATGACAGGCATTTAATTCACATTTAAGCCAAAACAGTTGTTAGTAAATTAAACATTGATTGTAAAAGAGCCTCCAATTAAGATTCACTAATTACACCACCAACTCAATTGTCATGCAATTTATATACAATTACCCCAGAACAAATATTTAATTACTTTCCCCTTAATACATTGAACTAATATTGTTCGTCAAGCTGGTAGATGGGAACATGGAAATATTTAATTGATGCAAAGATGGGAAATCAGACTTGATAAGACAGCGGCCATATTGTCTTGTCTACTGGTGTAGCATGGCTTTAACAGTAATGAGGAGGGGATGAGGAGGGGAAAGACCTTCATGTCTGTGATGGTGGGAGTGGATATGGCTGAAAAGGGCCTCTAAGTGGGGGAATTCCCTGTAGGATGTGGTCCAGCACGCTTCTGGAGATGGCTGTGCTTTTGCTTGGAGCTATAGCATAGTTCAATTTCTTCCTCCCTCTATTAAGTGGAAACCTCGGGGTTCTTTGGAAATTCAGTTGGAAGGTGTTTTGCTGAGGCAAACACCTGAAGGAATGTTTTCCTGAAGTGGACACAGGTGTGAAAGGCTAAAGTCGACTCATGAAGGAACGTTTCACTGAAGCAGATACAGGAGAATGGATGTTCTGCTAAAGCAAGCATGTAAAAGGACATGTGATGAAGGATTCTTTGCTAACAACACACACCTATTGGTCCGCCTTACACTGTATAGTTGAGTAGTCCATTTGTTGGGACTCCATAGAGAGAAATGCACCAAAAAGCTTATGGTGCTGTGCTGTAATTTCTTGCTACTTCTAGGGGACTTGAGCTAATTGGCCAAGTGATGTCAGCTGAGACAGACGACATGCTGAGGTAAGACTGGTGGAGGACACATGATGCTTCGAGGATATAAATAGGACTTGACAGACAGTGACAGAGGTTGAGCTTGGCTTGCTGGTATAGCTAGCTATGTCACACTGCTGGTCTCCCATCTCCACTGATATTTGCTTTGCTGAGAACGGCACACTGTGAACCACTCAGGGTCCCTCCTGCCGACTTGTTCTGAGGCTGAGGCCTGGCTGTCTTTGCTAGGTAGTGCCACCTCTGCTGATTTATGTTTGTTATCTCTACTCTATTGAGCCGGACTGCTGGCGTATCTGTGAAGTGTTTGAGAGTGGACGGAGCTGCCGCTGCTAACCTGTGACCTGACAACAGGCAGGAGTTGCTCCAGAGAAACTTTCTAAACAGGTTCACTTCCCCTGTATCTTTTCTTTTCTACTACCTGTGGTGGGTGGTGGGCTAAAAGCGAGGTTAAAGTGTTTAAGAACTATCATTACAAATAAAGTTTGAAAAAAAAGTTACACTTCGTTCTCCAATGATGGTGATCACAAAGGATACACATTCTCCTGTTCTGGAAAATTCTATGTACTATTGGAAACCACTGGACTTTCCTGAGCTGGAAAGCGATGTGATCTGACTCACCCGATGGGAAGTAAGAGGTGAGGGCTAGCCTTGGGAGCTTGTGCACTATGAGATATTCTGCTCTAGTGGGGAAGGAAAGACCACATGGGGGCCCAGAGGAGGAAGACCTGGAGACTCTATCCAGGTCTGGAAGACCTGGATAGGGGGGGCAGTGTAGGAGCTGCAGTGACTACAGATGGCTGGGCCTGCTTTTCCCACTGCCTAGGACGGGTTCTAGGTTTTGTTTTACCATGCTCCTTCATCACCCAGACAACAGCTCTATAAGACAAGAGTTGGGGAAAGACTAGCAAGTTCACTTCATACATTTGAGAAAAACAATACTGGGGTGGGGCTTCAGAGGTGGCTCATGGGTTCAGAGTGTCTACTGCTCTTCCAGAGGACTTGAATTTGGTTCTCAGTGCCCATGTCATCCATCTCACAACCGCCTGTAATTAGAATTGGTGCTTTCTTCTGACTTCTACCCTACCCATAAACACATGTGCTCCCTTACTGCTCACAGAAACACTTGCATATACATAATTAAAAAGAAATAGGATCAGGAGAGCTAGATCCATGGTTGAGAGCATACACTGCTCTTGTACAGGACCAGAGTTCAGTGCTCAGTGCCATCTCCAGCTCACAATCACCTGTTACTGTACCTGCAGCGTCTCCAGTGCTCTCTTCAGATCTCAACAGGCACTGCATTCATGTGGATACACATACCCAAACACGCACACACATGTGTGTGTGTGGGGGGGGATGTGTGTGTGTATGCGTGTGTATGTGTGTGTGTATGCGCGTGTATGTGTGTGTATGTGTGTGTATGTATGTGTATGTGTGTGTATGTGTGTGTATGTATGTATATGTGTGTATGTGTGTGTATGCGTGTGTATGTGTATGTGTGTGTATGTGTGTATGTGTGTATATGTGTATATGTGTGTGTAAGTGTGTGTATGTGTATATGTGTGTGTAAGTGTGTGTATGTGTGTATGTGTGTGTGTATGTGTGTATGTGTGTATGCGTGTGTGTGTGTGTATTTGTGTGTATGTGTATGTATGTGTGTATGTATGTGTATGTATGTGTAAGTGTGTGTATGTGTGTGTATGTGTGTGCGTATGTGTGTATGTGTGTGTATATGTGTGTATATGTGTGTATATGTGTGTGTATGTGTGTGTATGTGTGTATGTGTGTGTATGTATGTATGTGTATGTGTGTGTATGTGTGTATGTGTATGTGTGTATATGTGTGTATGTGTGTCCATGTGTGTGTATGTGTGTGTATCTGTGTATATGTGTGTATGTGTGTGTAAGTGTGTGTATGTGTATGTATGTGTGTATGTGTATGTATGTGTGTATATGTGTGTGTATGTGTGTGTATGTATGTGTGTATGTGTGTGTATGTATGTATGTGTATGTGTGTGTATGTGTGTATATGTGTGTATAAGTGTGTGTATGTGTGTGCATGTGTGTGTATGTGTGTGTATCTGTGTATATGTGTGTGTGTGTAAGTGTGAGTATGTGTGTGCATGTGTGTATGTGTGTATGTGTGTACATATGTGTGTATGTGTGTGTATGTGTGTATGTGTGTGTATATGTATGTATATGTGTGTATGTGTGTATGTATGTATGTGTGTGTGTGTGTATGTGTGAGTGAATGATCCTGATCCTGTAGTGACCATAGCCAGAAGCTATCAAATGACAGACATGTGCTGTGGGACCCGTGACCTAAAGATTTATTCTGAGGTGAATGCTGCTGGAACAAGAAACAGGCTGGGAAGTGGGGATCCCTTCCACTGAGAGAACCCTCCTCATCAGATGTGGACACAGAGCCCTTCTTCTCTCCACAGCTCTCCAGCAGCATCTGCCAAGAAGGCAGTATTTTCCTGGGACTTGATCACACTGCAAGACCAAGCCAAGAGTTTTCTAAACTGTGTGCCCAGGAGAATCCGAGAACTGAGCGAAGTGTTTTCTTATCTCAGGTGCAGAGAGGGCTATGCTTCAATCAGACACTTTTGTGAAAGCCTTTGAAATGACAGCAGCATTGCAGAGTGCTCATCCTGTACCGCCTGCCAGGCTCCCTGGTTCTGCTGGGACCTGTGCCCCACACTGTCTTTGGGCTATTTTACAACTCTCTTAGTCTCAAAGAAAACTGATAGTAATGCAAATGACTTTTGTTTCTCAAAATGCAAATGAAGGTACAGTGAAATATTACCCAGGAGTTAGTGAGCAACTCTGCAGACATACCTAAATTTATTCCTGTGTTCTTGATCTCCTGTTCTTGTGTTAATATCTAGAGAAATGGGGAAAAGGTATGTTCATTCTATATGGACACCTACAACAGACCAAAAAAATGTAATTATACTTCAGTCTCGCTTGGTGAACCAATGAATTTATTGGGGTTCTCTGCAAGACCATGAGTGGCTCAGAGACAGCTCTGTCTGCAGAAAGCACATCCCAACGTAAGTGAAGACTTATGGCAACTGCTTCTCAGGAGCTCTCTGCACAACCTGAAGGCTACTCCAATGAGCAGCCTTCTCTCCCTCAGGTTTACTGCAGAGCATCCACAGTCTTACAAATATATTTCCTTAGATGCCCTCCATCCCCACAAGGCTCCACCTCCCTACGGTTTTCAACCTTCCCAAACATTATCACTACTGGGAATCAAGTGTTCAAATGCATGAGCCTATGAGAGACATTTCACATTCACCCAACAGCATTCCACTCCTGGCTTCACTAGACTCATCTCATTCCACAAAATACATTTAATCTACAAAAGTCCTCATGGTGTTCAATAATGTCAAAGTTTAGCTTTAAGATCTGCCCTGCCAAGGAAATCAAATTTGGTTGATCCCTTGACAAACTTCCTCCATTGAAGCTTCTGAATAAAATGGTAGAGAGAGAGGGGGGGGGGGAAGAGGGAGAGAGGGAGAGAGGGAGAGAGGGAGAGAGGGAGAGAGGGAGAGAGGGAGAGAGGGAGAGAGAGATACAAATACACATGCACACATACCATGGTCTGGAACTTCTTAGATGAGACTCAAGACAGCCTCTTAATTATGACAGCCTGTGAATGTTTCACAGTGATCATTTTGTGTTTATATGGAGATTATGATTTCAATCTTAATTTCCTTTAATATACATCAAAAGATTGACAGATACTTTATCCAGGGTCACAGGACTGGGATCGGACCTTGAGTCTGTCTGGTTCTCACTCTGTGGAGCTGCTTCCATTAGTCATCTCCTGTGATTCATCCATGTAGCTTTTCTCTTATCCTGGAGGACTGAAGAGGCTAGAATTGGACCTCAAACTCCAGTGCTATTTGGGAGAAGGAAGGAGGAGGGTGAGGCTGGCCCTGGCGATACAGTCCATGTGATGGGTGGGGGGCACACTCAGTGAATGAGGTCTCTAAGCACAGGTCACCATCTATGTTTATTGTCTGTCTCTCCAGGAGAAAGTGAGTTCTGTAAAGACAAGGATCTGGGGGAGTGGGATTTTTATAGTGAATGTTTAAAAACTACACATGTTGAATGATGGGATGAGCAAGACTCTGTCGGCCTCCCAGGTTGAAGATGTTATCACGCATGAAATGAAACATACTTTTAGTCAGGAATCTGAGACAATCTCATCCTTCAGAGGTCTCTA
>NW_022196909.1:63956181-64013681 GCF_008632895.1 Mastomys coucha | reverse complement strand
TCTCATCTGAAGCCAAAATTCATTTAACAAGTTCTTTTAATGAAATGCATGTCAGCAGCCCAAATGGCAATTTTTAAAAGGAAGCATTCTAACACCATACAGACCAAAGATATCCAATAGTTATATGCTGAAAAATGTTGGTAGGCTAACATTGAAAGTCCCAACACACAGCCATTTACTATTCCTGTTTCTAGGGCAAAATCTAGTGCCCCCTTCTGGCCTCTGCAGGTACTACATGCACATGATGCAGATACACATAGAAGGCAGTAACATTTATATATGGACAATAAAAATGAATATTTTATATACTGCAGTTCATACTTTAAGGAAGCCTTGAGCGTGAGCTGAGATGTCTGTGTTACTGTCTGTTGGCATTGTATGATATGACATGTACATGTTATGTGATCAGATTCAAGATTTCAGGGACATCTCATGAAACATGGTGAGTGCTGTCAAAAATGCCTTGGATATATTACATGTTTGGTTTTTGAATGGATTTTTTAAGAATTAATTTATTGTTTATGAATGTGTATGTGCACAGTGGGACACAATGTGGACAACCCAACCCAGGTCTGAGAGCAGAAAATATATCAAGAGCTGAGCCATCTCTCTGCTTCTGAATTAATTTTCAATCGTTGTGCATTCAGAAACCATTTTACCATTTCTGTATTTCATACAAGTTCATGGCATGGTCAATTACTCTGATATGGGATTACAACCTACACTTTTAAGATGCTGAAGCTAAGACTTCTGACTTCAATGCCATTTGTTTGGAGCTGGAGAGGTGGCTCAGAGGTTAGGAGCCCTGACTGCTCTTCAGAAGACCTGGGCTTGAGTCCTAGCACCCACCTGGCAGCTCTCAGTGACTCTGCTTCCAGGGGATCAGATGCCTTCTTCTTGACCTCTGTGGGCACCACCAGGTTTGCATGTGCTGCACAGACATGCATCAGGTAAAACACTCATACATATGAAGTAAAGAGAAGAAGGAGGAGGAGGAGGAGGGGGAGGAGGAGGAGAAGGACAAGAAGGAGGAGGAGGAGAAGAAGAAGAAGAAGAAGAAGAAGAAGAAGAAGAAGAAGAAGAAGAAGAAGAAGAAGAAGAAGAAGAAGAAGAAGAAGAAGAAGAAGAAGAAGAAGAAGAAGAAGAAGAGGAAGGAGGAGGAGGAGGAGGAGGAGGAGGAAGAAGAAAAGAAGAAGGAGGAGGAGGAGGAGGAGGAGGAGGAGGAGAATTGCTTACTGAAACAAAGAAGAAACTGAAAGTAAAATTATGGGGAGCATCTACAAATGGGAGAAAGTACAGCTTTTTGTGTGATGGTTAATACTGTGGGCCTGACAGGATCAAGAAGACAAGCCCGGCTATGTCTGTGAGAGATCATCATCAGTAGGTTAACTGAGGTAGGAAGACCCAAGCTTAGGGATGGCAGCATCCTTCCCCACACCTGGGTCCTGGATAGCACAGGAGAAATATTGCTGAGTAGCAGCATTCGTTCATCACTCCCTTCTTCCTGGCTGGCTTCCAACGCAGTGTGGCCAGGCGCCTCAAGGCCCTGCTGCCTTATCCTCACTGCCTGACAAACCGAAGCTCTCTGGGATAGACTCAACAAGTAGCTTGTGCCGACTCAACAGCTCTCGTATGGAAACAGGCTCCTCCACGCTTTTGACGCACAGGCCATGCTGAGCTAAAAGCTTGTGGTATTAAACTTGCTGTAAGTCCCTAAAACGAACAGAAGTCCATTTTTTGTTTGTTCTAGGTTATCTGCTTAGGGGATTTGCAGTAGAGATTCTTGTCAGAGAGGCTCCTCTGCCCACCATGCCTCTCAGGGTGGGTCTTCGCCCTCCCATCTCTCTCATTCTTCCTGGAGATGTAGCTCAGTTGATGGCATGTCACAAACCTTGGTATGAAAAGGCATGCCCATGGTCCCACTCCCTGGGAGGTGGAGGTAGGACGACTTGGAATTTGAGGCTAGCCTCAGCTATGCAACTAATTTGAGGCCAACCCAGCCTTCATGAAACTTGGTCAAGCAAACAAATAAAACAAACCCCAAAATATCACAGTGCTAACCTTGATGGCCAACTGTCAGCTGGACTAGATCTGGAATCACTAAAATACATGCCTCTGTGGTAGATCTGTGAGGAAACTTCCAAGAAGGACTCACTGAATGAGCAACACCTTCCACTGGAGTAGGCAACGCCCTCTAGATCAATGGTTCTCAACCTGTGGGTCGTGACCCCTCTCAGGGGTCAAATGACCCTTGCACAGGGATTGCGTAAGACCATCTGGAAACACATATTTATATTACACTTCATAACAGTAGAAAAATTAAAGTTATGAAAGTAATTGAATGGTTGGGGGTCACCACAACCTGAGGAAGGTTGAGAAGCACTGCTCTAGAGACAGCACAGGCATAAAGAGGCCTGAGGGGAGGCAGTACAGCCAGTCTGTCTTTACATCTTATTGATGTGTGTCCATCTAGTCCTTCGCTGCCGCTGCAGCTGCCACTGCCACCACCACTGTTGAGTGCATCAGAACTCAGCTGCTCGACACATCGAGACAGCAGAAGCTGTGAGACATGAGGCTTCGGGAGAGCACTTGAATCTGTGGGGACTGAGGAAGGGGACAACTGGGCCTGGGGGATGGGGTACGGCACCACAGGTCTTGCCTTCTGAGATTTTCAAGTGATTGGTGGGTGTTAGCCAGGAGCTAGCGGGTAACAGACAGACCCCCGGGGGAGAAGAAACTGTTACATGAAGGCTTAAGTCTTTCCAGCAGGCATAGGCTGGTTGGAGGAGCAGGTTGGCAGCAATCCACAGGTGCCAGGTGGGGCTGGAGAGAGAAGGCAGGAAGAGCAGACCCTGGGGCAGGCAGGCTAAGGGAAACCAAGGGTATAATACATGTTCCAGGGTTGGCAAATTCCATCTATGAAAGACCAGATGGCGAGCAGAGGGTTTGAAGTCAGTCATGGTAGATGCCTGCCTGGAAAATAGATGCAGACGCTGCCTAAAGAAACGGGTGTGGTTGTGTTTCAGTAGAAGTTTATTTACAAAACAGCCTGCAGACTGGAGTGACCCCTGGTCTGCCCTGTATTTTGTCTACCCTTGCCACCGACAGCAGACATCCCCGAATAACATTCTGCCAAGGCCAGTGTTTGGGGCAGGATTTATGAGGCTATCCTGTGCAAGATGGATTGAAATGGAGGGCTGCCTGGCAAGCAGAAGAAAACAAGCCGCCGGTGAATTTACAAGCCTGGGTGAGCTGAGGAGGCTGGCAGCCGTGAGGACTGAAAAGAGACATGAAGCCTGCTTGTATGTGTAAAAGGGCCTGGCAGCCAAACAGACCCAGACTCGGGAGACAGCAATGAAAACCAGACCCGGGCCTGGGCAGGAGGGAGGAAGACAGCAACCTCATGACTGAAGCTTCGGCAGCACCCGCTCCTCTGGCGGACACTCAGGTAAAGACAGCCCTCAGGAGAGGCAGAAACAAACCTGAAAATGACTTCAACGTTCCTGCAAATTCAAAGGAGATGTTCCTTTTTACAGGTACATATTACAGGGATGGGTTTGGCAGTGGCAGGCAAGGGGGGAGGAGACACCTTCCCAACGAGGTTTTTGCCACTGTGAAGGGGAAATGGATACATCTGGAAAACTCAGAAGTGTTTGCATAAGCGAGTGCTGGCTGCCAAGGCACTGTTTCGCAAACCCCAGGTGTTCCATTAGATAATGTTGCTAAAATGTTTGGGACTTGGGGAGGGAGACTGTATAAACATGTGATTTTACTACAGCTCATAAAAGATGATTGTGTGGAAACCTTAGAAAAATGGAAACTCAGCTCAGTAGAAATGAATCGTTTCCCTTCACGTTTTTTATCGCTGCTATCTTGCTAAAGGCTTGGAGACGGGATTAGAAATGAGTGTCCAGGGGCCAGGCCAATGTACTAGGATTTGGCAAGACATATCCATTTGTCTACTGGGGTCTTCCGACTCTGGTGCAGGGCAAGAAATAGAGATGAAGCAATTGATACAGAAATGTATACCTGTATGCTCCGGGTCAGGCTCAGGAGAAAGAACAGCTATACGAGCTGAGAGTAAAGGAGTAAAGAGCTGTGGGAGGGCTGGCTAGATGGCTCAGTGGGCAAAGGTACTTGCTGTTAAGACTGGCTGCTTGAGCTCAGTCTCTGGGGCCCATATAGCAGAAGGAGAGGACTGCGCCCTGTAAGTTGTCCTCTGACTTCCAAACATGGGTCATGGCATGTGCCTACCCATCCACATAATCCCCGATAGATGATAAATAGACAGACAGACAGACAGACAGGCAGGCAGGCAGACAGACAGACAGACAGATATTTTTAAAAGTTTGCTACTTCCTGGTAGCAAAAAGCTCATTGGGAAGGTGTCTCCTTACCCCCTAAGAATCGGTGCAGGAATTTCAGGGGATGCTGACCCCAAAGTCTGTTCAACATTTCTCATTTTCTCAACTAAAATGAAATCTGAAATAGCCCCGATTCCAGCAGCAACATCTCGCTTTTTATTTGCCCTCGAGGGGACAGGATTGACAGTATTTGAGCAGCCAGTAGTGTGTTCAGTCCTAGAGTCTGCTGTCTGGAGCAACTGCCCCATTAGAGGTTGTGGGCATCCAGACGTCCATGGAGACAAATGAAGAGACAAGCTGAGGTGAACAGAGCAGCGGAAAATGCTTGGTTACAAGGGATTCTGCAAAATCTTTCCTGGCTTTTCATTTAGGTACCATTCTGTCTGTATGTAGTGTCTTCTCCAAGGTGGAGTAAAAAGGACTGATATGGTGGACATGAACTAAGCATATGGAGTCAGTGTCTTAGTTTGCTTACTACTGCTGTGCTAAAACACTGTGGCCCGAAGAAACTCGGAAAGGGGTTTACTTCAGCTCACGTGACTTTCCTGAAGAAGTCAAGGCAGAAACTGACTGGAGAAGATGGAGATTTGATGCTCACTGCCTTCCTCCTGTGGCTCGCTCATCTTACTTCTTTTACCACCCAGGATAACCTTCCCAGTGGTGGTACCACCCACAGTGGACTGGGCTGTCCCATGTTAATCACCAGTCAAGGAAATGTCCCTCACAAGGCCAATCTGATGGAGGCATTTTCTCAACTGAGGTTGCTACTATACCCACATAACTCTACCTTGTGGCAAGTTGACCAAACAAACAATCAAACAAAAACTAGTCAGGCCTTCTTCCTCATCTCATTGGAAAATCCCTACTACCAACAGGCAAGGCCATACGTCTTAGAAGGATCCAAGGCCTGGAAACTAGATAGTCAGTGATTTAAATCCTGTGTCTGCCCTTACTAGATGTCAAGCTGCAAGTAATTTACAAAATCAGAAAAAACCTCCTTATGCCATCTGTGTAACCAAGAGGTCATTTTCAGGTTTCATTTCTCAGGATTTGCCCACGTTTTGTTTGAGATGGAGTCTCTCACTGTCACGGACTCACTGATTAAGTAGACTGACTGGCCAGCGGATGAGGGGCATTTTTGTGAGTCCTGCTTACTGTTTTTGTGGTCATGAGTAAATTGTCATTTACTTGATCCTGTGTCTACATCACCTGCAGGATTATGGGAATGAAGGGAGAGAGAATACTACAGAACATGGAGCATGATGCTGATCTGGGCTTGATGGCTGTGATGAGCAAATTTAAATCAGTCAATTTTGATTTACACCTCTCATTTTAAAATCTTACATTTGGGGCTCTGTGAGGGAAGGCTATGGGCTCTGAAAGAGGAGCTTAAGTGCAGAGCTCGAGGCTTGGCAGACAGGGGTCTCTGCACTCAGTCATCCCCAGAAAAGAATGCACTTAAAGACGGGCCAGAAAGGGTGCTGCACACCTCAGTGGACCAGGGGGCAAAACTCCTTCCCTGATCTTTGTCTTTGTACTCACTTCCGACTCTCTGGCCAGATCTGTCTGGGGCTTCTAGGCTGTGTTCTGCTCTCAATAGAAGGAGAAAGAACAGGAGAGAGCCTGAGGGGACACAGCATGTCCTCAAGTACCAACAGCTTCAAAGTACACAGCCTTAGGGGACACAGGCTGTACTCAGGTGCCCCAGCCTGTCCTAAGGGGACATGGCCTGTCCTCAGGGAGCTGTTGACTAAGGGGGACACAGTCTGTCCTCAGCTATCTCCAGACTGAGGGCGAGGACACAGTCTGTCTTCAGGGGAGTTCCAGTCTGAGGGAGACACAGTTATCCTCAAGGAATCCCAGTCTGGGAGATGGTAGTTCTATAAAGGGGACTTGTCACAATCATTCCAACACCAATGCTACCCTGTTGAGGAAGAGACTCCTCTGTACCCCAGCATGTGAAGTCACAGGTTTCTGGAAGCCACATGACACCAACATCCCTGTGCTAAAGCCTGATGCCTGTCAGCTCAGGCAGTTTCAAGATGCTCAGCTCCCAGCCTGGTCATTTTGCATGGTCAGTTTGCAATACATAGGTTTGCAGATGGTATGTCTAATTCCATAATCTACTAATCATGCTGGAGTTGAAAAAAAAAAAAAAGCAAGGGCTGAAAGTCAGGGGCCAGTGCCCAGCTAGCCAAAAATGAAGGACCAGATGAGAGAGAAGGATTCTGGTCTCTAGATGTAACCCGGAAGTTGAGGGTTTCCATGGCTGGGACACGGGTCAAGCACTTGGTGCTAAGATCGAGAGACAGTGCTTAGCCTTTCATCTCCACTGTCATGGGTCCCCACCCTTCACTTGACACACATGTGCGTCAGAATAGGACACAGCTGCCATCTGGTTTGGGGTTAAGTGGGGGCTGTCAGGCATTGAACAACCTGGATGTCAGATTGATACAGGACTACTGAGCCAGCCTGGAGTCTGTGATAAGGAATGGAACCGCAGTGAGACACATCTGTTAATTCTCCATCTCTGGGATGAGGGAGCTTACCTTTGTCCTTCAGTCAGAGATGCCTTCCCCAACCCCCAGGGAAGAACTGACTCCAACCCCCCCCCCCCCATGCACTGGGCTGGAGATCACCACCAGGTGCCTTGGGGCTACAGGACCTCCAGTTTATTTTGGTAGCTCTTTATTCTCACCATATCATAGTACCTAATAAATACTCAGAGTGCTCATGGGAGAGCTGACCCTTAGAGAAATATCCTGCTGACTAGGGCTTTCCCTATGTCTAAAAGGGGGAAAGGCTTTGACAGAGGCAATGATATTTCATTCATTTAGTCATCTATTCACTCACTCATATTCATTCATTCATTCATTCATTCATTCATTCATTGTCAGGCAGGGCATAGGAGAATGTGCCATGGCACCCATGGAAGATCAGAAGACCACTTGTGTAAATCGGGTCCCTCCTCCCACCATCTAAGGATTAAATCAGATTGTCACGATTGGCAGCACACACCCTTATCTGCTGAACCTTCTTACCAGCCCCCAGATATTACATTTTGAGCCGCTTCTCTGAACAAGAAGGCAGAGATGAAGGGGGATTTTTTTTTTCATGCTTTGCCTTTGGTCCTGGTATCATTTCATCTTTCCTCCACTCCTGGGTGTTCTCTGATCTACAGGGCAAGTTGTTGCTCAGCTTTCTGGGTAAATGAAGTGCCCAGCTTTGGGGGATGAGATGGCTGATCCCAGAGCAGTGGGACTCCTGATACAACTTCTATTTCCAGACAGCTCTCCTGGGGGGCAAATTCTGAGGGAGTTGGCTGGGGTGTTCTGGGGACAATACTTGGAAAACTGGAGGGGCAGGGATAGACTGGACAGAAGGAGAAGCAAGCTGGGATGGAGTTCAGATGAATCCCAGCCATTCCTTTATGAGCTCTACAAAGATGGGAAAGTTTTGCCATCGGTCTGTCCCTGCACTGCTGAGTGGGCTGAACTGCTCTGTGAAGGGGTCCCTGTGGGAGAGGAGCATTCTCTATCAAAACAATCCTCAAGGACATAGCAGGCGGGGAGATGAACACTGAGGGGACCCGGGAGCAGATCACACTGACACAGAGAAAGCCTGCAAATGTATGGGTGAGGTGAGACTTAAATCCATTGTCTTCTGTGAGGGCAGGTGTGGGATAAGTTCTCACATGCTGCACACACAAGGAAGCTGCTCTGTCTGCAGCTGGCCTGCATGCAGCTGTGGTTTGGTGTCAATAAAACGGGAGTAAGAGGCACTCCATCTCTATCCTGGGGACATCAGAAGGAGGAATGTGGCATAAGGACTCATGTTGCCCCCCCCCCATAAGGAAGCAGAGCTTAGCATCCCATGAGAGAGAGGGAAAGAGAAGGAGGAGGAGAGGGAGAGAGAGGGAGGAGGAGAGGGAGAGGCAGAGGCAGAGGGAGAGGGAGAGAGAGGGAGGAGGAGAGGGAGAGGCAGAGGCAGAGGGAGAAGGAGAGGCAGAGGAAGAGGGAGAGGGAGAAGGAGAGGCAGAGGGAGAGGGAGAGGGAGAGAGACGGAGGAGGAGAGGGAGAGGCAGAGGCAGAGGGAGAAGGAGAGGCAGAGGGAGAGGGAGAGAGAGGGAGGAGGAGAGGGAGAGAGGAAGGGAGAGGGAGAGAGGAAGGGAGAGGGAGAGGGAGAAGGAGAGGGAGGAGAAGAGGGAGAGGGAGAAGGAGAGGGAGAGGGACAGTGAGAGAGAGAGAGAGAGAGAGAGAGAGAGAGAGAGAGAGAGAGAGAGAGAGAGAGAGAGAGCATTAGCTCATCTTTGGACTGGCTTTCCAGGCATGCTCCTGAGAGTATCACCCCCTTCTCCCCCTCCTCCTCAGAGGTGTCCTGGACCCTTACATCCATCAGTGGGAGAACCAACCCCATAGACATTCTCATTGAGATTCTCTAATCCTCCACTCCACTGGTAATGTAGCAAGAGCACAGGCTTTGGACTCAGATTGCCTTTGATCTTGTGCCAACACTTACTGGCTGTGTGGCCCTGGGCAACTCCTGTCAAATTCAGTTTCCTCCTTGGGGAAAGAAAAAAAAACTGAACCAAAAGAACAGAGAGGATGAAATGACCTCACGTGTATAAAATTTCTATACTGATGCTAGGCATGCGGACAACTGTAGATTCCTTCCCTCTTTACTCTGGCCTGGCACGACTCCAGGAGGGTCAGGCCTGGGGGTCCCATCTCCGTCCTCCCAACATCAGCTACCTCCTTGAATCCTGCGGTCTTCTTCCATACCATCTCACTGCTGGACACTGACATAGTGAGTGAGCTGAGCTGGTGTGGGGACTTTGGGAAGGAAGATGGTGCACCATGGGAGGTTCGGAGCAGTGCAGCATTGTAAGGCAGCCATCAGAGGCAGTGGCCGGGCCGTGTGGAAGGAGTAACCAAGTCAAGAGGAAACACCAGAGGAACCCTGACTTTTAGCCATGCTGGGATCCTTTTGGAACTCCAAGCTCCAGGAGGGGTGATTTTCTCAAAAGCGTGTTCTCTCCAGGCTGGACCACCAGGCTGGGAATAGGAGGGTCGTATGCCCACACTGAAAGGAGATTAATGAAGGATTCTCCTTTTAATTGACTCCCCAGCTGCTACAGCTCCATGGCCCAGGCTTCAAGGTAGATCAGTTACTGATTAAGGAAGAATTGGGATGGTTTCTGGCCAGTCAGGAAATTAAAAGGAAACCACTGTTGCTCAGGAAAGCTGCCATTTTAGACCACACAGGACAGAGGCAGGGACAGGGCACAGGGAGCAGATTCTAAGGGTAATGGAATGAATATGGTCAAACACCAGGATATTGTTGGACATAGATGATATAGGCCCTCATCACCATAATGCTACAGAAAGAACATCATAATGATAAAAATACAAACCTCATTACTATGTAAATAAATACAAGACAATAAATAGTTATAAAATATTTACGAAAAACCAAAAGAGTTTTTGTACTTCCTTCTACAGGATGTTCTGAATGGTAATGTCACTTCCTGTCCCATATCCTAGAAGATTCTTGATCCTGGAAATGGAAGTGAAGGGCCCAGCAGGAATGAATGTGTTTAGGGATATATCTATGCCTATACACACACACACACACACACACACACACACACACACACACACACGTACATGGCTAAGGAGTAGCCAGTTGCACAAAAGCATGGGAAGATAAGACCAAGTTCCAGAGAAGTATCCCAATATTTCAAACAGAAAAAAAAGATATCGAGTAGACCAAACAGACAACAGTACTCCAGTGAAATGCCTAATTTTCTAGCCTGATGCATGTGAGGGAAGCTGAGAGCATACCTGCTCTTTGTGATGCCGATGCTAATGCAGCCAAGTGTCACTGAGCAGTCCAAGGGATGTTTGAACATGGTGAGGTGTCAGCTGGAAACCTGCTTTCCTGTAAAATCGTTTTAGCTGCTCAACTCCCCAACTGGGTCTCCTCTCCTTGCCACTTTCGTTGATTCTCTCTGTCTTTGCTTTTGTCCGCATGTGGTGTGCATTTCTGGTTCTCCTCTCTGCCCAACTTCCTGGGCTGTAAGTTACTCAGGTTCTGGGTTCAAGTCCTGATAGCTCCTTCTCCCCTTAACTAAATGGTCAATCAACATGGCTCTGCAGGAAAGCAACACTTCTGAGACGGTCATTCTCCAGAAGATCCACAGAATCCCTATCCACCTGTCAGATGCTACAGGGGTGAGTGGCTTGCAGCGACTCTGCCTCATTCTTAGGAAAACTGCTCCCAGGCCTAAGTTGACCTGGAGGCTGAAGGCGGGGTCTTGGGTGTAGGAGGCTGTCTTCCTTACCCACTACTTTAGATTCCAGCAAGGGACCAGCTGGCAGGGAAGATAAGAGGCTAGCCTGCTGCCCTTACGGAGCTTCCAACTCCAACTTTGCCTCACAGTTTGTACTGCATGGGGTCAGACTGAAGTGTAGGCCATAGCCAGACCTGACCTTTGTGCTCTCCTGCTCCCCTCCCCCACCCTTATTCATCTCTTGAGACTCTGCCCCCTTTGAAGTCACCAGATCAAGGCTGCCCATGCCAGGTCTGCTATTCACACTTGACCTGAAGGGCACTGACAAGAGCATGAGCATTTTAAGACTGACATGACATCCAGCCTCAGACAGGATGTGAGTATTGGTGAGTTGTCCAGTAGCGAGAAGGAGAGGGGAAATGAGGAGAGAAGTGTGTGTGTATGTGTGTGTGTGTGTGTGTGTGTCTTAGGGTTTCTGTGAAGAGACGCCATGACCACAACAACTCTTATAAAGGATGACATTTAATTGGAGCTTGCTTACAGGTTCCAAGGTTCAGTCCATCATCATCCTGGCAGGAAACATAGCAGCATCCAGGCAGGCATGGTGCTGGAGGAGCTCAGAGTTCTACTTCTTGTTTCGAAGGCAGCTAGGAGCAGACTTGCTCCCACATGGTTTGGAGGAAGGTCTCATTGCCCACCCAGACAGTAACACAGTTCCTCCAACAAGACCGCACCTGCTCCAACTAGACCACACCTCCTAATGGTGCCATTCCCTGGGCCGAGCATATTCAGAGCACTACAGGGGGTGGGGAAGCCTACAAGAAGCTTAGTAATGAGCTGGTTATCTCAATGGACAGTGGCACTTAGCCCTTTAGGAAAACATCTGATGTGCAGGGAGGAACACATCTGGAAGCTGTCATACAGAGTGAAGCTCTCTCCTGTCATTACCTATCGATGATGGTGGCGGGAAGCGTGACCCTTCCATTTCCTCCTGCCCTTGCTTGCTGCTGACCAGTGGTAATGGAACTGTCCATCAGTGACCTCACAGTGCAGCCAAGAAGATATGGCCGGGCATCAGCAGCACACTGAAATGCAAGCCCTGCAAAAAGACACTGATGGTCATGGTATCCAGATGCCTTTGGAAGCATCATGCACTGTGGCTACAATGTAAACTCAATATGTCACCCAGCCCAGAAACTGTCACAGGGCTTCCAGGCTCTTGGCCTCTTGCCCAAAGGATTAAAAACCGGAGTTCACAGAGATTCAAAAAAGAAGCAAGCAAACACACTTTATAAAGTGCAAAGCAACGTTGTTGCTGGTTATAGAGAGGCATACTGTCAAAATTGATAGCAGTCACGTGACAGGGTACCCACGGGTCCCAGATATTTTCCAAAGCTTCCCGTTCAAGAGAAAAATAATCTGGTTACTAAGAGGGTAGTGATAGGAAAAATTCAGCAAGGGTGGAGGATAACTTTGGTCCATGTCAGGATGAGCCCCTAAGAAATTATGCCTAGCAACAGATCTAGTATAAGAGGTTTATTAGAAGAGGGGAGAGCGAAAGACCCTTAAGGGGCGGAAACACGAGGAAGAGGAAGAGATAGAGACAGGCAGGCAGATAGGCAAAGAAAGAGAAAAAGCAGGGGGAGAAAGGAAGAAGGAAGGAAAGAAGGGAGGAAAGAGGGAGGGAAGGAAGGACAAGACAGAACGAGGGAGAAAGAATGGAGAAACAGAGAGGGGACAGGATAGAGAACGCACCTCCACAGCCTGATGGTTGCAGGTGATGACACAAGCTGCTGCTAGGTCCCCATGGAGAGCAGGTTGGTGGAAATGCCTGACTGCTAACAGGGAGTTGGGTGCCTATCTATTTAGATTGATACATCACATCCCTTCCCATAATGTGTTTGGTTTTAATCATATGCACACTTGGGCATAGGGGTAAGATGGTAAATAGCTAAGGCTGAATTGGCCCTTCTATTATTCATACCCAGGTCCACTGGGAACTCACTTGAATAGAAACTATCTAAATTATACTGTTTCCTGGGCTGGGGAAGCTTATACTATTATATATAATTGTTTGTATACTTTTGTTATCAAAAGGGTTCTAGCATGCTCGGTGCATTGTTTGCACATACATAATAGCTGGAGTAAAGGAGATAGGTTGTTGAGTATATTATTTTAAAAGAGTATGTGCCTGCACAACCCAAACCCAAATGGAGATCACAAACTAAATTATCTGCTATGCTGCTTGCCCCCAAACGGCTTCCTCTACTTCATCAGCTCCCCTAGTCCTTCAAATAACCCTGAAAAGGACACCCCCAAGAAGATGTCTACACTATTGCAACTTCCTACTGGTCCTCTTTCCTGCTGGACATTGAGTTGCCTGGGCTGTTTTCTGAGTCTTGGTCTCTGGGTCCTTGCCTGGTTGCTATTGCTTTGCCTCTCGCTGCTAAGCCTCCTGCTAGTTTTTGGTGTGTTTTTGTGGAGGGGAATGGGGGGTGTTTTTATTTTCCCTAGGAAGGTATATACTCCTTCTTTGGCAAGATAGATATCTGTCCATAAAACAGTCTGACCAGAGGTTGGTCTGTGAGTCCCTCATCAAAGGAAGAGGAGCGAGCCTTCGCTTTCTGTCTGACTCCAACCCTTACTCAGAGGTCTCCCTCTCCCCATGAGAGGTCAAGGCTTTTGTTTGGCACATAGACCATTTCAGAGGCTCCACAGGAGAAATTTCTCTATCTGGAGCTGATTCTTGCTGTGTTGCTGGCAGCAGCTGGAGCCCTTTTATCTTACAGGTTTTGAGACACCAGGGAAGGCTGAGCATCTCTTTGGTATTGACCCTTGGAAAGTCAACAGCCAAGTTCACAGCCGATCACTGGCAGATGTAAGGGATCCAGTGGCTTTATCCCATCGTCCCTCATGTTCTTTCTTTCTTTCCCTATTTGCCCTGCTTCCTTCTGCACCTAAGATTTTTTTTTTAAAGTACCATGCATTTATTTAAGTCAGTTAAGACAAGAAAAAATTACACATACACACACACACACACACATACACATACACACACACACACATACACACACATTGGGGTACAAATGTGTTTATCACTTTAAAATGTCTTCTCCCAGTCCTCCTTAGCCAACCCAGACCAATATTCATGATCACAGTCACATGATCATCCACATTGTGAGGTAAGGGTGCAAACTTCACTTACTGTGTGAGGAGCTACAACCCAGGGGTGGGGATGGAGCCCCATAATCATAGTGGATTCATGCATATAAAAGAGCGCAGACACCACCAGCACACACAGCTCTCTCCTTGCCACACGATGCCCTGTGCAACTTCAGGATTCTTCCAGCACAAAACCCATCACCAGTCACAGCTCCTCCACCTTAGACCAGAACTGGGGGACAAAATCACCTTTTTTTGTTCTTTTTAAATAAAGAAGCCTGTCTAGGTTATTTTTTGACTAATACAGGTTTATATTTAGCTAGGGGAGGGAGGTAGACAAGGAAGATTCTCAAATCCAATAAAAAGTGAACAAATAAAAAGAAAGACTTTTCTAATACTAGAAACTGTGGTGGTTTGAATATGCTTGGCCCAGGGAGTAGCACTATTAGGAGGTATGGCCTTGTTGGAGTGGGTGTGGTCTTGTGGTCAGAAGTGTGTCACTGTCGGGCTGGGCTTTCAGACCTGCTTCCTAGCTGCCTGGAAGCCCGTCTTCTTCTGTTTGCCTTCAGAACAAGATACAGAACTCTCATCTACTCGGGCCCTTTGCCTGCCTGGATGCTGCCATGCTTCCTGCTTTGATGACAATGGACTGAACCTCTGGACCTGTAAACCAGCCGCAATTAAAAGTTGTCCTTATAAGAGATGCCTTGGTTATGCTGTCTGTTCACAGCAGTAAAACTCTAAGACAAACTGTTACAACATTGATCTTTAACTAGAAATACAAATTCCCTCAGGCATGACTTTAAATTCCAAGAACTGATGTTCAGAGAATGAATACAACTATACAGCTAGACTAGTTTCTCATGTAGTTACGTGGGAAGCACTAAGTGCTTTTATTGAAAATTTATCACACACACTGAAATCTATTCTAGGTGCTTTCCTTTCATGTTTTTTTTCCCAACTAAAAGAGCACTGTGGTGGTTTGAATATGCTTGGCCCAGGAAGTGGCACTATTAGGAGGTGTGGCCTTGTTGGGGTAGGTGTGGTCTTGTGGTCAGAAGTGTGTCACTGTTGGGCCGGGGCTTTCAGATCCACTTCCTAGCTATCTATTCTAGGTGCTTTCCTTTCATGTTTTTTTTCCCAATTAAAAGAGCACTGGATGCTCTTCCAGAGGGCCAGGGTCCAGTTCCCAACACTCATATGACAGTTTGTTAATGTCTGTGACTCTAGTCCTAGGAATTTAATGCCTTCTTCTGGCCTCTATGGGTACTGCACAACACACGGAAGAGACATGCATATAGGCAAACACACATACACATAAAATAACAATAAAGAGAAGTTAAAAAAGCAGGATAGTAAGTTTCATGCAGCTAATTTTTAAGGATAGTTGAGCAAAGATTGAATGCTAGGGAATATATGAGAGAAATACAAGCTGATTCTTAGATCTGACCTCTACCAACTGTGAAGGGAAGAGGAAGAGTTCACTTTGGAAATCCCAAATAAAGGGCTGGAGAGATGGCTCAGAGGTTGAGAGTACCTGCTGCTCAATCAAGAGGCAGGAATTGGATTCCAGAATGCACATCAAACAGCTCCAAGGGATCTACTGCCCTCTGCTGGTCTTCATGGGCATGTGCATATACATGAACATAACCTCAGACACATAGACATAGACATGTTCACACATAAATAAAGCATTGCTTACAAAACCCAAGTAAAGCTTAGGAAATAAAATAATCATCTTACTAGAATCATCCACTAGACTCCAATCAAGGCATTTAAGGCTTAATCACAGTTAAAACTGACCTACAACTAAATTCTCAACATAACTGATCATATCACTAGAAAATAGTGGCACTATGTTAACATTAAGTAATAAAAAGATGTATTTTCATGTTCAAAACTCATTTTGTATACAATTGCTTATAATTAGATAGGTAAATTGTTTTATTTACTTGTAAATTATTTTACTTATTTTATTTTTAAAGGTTTCGTTCTTGGTCCATTTTGTTTTGTTTTGAGACAATGTTTCTCTATGTAACTCTGGCTGTCCTTGAACTCACTCTATAGAAAAGGCTGGCTTTGATCTCAGGGATTCTCCTGCCTCTGCTTTTGGAATGCTGGAATTAAAGGCATGTGGCACCACACTGGGTTTAAGGTGTATTGTGTGTGTGTATGTGTGTGTGTGTGTGTGTGTGAGTGTGCATGCACGCACACGTGTGTCTGGGTGGATGGATATATGTGTACCATGTAAAATCAGTTGCCCATGGAGACCAGAAGAGGGTTTCAGATTCCTCAGAACTGGGGTTGCAGATGATCGTAAGATGCTTTACAGGTTCTAGGAATTAGATTCTGGTCCTTTACAAGAGCGGAAAGTGGTATTAACCACTGAGTCATTTCTCTAGCCCTTAAATGGATTGTTTTAAGTAGATTATTCATCACATTTCATTTTACATTGATCGAGTGTCCAGTGTAAGACACATTATGACTTGAAGAAATGTTAAAGTCTTTTACTTAAAGGCAGCATGCAAACAGAGATGAGTCTGTAGGGCTTCTTCATGATCTACACTTATGATATCGGACCTCTGCTGGGGAGAGAACGACTATAAAAGGAATAAATATGTGAAAGAATTCGAATATTCCTCTTCACTGGGTCACATAAAATAATCAAAACAAATCAACCGAAATGTTGTTAGAGGTCATAAGTGAATTCTCTGGAGTTGCAGAGTATAAGATATAATTTCAGCAATCCATGTGTTATTATACCACACTGGACATAGGTTGAAAACAAAGGGTGCATTTATGGTAGTAAACACTTGAGTAGCAATATACACCATCAGAGATTTATTCAAATAACGATATAAATATTTAATAACAGACAGAAGACGCGTAGGGGGAGAGAGCTGTGTCATGTCTAGGGACAACAAATGCCATGGGTTAAGAAAACATTCATGTGTTCTCACCTTTCTTCAGCCCCATTGATGCAGCAGGCTCTACGGCTGTTGTAAAAGGAGGACTGATTTATAATGGTAGCCAGGGCCGTGAAGACACTGGGCAAGAGCACTATGGCCCTCTGATACAGAGAAGTACCATCTCCTTCCTACTGGGAACTGTGGACATCAGCTAGTGACTCTCACCCACTTCACAGTCAGTTTTAGGTCTCTGAGTAAATGCCTTACTAAAGTAAGGAAGGATCTGGGGCCTTTGTTGTTTATTTATTTTCTTTTGTTTTGTTTTGTTTTGTTTTTTAATTAGGGTCTTATATAGCCCAGTCTGGCTTCAAGCTCACTATGTAACTGAGGACAATTTTGAACTTTTTTTAAAAAGATTATTTTATTTTTAAGTATGTATATGTGTGGGGGAGTAGGTATGTGCTAGTAGGCACAGTGCCTGGGTGCAGGAAGTGGGGTTGGGCCCCTTGGAGCTGGGGTTACCAATGATTGTGAATCAGCCATCTGACGTGGGTGACAGACACAGAACCTGGACCCCTGCAAGGGTGCTGTGACCATGTGCTCTTAACTATTGGACTACCTCTCCACACCTGAAACTTCTGAGCCTTCTGCCTGCATCTCCCAAAAGCTAGAACTACAGGCGCCACCATGCCCAGTTTATGTGGTACTAGGAAGAGAACACAGTGTGCCATGAGTACTAAGCAAGCACAGAACCAGCTGAGTCATGAACACAATGTTCCATGAGTACTAAGCAAGCACAGAATCAGCTGAGTCATGAACACAGTGTTCCATGAGTACTAAGCAAGCACAGAACCAGCTGAGTCATGAACACAGTGTTCCATGAGTACTAAGCAAGCACAGAACCAGCTGAGCCATGAACACAGTGTTCCATGTGTACTAAGCATGGAACCATCTGAGTCCTGAACACAGTGTTTCATGAGTACTAAGCACAGAACCAGCTGAGCCATGAACACAGTTTTCCATGTGTACAAGCATGAAACCAGCTGAGCCATGAACACAGTGTTCCATGTGTACAAGCATGAAACCAGCTGAGCCATGAATACAGTGTTCCATGTGCACTAAGCAAGCATGGAACCAGCTGAGCCATGAACACAGTGTTCCATGTGTACAAGCACGGAACCAGCTGAGCCATGAATACAGTGCTCCATGTGTACAAGCATGAAACCAGCTGAGCCATGAATACAGTGTTCCATGTGTTCTAAGCAAGCATGGAACCAGCTGAGCCATGAATACAGTGTTCCATGTGTACAAGCACGGAACCAGCTGAGCCATGAATACAGTGTTCCATGTGTACAAGCATGAAACCAGCTGAGTCATGAATACAGTGTTCCATGTGTACAAGCATGGAACCAGCTGAGCCATGAATACAGTGTTCCATGTGTACAAGCATGGAACCAGCTGAGCCATGAATACAGTGTTCCATGTATACAAGCATGGAACCAGCTGAGCCATGAATACAGTGTTCCATGTGTTCTATGCAAGCACTTAACCAGCTGAGGCACATACCCAGATCACTGGCTCCTATATTCAGAGGCTTCAATTTTTGTGCACTTGGTGTGTTGCTTCTGGGCAAATAAGGTGAGTTATTTCATTGTGACAGGGACCATGAGACAAAGCCACTGAGTCGTAGGCTCTCCCTCTACAGCAGGACAAAGAACATCCTTCAAGCGCACACTTCCTAGTGACCTGGTTCCTTAAATTAGGTCTCGCTGTCTGGCATTTACAAAAGCTGACAATCATGCCATCGAGTTATGAGTCCACCCATGGAGATTGGTACCCTCATGATCCATTCATTTCCCAAAGTCCCTTCTCCACTGTGCCAGACAGAGTCTTCTACATGGGAGCCTTTTCTTCTTTCTTTCCTTCCTTCTTTCCTTCCTTCTTTCCTTCCTTCTTTCCTTCCTTCTTTCCTTCCTTCCTTCCTTCCTTCCTTCCTTCCTTCCATCTGTCCTTCAGTCCATCCTTCCATTCTTCCTTCCTTCTTTGCTTCCATCTGCCTCTATCCCTCATTTCTTCCCCTTCTCTCCCTCCCTCCCACCTCTCTCTCCAGTGTGTCTCATGGACTATGATGATCATTAATTCAGCTGAGCCTGCAAGTCGCAGAAATTCTCCTGTCTCCTCCTCCCCCACACTGGGACTACAGATGCCCCTCTCTTTACAGAGGCTCTGAGAGACAAAATTTGAGCCCTCATGCTTGTGCCACAAGCACATTGCACACTGAGTCATCTCCCCACCCTAATCTCATACCTTCTTGACACTTGAGGCTGACTCTTTAATATTGCTCTCTACAGACCCCAGTGGGTCAAAGATAAATATAAAAATCGAATCCATAAAAAATTATCTACAAGAAAATAGAACAGAATATTTATCTCAGTTCTTGGGAGGAAATAAATTTATGAATATTAAAAATGGAGGCTATCAACAGAAACAAGATGAATGTGAAGAAATCCATAAAACCAAGGACTCCTGCACAATAAAAAGCAATAAAATAAACATCAGAAGGAAAGCAACAGATAAGGGGAAATATAGCTGATAAATACAATCAGAAATATTTGCTGTCCAAAATATATGAAGACTTGATAAAATATATAAGATGGATGCCCAGATTCTCCAAATTAAGAGATCAAAAGAGATGCTCAGAGAGTGCTAATGGAAATTGAGGTGATAAATCAACCCAGAGAAGAGGCATTCACACTGCCAATTAAAGACAGCACATACAAAAACCAACTGAAGGTGTAATTATACTCATTTAATGAGCAGAGCCAAACAAACTGTCTGAGGGAGGTGGTGTGGGCTATTTTCCCATCAGGTCTCCAGCTGGTACAGGTTTTCTTCTTACCTATAACTCACTCTAGGGGGTACTTCCTGGGCACCTGCACAGCTTAGAGGCAGCATGAATCCTGAGTAGTGACAGGAAGAAGTAGGAAGAACTCTGTGTGTGTGTGTGTGTGTGTGTGTGTGTGTGTGTGTGTGTGTGTGTCCAGCACTAGTGAGCCAGAAACAGGATCCCAGCCAACCTAACTAAATCAGTGAGTCCTCTTTCCCTCTTCTCCCTTCCTCACCCTTCCTCCCTTCCCTGTCTCATGCCACACATGTATTTCTGTCTACTGAGACATTATGTTGGTTCCTAATGAATTGATTGAGATAAATGGGACTACATTTCCCAGAATTCCCTTCTCTCTGTGGAAGACTTGTGAGGTAAAAGAGAAATATACAGTTGCAAGGCTTACCCCAGGAAGGGTAAAATTCAGCCACATTGTGGCTCATAGTTCTTTCTTCCTTTGCTGGTGTGGGCAGCATGGGCCATCAGTGTTCCTGGTTCCCTTTCTGCAGGTCATTGAGGGGGGACCCTACAGTAACCATAGAAGTGTGACTAGAATCCCTCCTATGAGTGTGGCTATATAGTGGTTGGGAAAGTAGTCTGGACTTCTCGGGGTTTCATAAATGCAGGCTCTATGCTGACATTGACTCCTGAAGAGAGAAATGACCCCTGTGGTTCACATATCAGAGCAAGTGTACATGGAGGTGAGGTGACTCCCCTAGGTCCCATGAATCCCACCCTACTGTGTGAGTATTTCTTTTCTTTTTAAATAATTGTCTTATCTGTGCTTTTACCCGTTTTTATGTGCACCGTGTACACATAGTGTTCATCGAGGCTGAAAGAGCAGGTATGGTGCTGTCATGGGTGTAGGAGCTGAGACTCTGCTGTAGAGAAGCTGTGAGTGCTCCTGACCAGTGAACCATCCCTCCAGCCTTGTAGGTGTCTCTTGAATCACTATTAGTATAAACAGAATTGGCTGGGCAGAGGAGAGGTCAGATGCCATGGACCTCTGTCATAATATCTCCTGCCATAATCTTAGGAGTGCATACTATAATCCCTCCCCTCCATCTTCCTTCTACTGGGTCCTGATCAGGAGGGAGGGAGCATGCTGGGGAAGACAGGTAAGAAAAGCCATGTAGGTCTGTCATTTGAAGATCTAGTACTGCCATTGTTTACTGGCAGCTTCTATGGGAGCTCAGGACATGCCCTCCAAAGAGCATGCACAAGACTTAAGAAAGGAAAGGGAAAAAAAAGGAAGTCGAGACCTGGCCACTCCCTGACCTCCTTATGCAATGGATCAACAAGCAAAGACTGAAGGTAGCCAATGAGCAGGACCTTGACTAAGGGGCCAATTAAACACCCACGTAGGGATAGGAGTTATGTGGAATTCAGGCAATCTCCAGGAACACCAAAACCATAAATGACTCAGGATATGTGTGTTGAAGGTTTGGACCATGAGAGCTAGGGATGGTTGTTGAGAGCAAAGTGAGATGACGTGGGTAGAGACAGGAGATGTGAGAAAGCCCAGTGCTACCTCACAAAGCAGATACTGAGGAATGATATGTGAGCCACAGGTAATCTCCAGGAACACCAAAACCACAAATGACTCAAGATATGCATGTTGAAGGTTTGGATCATGAGAGATAGGGGTGGTTGTTGAGAGCAAAGTGAGATGACATGGGTAGAGACAAGAGGTATGAGAAAGCCCAGTGCTACCTCACAAAGAAGACACTGAGGAATTAGGGTTTTTTTTTTAGTTTGACATGATTGTATATTTTTCAGATTTTATTATTCTTTTACTATGTATATGCATGTGTGACTAAGTAGGTGGCTACATGCATACTGGAGTAATGCCTATGGAGGCCAGAAGAGGGCATTGGATAGATACACCGGAACCAGAGTTATAAGCAGTGTAAGCCACCCAACTTGGTGCTAAGAGTTGAACTTGGCTGTTACCCACCACGCTGTCTCTTCTAGTCCAGTGTGAATACATTCAACGTATATTTGACCATTTTTTTTCTGCATCCTCCTGCCATCTAAAATAAGTTGTATTTGTACTAATTTGGTTTTCAGCATGAAAATGCTAAAATAGGTAAGGGAAAATGGACACAGCTGTGGAGAAAAGTAAATAGACCCTGGAGTTGGATAAAAGGAAACATTGTCCTTTGTGTTTGAGAGCAGGTATTGGTTCTGTCAAATAAAGAGCATAGGCACTTCATGTTATGGTACAGGTATAAGGCCTATGGAGTATATAAGTCTATTTGTAGACATAGACTTCTCTGTTCTCTAGGAATTAAACAGAGATTAAAGACACACATGCCAACTGATTCCAATTTCACTGTGTGAAATGAGTAAAACAAATATTACCTAATAGACTTATAAAAGTAAATGACATGGCTTATTTTATATGAGACACTCATTTATTGACTTTTTAGCTTTAAGGGGGGAATAGAGAAAGAAAGTAAGAGGCAGTGAAGAAAGGATAAAGGAGGAGGGGAAAGGAGGAGGGAGGGGAAGAAAGAAGAAAGGAAGAAGCAGAGGGAGGGGGGAGGGAGTGCGGAGGAGGGAGGAGAGGAGAGAAGACGGTGTGAGAGGACACTAGTCGAGCATTAATAAATGTGGAAGATAATCAACAGAATTCAGAACGATGTCTCAGGCTCAGACTTCAGAACATTCATACATCAATTTTCTATTTTAATAAGCAATCTCATCTGCTGCTGAGGGAGATAACAGGATGACTGTCCATCTTCACCTGTAGACTTTTCTCAGAGGTATCCTTTTGGTATTTAAAATGCCATGACTCTGGACGGGTACATGGCAAGCATCGTTGTGGGTTTACTTATGCCAGATAGTATGAATTATTTAAATTGTGACATGGGTCATCCCAACAGATGAGAATGAAACACAGGAATGGCCACGGTTTATACAGAATCGTTTTGAGTTTCCTTGATATTAAGACATTCTAGGATAGCCTGCCTCTGTATCTGTGGGGTTTGCCCCTGTGGAGTCAACCAAAGGCAGATGGAAAGTATTTGAAAAAACTCGCATGTGTAGTGAAAATGTGTGGACTTTTTACTTTGTTCTTTTAAGAGTTGTTTCCAACTAATTTATGTGTTTTGCCTGCATATAGTTTTATAACATGTATATGCAGTGCCCATGGAGGCCAGAAGAGGGCGCTGGACTCTTGACTTGGGAGTTGCAGGTGGTTGTGTCACCATAGGCATGCTGGGAATGGAACCCAGTTCCTTTGCAAGAGCAGCCAGTGCTCTTAACCACTGAGCCATGTCCCCAGCCAAACCACACAGCATTATAACTATTTAATAGCTTTTTTATTGTATTAGTCACTGTAATAAATCAGAGGTGATTTTAAAGTTATGGAGAATAGGTGTAAGTTACTGAAAATTCTGTACCGTGTATACAAGGGATTTGAGTATCTGTTAATTTCAAGGTCCAAAGGGGATCCTTGGAACCAATGCCCTAAAGACACTGAAGGACAAGCCTCTAGGAGTGTGTATTCTTCACCCCCAGAGGTACACACTGTATCATTTCAGTTTGTTTGTGTGTGTGTATGGTAGTCACCCATGTGTGCATGTATGTTCATGTGTACACATGCATGTGGAGGCATCAGGTGCCTTCAATCACTCTTGACCCTATCCATTGAGGCAGATTCAGATGAACCCGGGGCTCACTGATATGACTCATCTAGCTAGCTAGCCAGCTTGCTCTGTGTCTGTCTGTACTTCTCTGGCACTAGGATTAAAGGTGAGCAAACTACATGAGACATAGCCATCTTGGAGCAAGCACCTTGCCCACTGACTCATAACCCTGGCCCCTTATCGTTTTGTTTAATCGTCAGTTTTACTTTTCCCTTGCCTCTGCAAGCATTCCAGCACTGAGTAGTAGCCTTCAAAGGAGTTGCTACACTACTGGAGGAAAAGGCAAGGTGGGCACTCCTGGATGAACAGCTGAGTTAGCAAGGCCTTGGGAACCAGGGCACAGAGGAGTTACAGACTCTCAAGGGTTAGTTCACCAGGAATTCCCAACTGTGGACAGAGAAGAAGGTGAGCAGCTGGGGCATCTCATCTGTGAGCCACATCTGTGAGCCACATCTGGACTCACTGCTCTGTGGGTGCAGCTAATCTCTCCTGGGAAATGGGTTCCTCCTGTTTGTTTCATTTTTCTTTCTGGTCTATTCTCTTATTCTGGTGGACTATTTCCTCTAACACATTACTGAAAAAGCAATTCAAGGAAAATAAAATTGATACTGCACACCCGAAGATGTCATATTATTTGGACCTTACCCATAGGTGATGGGTGCCAGGGAAGTACAGACAGGCGATTTGGTGGCTGGGTGTAGAATTCTACTCTGACAATAATTTTCCTTCAGAAGTTTTTGATTGTTTCTTTATAGCTTCCACTTGCTGTTGAAGAGTCAATAGGTATTTCAATTCTCAACACTTTCCAAATGACTGATAATCTCTTTGCAAGCTTTTGAAAATTTTCTACTTGCCCATAGAGTTCTAAAAGTTCACAGCCACACATCTTACCTCCTACTTGTTAGGGTGCATCACAGCAGGCACTGGCTGGCCCATCATGGCAGGCACTGGCTGGTGCATCACAGCAGGCACTGGCTGGTCCATCACGGCAGGCACTGGCTGGTGCATCACGGCAGGCACTGGCTGGTCCATCACAGCAGGTACTAGCTGGCCTATCATGGCAGGCACTGGCTGGTCCATCATGGTGAGCACTGGCTGGCCCATCACAGCAGGCACTGGCTGGCCCATCACAGCAGGCACTGGCTGGTCCATCATGGTGAGCACTGGCTGGCCCATCATGGCAGGTACTGGCTGGTGCATCACAGCAGGCACTGGCTGGTCCATCACGGCAGGCACTGGCTGGCCCATCACAGCAGGCACTGGCTGGTCCATCATGGTGAGCACTGGCTGGCCCATCATGGCAGGCACTGGCTGATCCATCACAGCAGGCACTGGCTGGTCCATCATGGTGAGCACTGGCTGGCCCATCATGGCAGGCACTGGCTGGCCCATCATGGCAGGCACTGGTTGTTTCTTTCCATATGGACACACAAACCATTCTGAACCACCTACTAAATTTAATAATGAAGCCTATACACTTCTAGATGGAGATGGTTTTTCTTACAGAGCCAGTTTTAAACTTGTTTGATCCATCAGTGACAATGCACTTTGGTCTAAGTCATCAATGATAACGTGCCTCATTGGAACAAACTGCTAAAAACTAGTCCATCAGCGGTAACCTTTGAGGGTTGGTTGGCCAGTCAGTCACCAACGTGCTCTAGTGAGAATTATGGTCTCTATATAATGAATTACTCACAATTATGATTATACTTTTGATATTAATGTGGTTTGAATTGTTTTATTTCAGCCTTTTAGCACCTATATAAGCATTCATGGACATAAGCTTAGCTGTATAAGGATAGGCCATACAAAAGGCTTTGAGAAATTGAATTAAACAGTCTCTTGGGCATAGCTTTTAGCTTCAGATATTAAGTGACAGCCTTTTTTGTTTTTTTACATAATTACAGTCTTGACACCTCATTATGTCTATGTGCACACATCATGCCACATCCAAAGCTTCCACAGATGTGATGTGTGACAGCTTGTATCTTACCTGATCTTTTTGACAAGGGTCTCCCTCCTGTACTTCAGAAGGCACCGAGGTACACACTTGGTTCCCAAGGCTCCCTTCCTGCTACATATTGAATAAAACATCTCCTTCTGGAAACCTTCCAGCTCTTTTTAAATTATTATTTTTATTTTAAAATTATGGGTATCTGTATATATCTATGTGGGTGTGTGAACTGTAGTGCAGTTGCCCACACAGGCCAGGAGGGGGCACTGGGCTCCTGGGGCTGGTTCAGGCAGCAGTTGGGAGCCACCTGATGGAGGTCTAGCATGGGGCACTCTTAAAGGATCACATATTCTATCAGTGGTAGTTGGGTTTCTTGGTATTCTAAGAAAATAAGAAGCAACTGCAGGCACATCTAAGGTGCAAATCATGTTTTTTGATGAGCAGAATGTATAAGGGAAGCTCACAAGAATCAATGAACACTAAGTATGGATTGCAATTTTTTTTTTCAAGTATGCGTCTAACCCATGACTCTCATTGCTGGTGATAAATGGGGGTTTAGGGGGGAGATCCATTAATCATCCATTAGCTTGTTAAAGCTATGCACACTGGGAGGAGAAGGTTGCTCTAGCGAGTCCAAGCCTCACTCGCAGCAGATGAAAACTTCATTGTCCATACATCTAGGGTTCAGGGTCCTTTCATAAGCAAATACTGACAGTAGACTTGGCCACTTGGCCATCATTAAGAGCATCCCTGTAGTGCTCAGGGAACAAGGTGGCAGTTCTACTTCTTGGTTACAAGGGAAGATTCTGATGCCCAGGAGGAGGCAGGGCTACTGGGACCATAGCTGGCTCTAGGAATCTTTGGAGCTGTCTTCCTTCCTTCTTCTTCCATCTCTCCTTCCCTCCCTCTCTCCTTCCTTTGTCTGTCTCTCCATCTGTCTGTCTGTCTGTCTGTCTGCTGTGGAGCTCCCATGATGGGCTCCCCACTGATCACATAAGCAAAAGAGGATTTTCTCAATAAGATCAAGTTTAGAAGCAGCATGGTCAGGATTTAAACTTACTTCACTGTAACTAAAAATCCCACTTTTTTCCTCTTTAGGGTTTTTATTCTGCTATTCCACAGGATCTCTGACAAAGCTTTGACCATCTAGTTGCTAGTCCTTTCTACAACCCCCTCCTGCCTGCATTCAGATCACACATCCCATGCACCGACACAGACAGGATGTGAAAGGACAAGGAAGATTAATCTTGGTTCCACATAAATTTGCCTCTCCTCTTGGTGACAGGACCTGACAGAAGGGGCTCTCTGCAAAGTTTTTGTGGGCACTTAGTCAATACTAATTGGGGGGAGGAGGTGACAGGAACAAAAACTCATTTCCCTGAAACTTCAGCAAAGGGAAGGATTCTGCCTCAGAGCCTGTGACCCGAATGGACATTCCCAAGATAGAAGGGTAGGTGCTCATGGGGAAGGACGGAGTTGCGTTGTACCATTGAAGGTGTGTCTAAACTGTTGCATTTTCCAGCTGCGAGGAATGAGGTCCAGAGAAAGGAAGAGATGTGTCCATATCCCAGCCTTAGAGTGTGTCAGCACTCAGGTTTCTACCTCTCTGTGGGTTTACACAAGCCTGTGTCAGGGCATGGTACATCTCATTGATTCCTATTATAGCCTGTATCTGGACTTGTCTCCCCACACAGGCTCATGTATAGGCCGTTTCGTCTCTAGTTGGTGGCATTATTAGAAGTAGTGACCATGTTAGGAAGTAGTTCACCTGGTATGTTGTGGGATTCTGTCCTCCTTGGCTGATGTGACAGCTGCCATCATAAAATCAGAGAAGCTGTGAATATCTGCACTAGACCCTCCCAAGGTGGTGGCTGTTAACATTTCCTCACAAAAGGGGGTGGGAAGGATCATTAGAGCCATCTGAGATGGCATCAACTCCCTCCCTCCTGTCCCCAACTGCTGCCCATAATCCTGCCCCAGCTGCATGGTCTCAAGCGGTGCTAGAATATACAGAAGATGGGGAGTTAATAAAAGAGGACCTTCCATTTGCTAAGCTTTGAGGAGTGCTTCAGGTATATTTGGGAATCTGAGGGCTAGGACCAAGCCAGGAATAAATCCCAGAAAGGGTGCCATCTAATAACATTTAGTGAGAATGGAGCCACCTCGCTTTGCTAAAGCTACAGTGAGAGGCCACATGTGCTTCCTCATTAGTATGAGGTTTACTGTGATGGGGAACTGAAGTTACATGTGCATGTGTGCACATGTTATGCATGTATACCCATGTATGTCTATGAGCATGGAGCCAGAGGGCATCTGCTATCGTCCTCCATTGCCTTCCATCTTAAGTTTTTGAGACAAGTTCTCCCACCGAATCTACAGCTCAGCATTTGGCTAGAATGGCTGACTAGAGTAATCCTAGGAATCTTCATGTCTCTGCTTTCTTAGCAGTTGATGACTTGCTTTTACTGAAGATCCAAATTCAGGTCCATGTAGTTACTTAGCAAGTACGTTACAGACTGCTTCATCTTTCCAGCACCTGAAGTTTTAATTGCATTCAATTTAATAACTGTGAATGTGAACTGAAGTGGTCACACTTGCTGCTGCTCCTGTGTTGGCCTGATGATGTTTGTATTCTGCTGTTAATACAGATACTCATCCTCCAGAGGGGTTGCCCCCCCTCAGCAGACCATCATGTACTCAGGTATTGCCATATGAACCTTCTCCCCATTTTAACTGGTCAATAAAAGACTAGAACCTGTGATTAGGCAGTGGAGGGGAAAGGTGGGACTGGAGACTTGAAAGTGGGAGCAGGTAAAATGGGAAGGAGAGAGGATGGATGGAAAGGAGGAGAGGGAACAGAGGAAGAGGAAGAAGTTGCAGTGGACCAGAACCATGTGGCTGGGAGAAACTCCAGGTAGGAAGGTGTCTTGTAGCTGGGGAACAAGTTAGGGTAGCCCTAGATCTACTCAATCTAGGCATATGGCTTACAGTTAAAATATCTGGATTGTGCGTTTTTTATACGGGTTTATTAAGGGTTGGAAATTCCAGCAACACTACTGCATTGCACTGCATAGGTGAGAATCTATTTACCCCTCCTCCCTGTCTTTGCTCTGGGTATCTGTCCCCCTGAGACACAGCTCTCTCCCACCCTCTGTCAAGCTCCCCCTCCCACAATCAGAGAAAGCTATAATGACAGCCATGACTTCAGCTTTGAGAAGGGAAAAGACAGGAGGGTAAATAGCATTAAAGAGCCCAATGTGAAGATTAAGTGACTACAGAACAGAAATCTTGTTGAGCCAGCTCTGCCTAATGAACCATAGCAGATATCAGTCTGACCCACAAGGTGTGCACATGGGCGCATCCCCCAGCCAGAGACTCATGGATACCTTCCTCACCAGTTTGGGGCCATCTGCTGCTAGCCTCCCCTTCTGTCCCTCTGGCTAGTCTGCCAGAGGGACACTCAATCATGAGGTTCTCCAAACAAGGCTCAGGGGATTCAGTCTGGCTCCCTGCTGAAAGCAGATGAACAGGGCTGGAAGAGAGAAGTACTGGACAGATGGACAGACAGAAGCACCAAAAACTCACCTCCCTATGAAATCTCCGTGACAATACCACCCTGAAAGTGACTCAGTTTCCCCTTTAGCCATGTGGACTTCTTGATGCAACCCATGTGGATTACATCTTGCAAAGGGTGGAACATAACACATGCTCCCACTGAACTGCATATTCATGAACCTATCATTCACTGATGAATTCGACTGGAAGCCCAACAGCTATTGGTAATGAGCACTCTCAGACCAAATACTGAGCCATAGACTATTGAAGAATCTGATGAAACAGAGGCTCAACATGATACCTTGTCTCACAACAAAATGAAAACAAACAGTATCTTTACAGGTTTCAGGTGGGTCAGCAGGTAGAAGCTGCTTGCTACCAAGTCTGAGTACCTGAGCTGATTCTCTGGGGACAATGTTGTGAAAGAGCATTGGCTCTTGCAAACTGTTCCCAGACATACATAGTTGCACACGCGTGTGCACACACACACGCACACACAAACATGTGTGCACACACACGCGCACGCACACACACAAACTCATGCACGCACGCATACATGTGCACTTGCACGCGTGCACACACACGCACGCATACACATGCACTCGCACACACACACGCACACGCACAAACATGTGCATACACACGCACGTGCACACACAGACATACACATGCACTCGCACTTAAATGTAATAAACGTAATTGCAGCACTGGGGAGATACAGACAAGCAGATCCCTGGGCCCCTAATTTGGCAAGTTTTAAGTCTCAGTGATAAACCCTGTCCCAAGACAAATGAAAACCAAGGCAAACAGGACCTGAGGGATGACATGCAAAGTGCTGCCCATGCAAACATGTGTATGAACCCCGGTCTTCACAAATGCATCTGAACACACATACACAATAAATAAACAAACGATGTTATGGACAGTCTCCTCTCCCCTCCACTTGCCACAGAGACAGCAGTCTCGTCTTCCCTGTCTTGCTAGCTTTCCGCTTTGCAGCCATAACCTTACTCTCAGTCCGCTGTGGAGCCATGGTGGGACTGACTTCTTCCCCAGCGTGGAAAGCCTAAATTATCCCTGCAGAGGGAGACATTCGCCCGCTAGGGGGCGCCGCTCATCAAAGAGGACTTTCCCTAGTCTCCATCTCCTCCCTGTCTCCCAGGAACATTCCAATCAGACTCCAGGGGAATGCGAAGGGGAATTGGATGTCGGTTCCCTTTGCCTGCTTTCTCTGCTGTCCCCAGCTCCAGTCTCTCACTCCTCAGCTCCAGGGGAATTTGCATATTAATTTGAAAGTGAGATGGCTTATTAGCCATAACCTCTCATGTATCGCCCAGTACATCTGGACCTGGATTAGATTCAATATTGCCACAGAATAAAGACAGAGGGGGGAAAAACCCTCAATAATTTAAACTCATTATTCTACTAATCCTCGCGCTTGGCTGGACTCCCTGGAGGTGTGTTAGGAGGTAATTGAAAACATGAGCTTCTCAAAGAAGACATCTGGGGCGAGTACTGCTGTAGAAAGCACTGGGCCCCATGTGGGTTTCCTCTCATTTACTCTAGAGGAAGAGAAGAGAGAGATGAGGGGTGGGAAGGGGTGGGGTAAGGGTGGGGCGGGGACTTCAGGAGTTGGAAAGGAACCATGGGGATTATCAGGTCCAGGGACATCAGCAGACTGCAGGAAGATATACAGATTCAGGTTGGGTTTCTGCTTTCCAGGAGAGAGGAGAGAAGGAAAGAGACCGCCTATTGCAGAGCCCTACTTGAAATTCTTTCCCATCCCATACACCACCCTGCCTGGGGCCTCTGGAGCCTTATGCTAAAGAAGAGTGTCAAGTTCTACTTTGCAAACAGCTTATTAAACTTGTTTGACGCCATTTTGTTTGACCCCATTGATTGAGGATTGTTAGGGCAAGGTCTCACTATGCAGACCAGTTTGGCCTTGAACTTAAATCACAGAAATGGCCCTGTCCCTGCCTCTTAAATGCTGGGACTAAAGGTGTGGGCCACCACACTCAGCCTGGATTTTCTTTGTAGTGATTCCAGAAGTGGCAATTCTGCTAGAATGTTGCTAAGCATCTGTGGTTACCAGAACAGCTTTTATCTCTAAGAATTCTCTGTCAAGACCTGATGTGGTGGTGCATACCTATAATCCCAGAGTTCTAGAGGCAGAGAAAGGGTTGTTTGAAGCATGGCTGGGCTACATAAGGAGTTGCAAAACAGCTAGAGCTAGTGAGATCTTATCTCAAAACAACAATAAAGACAAAACAAAAAGAGAAGCAGGGGGTTGGGAGGAGGTGGCTCAGTTATCAAAGCGTTTCCTGTGTAAGTATCAGAAGCTGAGTCCAATGACCAGGACTCATATAAAGAACTGGATGTTACAGCGCATATCTGGGAGAAGGTTAGAGACAGATTCTGAGAATATGCTGGCCAGCTAGCCTAGCCAAAATGGCAAGCTGTAGGCTTGGTGAGAGACTCTTATGTGATTGAAGAAGATACCCCAGTATCAAAGTCACTCACATTCAAACAATACACACTCACACACACACACACACACACACCAACATCACACAGACAGACAGACAGACAGACAGACAGACAGAAAGAAAGACATAGAAAGATAGCATCTACCATCATTATTAACAAAAATCCCCAAAGAATTACCCAGTTCACAGCATCAGTACCCAGCCTGGGTGGCTCTGAGAGAGGAGTGATTGATCACATTGCTGGGGGTGGCCTTCTGAGTCTCCATTGAGTCCAGGCCAGACCTTTGCAGACATTCTTTTGAAATGGGGTCTCTTGCTGAACCTGCTCCTAGGTGGCAGCCAGCACTAGGATCAGAGGCACATGTGCTAGCGTGGGTGCTGTGGATTTCAACTCAGGTCCTAACCTGCCGAGCCATCTCCCAGACACAGGTTCTATGCCTCCGGATTCCTCTTGCACATGAGGCTAGCAAGCACAGGCTGCCTTCTGATGCCCGTGGGTTAATTACTTCCAGCTGGGGCTCTCACACCGTAAGGCAGGAAGAGAAATCCTGACCTGGCAAGAAGTGACAAATGTCCAGAACAGAGATAGGTCCTATGTAAGACAGCGTCCTGGAGTCTGTTTCCTAGACTGGATGGAGAGGCCTCACCCCACAGAGTCATTCATTCTCTCTGTAGGCCCTAAGTGAGCAATCCCCACGTACCAGGGCAGCGCTTCTTCAACTTGAAGACGTCCCCCTAGCACGTGATGGAGAGTGTTCATGTGGATTGGGTCTCCATTCATCACGCTCAGGGAAAGAACTGCAATGAGACTCTAGATGCCTACCTAGGCTGTGATACTCAGTCATGGCTGAGGATAGGCAACGTGATCCAAGAAGGTGACACATTCCGAGAACATAGTGACGTCATCCATGCAGCGGCATGCTTGCTGCCCCATAGTCTTGTCTTTGTATTGGGGCCTCAGGAAGCCACAGCTTTGTAGCCAGTAGGTCAGAAGTTGAGGTGACCAGGGAAACCACAGAGCTTGGGACTGCTATCTGACATGAGGGCAGTGTGAGGTCTGTGTTGGTTAAAGGGGAAAGGGCCTGGCCCACAAGGCATCCTTAAACCAGATGAGTTGGGGTGGGAATGGCAAACAGATCAGCAATCATCTGAGGATGGGGCTAGAGAGGTGGGAGTCTAAAAGACTCCTCCACTGTCTTAGTTAGGGTTCCCATTGCTGTGAAGAGACACCATGACCAAAGCAACTCTTAGAAAGGACAACATTTAATTGGGTCTGGCTTACAGGTTCAGAGGTTCAGTCCATTATCATCATGGCTGGAAGCATGGCAGCATGCAAGCAGACAGGGTGCTGGCTGGAGAAGGAGCTGAGCATTCTAGATCTTGATCTGAAGGCAGGCAGAAGAGACTCTCTTTGGCAGACATGAAAAAGGTCTTTTTCACAATGGGCAGAGCCTGAGCTTAGAACCTCAAAGCCTACCCCCAAGAGTGACACACCTCCTCCCACAAGGCCACACCTCCTCATTGTGCTGATTCTCATGAGCCAAGCAGATTCAAACCACCACACCCACCTCCTCCTCCTCCAAACAGGCAGATTGGAACTGGTTCCCAGCTCACCTGCTCAGGGCACTAGTGGACAGAGCCATTTGTTTAGTGATCTGTGTGCTGGTCTGCTAGAGTTATCCCTGCTGGAAAACACTGCCCAGAGATTCCAGCAGCCTGTCTTGTTCTTTTCCTGAGCCCTACAGTGACCTCTCTCTAAGACTGAGGGGCCTAAGATCCAGGTCTTGTACTTTGTTACATATTTAAAATGCCAGGAGGTGGCCAGATGGCTCCGTCTCTAACAGTGTTTTCCAGGCATGGTGGTGTATATCTACAACCCCAGCTCTGAGGAAGCCGAGGCAGAAGGATGCCTGAGACTCACTGGCCAGTCAGCCTAGCTGAATCAGCTAGTTTGTGACTGACTGAAGAAAGGCTGCTTCGAAAGTGGAGGTAGCTAGCAGCTGGAGAGGTGCCGTGTGGCTAAGGGCACTTGCTGTTTCTGCCGAGAACCTGAGGATGCCGTGTGGCTAAGGGCACTTGCTGTTTCTGCCGAGAACCTGAGTTTGGTTCTCAGCCTCCATGTTGGGTGGTTCACAAACTCCTGTAACTCTAGCTCCAGGCAGTGGGACTCAAAGGCATGGACCCCTCCCCAGATACACATACACAATTAAAAACAGTGGAAAGAAAATAAGGTGGACAGCTCCTGAGGAGTGGCATCCCAGGTTTTTCTCAGTACACACACACACATACACACACACACACACACACACACACACACACACACACACACAGACATGTCAGCCTGGAGCACCCCGGGCAGGGCCCCATCAGAGAAACCCTGTCCTTTCTACTTACGCTATGCTCATAATTTTTCTACAAAGACCAGTCTGGTCAGGCTATTAGGCTTGTACCCAAAAAAGGCAAGAGCTACCGGTAAGACAGAAGGGGAAAATGTAGCCAATTTGGATATTTGGCAGCTTGTAGATTTCGAAGCAATCAATTTGTCAGGTAGAATTCAATTTTTCTTTTCCCATGTTTAGCCAAAATCAGAGTCCACAGGCTTCCCGGCATCTGGGAATCTCTATGTGGAAAACAAGCTGGCTAATTGTTCTCCCTGGCTTGGAGATTCCAGCCGATTCTGAGACACATAAATAAGACTGTTACTCAGGTGCTGGGGAAAGTGGGATTTATTAATTTAAACGAGCTGGTGTGGAGGTCTCTGGGGAGGGCGCCTGTGTTATTCACTTGTAAGTCCCAGGGTGTAATTTACAACGAGTTCTCGGTCTCTTTTGGACTCAGCCAATGCCGGGGCATAAATTCTTCCTGGTTATTATTTCCATAATTCATTATTCATTGAATGTTGACTTTGTGTAACACGAGCAGTGGAGAGAGACGCAATCCTCCCAAGGGACAGGCAAGACACATCTGCAGCAGTTCCAAGGAGACGAGGTGTGATTCAGAAGAGGGGGGTGCCTCCCCAAGGCCTGGTCAGAGGCTTTGGAGTTCCCAGCAAGTCTTTGGTTAAGGCTTCTCAAAAACAACGGGCTTTGAGGCAAGGAGAGTGTAATTTAGACTTAGTGGTAGATGGCTGGAGACCCGGAGCTTTTGGTTGACCCAAAGAATCCAAGAAAGGAGAAAGGGTTATAGTACAAGGCGAGGGACAGAATCAAGGTCCTAGGGTTGGGGGAGGGTAGCAGGCATGCCCATCCCAAACAATTCCTTCACTTTTACTTTCAGTCAAGAATCAAGAGTCAGGAGACAGTGGTACAGTCACATTCATTATAACACCAATCATAATGACCAACAGTCACGAAATCAGCCTGGATGCCCATCAATGGATAAGTGGGTAAAGAGAATGTGGTATGTGTATACAGTGGACTATTACTCAGCCATGAAAAATGAGTGAAGCTAAGTTGGTTTTTTTTTTCTTCTTTCTTTCTTTCTTTCAGGAAAGGGAGGAGATCTGGAGATCATGCAATGTAGAATAAACAAGACTCAAATGAATACATTGTGCTGTCTCTTATTTATAAAACCTAGACACAACAACCACATAAGTAAAAGGGGACTATTAAGGAAAGGGGAAACAGGAAGATATGGGGGAAATATGGTCAAACTACATTATAGACACATATGAAAATGTCTTTGTGGAACCTGTCATTTTGCTCAGTAACTAATGCTGATAATACCCTCTTTTTAGACAGGATCTCATATAACTTTGAACTTAAAATGTAGCCAAGTGTGACCTTGAACTTGTGATCCCCCTGCTTCCATCTGTGGTAGGGTTGCCCCCATGCCTCAGAAATCAGATAATTCAAATATATATCCATGCAAATATTAAATAAAGGAGGTCAATACAGGTGGGGTAGTGGCAGCCAGGTATCCATGGGCTCCCAGAATTCCATTTTCCCTCTGTACTCATTCGCTTTGTTTCTCAGCAGCACCAGACAACTGTGGGGCTGAGAGGCGCATGCAGCTGACAGAGCAGCTGAGACCTAGCAACAGAAAGCAATTAAGTGCTGCTTGGCTCTGCCGCTGAGTGTGCCGGGAATTAAGGAGCAGACAGAAGTGACTTCAGAGCGTCAAGGAAAGCTGAGTGGTTCAGCGGTACGCTCGCTCTTCTCCCCCCTTCCCTTCCGCAAGCATTGATTAAGCACCAGTTGTGTGCCTGACTTTGTGCTATATGGGCAAGAGGCTGAAGGGGGCGCTGACACAGGTCACAGGGGTGTCCAAGGAGGCAGGAAGTTATCTAGAGGCCCAATATCTCAGCTCCAAAGTGAGGTACCTGACCACCTCACAGGAGAACTGGGAGGGCACACAGCCTGATCAGCAAGTGCCTGATGCAGAGGACTCAGCAAGAGACGCTATTCACTGCTGCCCTGAGCAGCAGGACTCCCAGACTTCTATGTGCTGCAAACCAGGGCTCCCACCAAGCAACCCCCATAAAATACCTCTCTATACACATACATACACATATTTATCATAAAATACTGTTTTAGCCAAGCATGCTGGCACATGCTGCAATCCCCATACGATGATGAGACAGGGGAATAAGTCTTTGAAGATAATCCGGGCTATAGAGCTATATGTTTATATATTTAGCTATATAGCTATTTAGTGCTACATAGCTAAACCTGGACTATATGACACACTGTCTCAAAAAGAGTGTAGGGGATATGGGAAAAAAGGCTCAATGGTTAAGAGCACTTGTTGCACTTCCAGAACACCCAGGTTCAATTCCCAGCACACATATGGTAGCTTACAACCAAATGAAACATGGTGCAAGGGGTTCCAATGCCCTCTTCTGGCTTCCAATGGCACTGCATGCACATAGTACACATACATGCAATCAAAACACCCATGCACATTATACAAAAATAAATAAGTCTATATTGAAGTACACACACTCTTGCTTCTGCATTTGTCATTCTTCCATTCAGCCTTCCATTTGTGAGGTTCATTTCAATTGGTTTGTGACTGACTCAAATCTACCTGTGCATCTTGGAATCCATTCTGTGTTCAAAGATATCTGGTACAGAATAATATCCACTTCTAGAAGCTTTGTGGGGCCCTAGGGAAAACATTCTGGACACCAACTCATTTATAGTTTCCCTCAATTTCTCATGGACTCAATTCTATTTATCTTGGTGAAGTGTAAGATGTTTGTAACTGTCCTTGAATTCTATTTGGAGGACCTAGAGAGACAGCTCAGGGTTAAGAGCACTCATTCAGGGTGGCTCATACTACCTGTAACTCCAGCTCCAGAGGTACCCAGCTCTGATTGCCTCTTCTGATCACAGGGGACATTGCATTCACACATACATAACCCCTTGACACACACACACACACACACACACACACACACTCACACACACATAAATAAAAATAAATTAAAAATCCCATTTGTAATAATGCATTCAAGGGGGTGACAAGAACTAATGGATGTTAGTGGCTCTCATCCAGGCTTTGGCACTTTGCAATTGGGTGGCCTCCAGCTAGACATTTAGATTTTCTGTGCCTTGGTATGTTCCATTAAAAATGGGCACGGTGGAGCTGGAGGAGTGGCTCCAAAGGACTGGGCGGGGCACCACTGTCAAGTTATCTTCAAAGTCTTTTTCTCCTGCCTCATCATTGTGACTGTGGGGATTGCAGTATGTGCCATCATGTTTAGTTCGAACGATATATGGCTCCTCTTATTACTATTTCTTAGAGACAATGAGTAAAGATGACAGATGACAAGCTGACCACAGAGATGAAGCTGAAGGTGAAGCCCGTGGTGCAGAGGGAGAAGGTGGGGCCAGCCCACACAGCTGACAGTTTCAGTCCCAAAAACTTCTTTGCTCATAAAAATAAAGATGCTTTTAAGACTTTAGTGTGTGTCTGACTGTGTGTCTGTGTGTCTGTCTGTGAGAGTAGGCCACATATCCACTGGTGCCTGTAGAGGTCAGATAAGAACATCAGGTTTCCCGGAGCTGAAACTACAGGCAGTGGTGCCCCGCCCAGTCCTCTGGAAAAGCTGCAGGTGCTTTTAACCACAGAGCCATCTCTCCAGCCCCACCATGCCCATGTTTTAATGGAACACACCAAGGCTTAGGAAATCTAAATGTCTAGCTGGAGGCCACCCAGTTGCAAAGTGCCAAAGCTTGGATGAGAGCCCAGCCTGAGCCAGTTCTAGAAAACTCTCTCTGCTGATGTTGGGTCCATCTCTGTGCTTCATAGAGAATGACCCCTGAGTCCCTCATTGCGGACCCTTTCAAGGCAGAGCTCTTGGCTTGCTGCCCCATCCACTTCATCTGTTACCAATGTGACAAGCCTCCTCCCAGCAAGCCTGAATGTGTAGCTGCAGAGACAGAAACCATGACTTTCATGCAAATGAACTCAGGGCCTAAGATTCCAGCTCAGCAGGCTTCTCCCACCCCAGCACCAGCGGAGCCATAGCGTCATTCAGCAGAGCCCAGGGTAGCTTTCATTGGCATCCAAGACTTCAAGGGGTCCCACAGTGAGACTGACCTCTACAGAGGCAGCACCGCATGGGCCCTGGGAAGGGCTGGAGCCCTTACTTTCTTAGGATGCACATCCAAGACTAAGGCATGCCAGATGCCTCTCTACTCTGTAAGCTGCTCAGGGACACACAGCATCTGGGGAAGCAGCAGCTAGTCCAGACTGTCCTCTGGGTGGGAGCACTGAGAGTCCCAGTAAGAGAAGGTCCATCCAGAAGGACCTGAGCAGCCGGGCTCAACTTATCAGGATGGAGGGAACCCTATCATTTGCTAATGAGAAGCCCAGGAGCCCCTTTGCAACAGTGTGGCTTCTACAGTTCAGGTTATCAATCATGTGCTCAACAAAGGAAATGGAAAGTTCCAGAAGTAAACATTCCATAGCTTTTAAATCACATGTCATTCTGAGTAGCAAGAAATTTGCTGTCTGCTTCGTCTAACCCAGGACTTAAATCATTCCTTTGCCCAGCGTGTCCCTGACATAGACACTCCCAGTGCCTGCCAGTCACTTAAGACTGTCTTGATATTGGTATTGATGTCAACGTGTCTCAATGCCATGATCATGCAACCCCTGTTTTACAAATGGAAACGAATGAGGCAGGATAAAAGGACAAGGAAAAGAGCAAACTTGAGGACCCGAGTTCAAGTTTGAGTTCTCATGTAAAATGTCAGGTGTGGCCTTACCCATAGCCCTAGCACTGTGGGAATCAGAGATCCTTGGGGCTTACTGGCTGCCAGCCTAGTTTCAAGTTCAGTGAGAGATGGTTTCAAAGGAATAGGGTGGAGAGTGACAGTAAGATCCCTGATACTGTCCTCTGGCCTCTGCTTGCACACACACACACACACACACACACACACACATGAACAAACACTCATACACACATACACACATACTCACACACTCACACATACATACACACTCACATACACACACGCACACACTCACACACACATACACATATACACTCACACACACATACACATATACACTCACACACATACACACACATACACACACTCACATACACACACTCATACACACACACACTCACACACATATACACAAACTCACATACACACACTCACACACATACACACACACTCACACACACTCATATACACCCATGCACACACACATACACATACTCACACACTCACACACACATACACACATACACACACTCACACACACATACACACACTCATATACACACACGTGCACACACACACTCACACATACACACACACTCATACACACATACTCATACACATATACACACTCACATATACACACTCACATACTCACACACACATACACATATACTCACACACTCACACACACTCACATATACACTCAGGCACATACTCACACACACATACACACACATACACACACTCATACACACACACTTATACACACATATACACACTCACATATACACACTCACACACTCACACATACATACACACATACTCACACACTCACACACACACTCACACACACTCATACACACATACACATACTCACATACACACACACTCATACACACACACTCACACACACTCACATACACACATTCACACACTCATGCACACACACACATACTCATACACACACTCACATACACACACGCACACACTCACACACTCATACACACACATGCACACTCACACCAGTGAAATAAAATAAAGGAAACCAGGCCCCTACCTGACCCAGGAGCTCATCAAGCTTCTGCTTCCTCCCGTGACCTCTGATCTGGCCACTTCATGTCCTAGTGCATCCCACAGATGACCCGTGCTTCCTCAGGGAGTCATTCCATCAATAATTGCCCATGAAAAGAATGAAGGAACTCCTCCCTGAGGCTGGGTGGGAAGGATGGAGAGGAAGGAAGGCCCATTTACCACGTGCCACGGGGTGGACAGGGTCCACAAACTAAGACCAGCCTAGCCTTTCCTCAGCCCCACAGTGCTGCTTACCTCGAGCAAATAATTCCTGTCCGACACTTAAAACCCAGCTTTAGTGGCACCCCAGTTTGGCAGCCATTTCTCATTTATTACAGCTAATCCCCAGGATAGGCCCACACAGCTAGAATTAGTATATCTACCTATATTCATGTTTTGAGCTAAGGAACCGGTGGGTTAAGCAGTCAGTCTAATGTCACACAGTTTGCCAGGACACAGCCCTGTGTGGCTGATTATGAGCCTGCTTTGACTCCAAATGTTAGCAAGGTCCCTTATGGACAATGACTGTTAAATGTTTGTGACCAGTCTACACTGAGAGATGAGTTTTTTAATCTTCCTGAATATCCTTCTGCAACCCAGGGTGGGGCAGTGCCTTCTCCCTGAGAGCTGTTGCACAGTGTCATCCATGACACTGTGATCCATGGATCCCTTGTGCATTCTGGGACGCTTGAAGGCTATGGCAGAGAGGAAGGAGAGGGGGCCCAGGGACATCTCCCTCACTTCCTTCTCCACCTGCCTCCTACCCAAAGGCCACTCCTCCTGCCTGCATGCCCCTTCCCTGAGATCCTTCTATGACTGCCAGTCCCCTGGCTTCCTTGTCCCTATTTCTGTTTGTTTGTTTGTTTGTTTGTTTTCAAATCCTATTCGATTCACCTTCAAGCAAGTAAGCCCCTTCTCTTGCTCTCTCCCTCCCTCCCAGCCCCTAGAGAGAGAAGTTAGAGCAGGGTTATTTTCTTTCACTCCCTGCATGGCTCTGTTTACTGAATAAGCAAAATTTACACATAGCCTGTCTTTTGCTAGAAGAAAAATGCTTCAGACTATTCCTAGAGAGAGCCACAGAAACCCTGCAAACCAATCCTGTCTTTTGAAAAGGGAAAAGAAGCTGAAGTTAGGAAAAGAGGCAGTGGGCTAGCCCCTTGAGTGTGTTGGTAAGCTCACTGAAGAGTCGAGGCTATTAGTATACATACAAGGGGCATGCTTGAGCCTTTCCCAGGTAACAATACCCAGTGGGAGATTAACTTTCTAACAGCTTTTTCTTCCTCTCCATGGTTCCTTCCCAGCTCTGTTGTCCAAGTCCACAGTATCACATGCCACCAGGGTTTCTGGAAGACTCGCTTGTCAGAGCAGGAAGGGCCCCAGCAATTGCTCAGTCCAACCTTCTCATTTTACAGGTGAGGAAGCCGTCTCCAGCAATACTTCATACCATTAAATCAACACGGGTTGATTCACAGCTCTTTAACTCAGGCTGAGAACTTTCAAGAAAAACAGCCAAACCCTCCCCTGCCAAGAGGCAAGAGCCACCCAGCTGTGCCCACCCTAAGGGGGGGGGAGAAGAGGGATGCCCCAAGTTCACATTCTGATCCTAAGAGCTCCGGTTTTTCTCAGAATGGGGATTGCTGACCAGGAGGAGAAGAGCCAAATGTAGAGCAACAACTTCACATCCTCATGGGCTAAAGCTCCCGTCCCAGTCTCTGGGCATGACTTCCAAAGTGGGAGCACATCCCTGGAGCTAAAAGAAGAAGTCGGAAGGCTGGGAGAAAATACGATAATATCCATTTATAGGTCTCTTTATAGTTATTAAATTTTTTGCCTTTCATAGTTTAATATCATGGCTCTCAGTATTATATGAGCAAAACCTAAAAGTTAATACACCTATTTTAGAAGGTGTACAAGTCCAAAAATGTTCTTAGCCACTGTGTTGGGGTAACTCTGAAAGCAGAATCCATTCATTATAAAGGACTTTTTGAGTCCTAACCAGTCTTGTGGCAATTTTCCCAAGGCAAGGCCAGGCCAACCCAGAACAGCCAGAGAGCCTGTGGTATTGCTGTGGCTTCAACTGGGATTACAGAAAGGTTTTTACTGGGGGTCAAGCATAGCTCCCAAATTAGAAAGCATGATCTGGAAATACTGGAGCCCACCCATTCCTGACCAGGTCCCTGTGTGCAAAGCCAGCATCTACACTAGGTAGAGGAGCCCGGAAGGGACCACTGTGGGTGAGCTTTCTCCGCTGCAGGAGCAGAAAAGCCCAGAGTGACCTCCATAAAGTATGGTGTGCAGAAGAGACTAATGGGGAAGGCTGTGCTATATGCTAAGTGTACCTGCTCAGCACAATTCCCCAGCTTGTCCCAGAGACACCCTGCCTCTACTTTCCAAGCACTGAGATTACAAGCCAGACCCTATGCAGTACTGACATTTATATGGGGGCTGCAGAGCCAACCTTTGGCTCTTGTACATGCACAGTGAATGCTTTAGTCACTGAATGAGTATCTCCCTGGCCCCTATTCTACCCTAATCCCAAAATACCATGACCAACTGGGAGTCTAGCCATTAATACAGTAGCTTCTGGGGACATTTCAGGTACAAACCAGGACTCAAGGTTATTTATATCACCTAGTACATTGTTAATGCCATGTAAATAGTAGTTACATTGGTTAAGGAATAATAACAAGAGAAAGAAGCCTTGGGGCTGATGAAATGGCTCAGTGGGCAAAGCTTTCCCATACAAGAGAGAGGGCCTGAGTTCAGATCCCCAGCATCCATATAACATCCACATAGATACTATAGAGGCATGGTGGCCTATCTGTGATTCCAGCGCTGGGGAGATGGATATAGACTCTGCAGAGCAAGCTGACTAAACAGCAGTGAACTGATGAGCTCTGGGTTAATGGGAGGGGACCCTGCCTTGACATATGAGGAGGAGAGTGATTTATTAAAACATCCCGTGTCAAAGGGCTGGAGAGATGGCTCAGTGGTTAAGAGCACTGACTGATCTTCCACAGGTCTTGAGTTCAATTCCCAGCAACCACATGGTGACTCACAACCATCTGTAACGGGATCTGATAACCTCTTCTGGAGCATCTGAAAACAGTGACATGTACTCACACATATAAAATGAATAAAAACAAAAGCAACAATGACAAAAAAAATCCCATATCAACCTCAGGGTAACATACTTCCACACACCTGCACACCTATACATACACACACCTGTAAACACTTACTCACATACATACACACATCCTTACACATACATGTATGACATTATGCTTATACCCTCACATATATACCATACACACATGGGGAAAATAAAAGCAAACTTTGTAAATGTCTACATGCTCAGTACCAATGCAGTGGTTGATAGATTCCTTGGTCACTGAACTCAGCAAGGCCAATTCTGCATTCCTTTCTGCTGGCTAAAAATGACTAAAGAAAGGAGTAGGCTACAAGGCACAGATGAGGAATCTCAGGACTCACATGCTACTGCAAGAGGAAAATGTTTTCCCTTTGAAATGCCTTCCTATTGGCCATGGGCCTCATTGCTCTGTTTTAGTTTCTGGGTAATAAACCAGTGAATTACCTAGTGGGCTATTTTAGCCGGGATGCTGGCTGCTGATGCAGTCCCCAGGTGATTTGCACCATTTGGAATTCTCCAAGGTCATTGCTATTATCACTGATCAGGAGTTCATCCTGGAAGAATTTGGTCTGTGCTGATTTAAGAACCAAGCCCAGAGCCTGTGCCACGGGGGCAAATGTTTAGCCTGATGAAGAGAACAGGCAAGGGTCCAGTCTCTTCTACTGTAAGTCAGGCCAGAGTTTATTTAAGAGTAGTGGAAGTTAAAAGTGCAAGAGGAACATTTGCTTGTTTAATTGACCATAGATTTTCCTGGCGATAACTTGCAGTGAGATACAGGACTTTTTCAAGGTCATGGGTCTGGGCATAGCTGGATGAGGGAAATGGCTGGTGGAACACTGGGTGGTTGGTTGGGTTTTTAAATGAGTTTGGTCATTTCTCCAGGACTTGAGTATCAGTTGATGGATGTCTATTGTTTAATGGATGGCTCCCACTAGGATGGCTTCAGTCTCAACCCCAACTTGTGCACCTAGAAGGAGGAGGAGAGAGAACACCAGCCCCACTCAAGGTCAGTTGGTTGCTGACTAAGCATTCCCTGGGAAGGCAGTGTGAGGGTCCATAGAGAAGACTGACTAGGCATGAAGCAGACTGAGCTTATGTTGGGCTTATCGGTTCCAGGTTGGGCTACCAGGTCTGTCAACCTTTGAACTATGGGCTATATGTATCCCAGGATAGGAACATGTAACAGCCCAACTTATCTAAACCATGAGATCACTGGACTTGGGGCTCAGTTTGTACCCACAAAAAGTCAAGCTCAGCCACCAACACTCAAGAAGCCAATTAAACAGACAAGTTAATAGAAAAAGAGAGAAGGAGGAGGAGGAGGAAAAGGAGGGGTGTCACATTGGGAAGAGAATTAAAGAGAGTCCTTCACTCCATCCTCGGGGTCTTAAAGCGAGGTCAAGGTTTAAAAAGTAGAGGGGCGTTCATGCATAAGTAGTCCTGGATGAAGTGAGGTACCACCCACCATTGACCCATTACTGTCTGGGCTTCAGTGAGGTGCTCAGCCTGTCAGGTGATCTGATGAGTCCTGAGAATTGCCTAAAATCTTTCTTGGAGACAAACTCACCCTCTGGCTGGTGTCTTTTCCTTCTCCCAGCATGAAAGCCCTGGGGGAAATGTCCCATTTCTTTGGAGTCAATTGTTTCAATAGTCTGATAGTCAAGAACATCTTCAATTATTTCTGTGGGTTTTATTGTATGTATGATTTATTTTGGAACTCAATTCTGTAGTTCTCCAGTGTGAATTTTGTTGATGACAGACAGCATCACATTGCAATGTCAAGAGGACACTATCCTCCATTGAGGTCTACTCTCTGGTTCATCAAACTTGACCCAAAGTTGAATTGATAGAGTAGAAAGAGGATTGAAAAGATCCTTGGACTCAACCTCTTCTTCCTCCTCCTCCTTCCCTCCTCCTCCTCCTGCTCCTCCTCCTCCTCCCTTCCTCCTCTTCCCTTCTTCCTCCTCCTCCTCCTCCTCCTCCTTCCCCCCCTCCTCCTCTTCCTGCTCTTCTTCCTTCTCCCACCCCTTCCCTCCTTCCTCCTCTAAATGAAGCTGAGGCTTAGAGTGGCACCCACTTTACTCCATGATGGATTGAGGCCCTCTACCACTGTCCCACCTCTTATATCATTCAGTATTGCTGTGGGTCCTGATGCTTCTCCATGGAATGGCCCCACCAGATCACGGCCTATGTTTACTCTTAGGGATTATCATAGAATTTGCCATCCAGAAAGGGTCTATGTTTCAATGAGTGAATGGGATTGTTGAATGGATAGATGTTGTATGGATAGAATGTCAGATATGGTTGAATTAATGGATGGATATTGATGAATAATCAGTGCTGTGACTTACCCAAACAACACAATGTGTTGACAGATTTAGGGCTCCTCATTGTAGCACCAGTTCTATGTAGGGCACCGGATGATGGGGAAATAAAGGGGTGGGAGAGACCCGCATCCCGCCAGAACTCAGAGAGCCTGGACGAGTGGACTCGGGAGACTGCTGCGCTCTTTCTACCTTATCGGGTGGGCATCTGGCTGTGGGAAGCCACGTAACCCCAGTCCAGGGGGGTGGGAGGGAGCAGTCTGGGGTTCCTAGGCCTCACGGAGGCCAAGGACGACAGGTTCTAGCTCTTGGGCATCGCAGGATGTCACTGTATACATACGGTGGAAGAGCTGAGAATGGGTGGGGACTCCGGGTTGGCAGTGGCCCCGGGTCAAAAGGAAAAATGAAGACACTTGGTGGTTCTTGAGCAGGTGAGAGTACTTGGTCCTGTCTGGCAGCTGGAAATGCTGGGTGGCTTTCCTGGGGGAGATTAGACACCGCTCTTTAGGGAAAGGCCTAAGCCATTGTTCCAGCATGGTGGTGGCGCACGGTTTTTGGCTTTATTGTAGAAAACACAGAGAGAGAAAAGGTAGAAAAGTAAGGGCTGGCCATGGCCATGTGGAGAGAAGAGAAAGGGAGGGGGAGAAAGGGAGCAAGAGGTGAGAGTAAAGACAAGAAAGAGAGCAAGAACCAGAGAGAGAGAGAGAGAGAGAGAGAGAGAAGGGGGTAAGCAGCCCCTTTTATAGTGGGCTGGGCTACCTTGCCGGTTCCCAGGTAACTGTAGGGAGGGGCATACTTGGCTGTGGTCAGGTGACTGTGGGGGTGGAGTCTAGCCAGAATACTATGAGCTTAGGGCACTGTCTAACCACAGGATAACGGAGGCCCTGTAATGTCTGGGGGCGTGGCTCACTGTTCCATCCCTTGTAGAATTTTCTACTGATTCTTCGTAGTAAACCTCGCTCAACCAGAACACAAACTGTCTTTCACGGTTCAACAGCTCTAGGCTCCTTACACAGCTCATGCTGCCAAATAAGGGGAGACACCTGACTCCAGACCCCTGGTGCTTGGTTCCCTGTCTGTTAGCTAGCCACAGGGTGGTCATGCTGTCCTTCAAGTTCAAGGAGAAATGTTCTGGCCAGGTGTAAGGTGGGCAGTTGGCACCCATGGCATCCATCAGTTCTGCAGCAGAGCTCAATGTTTCCCAACCGATGCTAGCTCACTGTCCAGGCTGGGCTGAGCAATCTCTGGATTGGAACTCACTGCTGAGCTGGCTAAAGCTGCCCTAGCTCTAGTTCCAGGCTCGCTTTGTCATTCCTGCTTTCTGCCTGTTTTACATTTTTCTCAGATGTACTTCTGATCAAACCCAAGAAATCTTAACATCTACCTCCCAGCATTCAGAAGGTGGATTTGACTTCTATAAACTGACTTTTGGCCATCCCTGTCTCTGAAAATGGTTGTCAGCAGTCCATAAACTCAGGTGTATTGGTTCCCAAGCCAGATGAGGGTTGGTAGAGCACTGCCCACATCACGAGAAAGCCATTTGAATTTTTGCCACCCCACCCCCGCCACCCCATACTCTACCCCCTTGAACTGGCTTCTCAGAAATTATGTGACTAGCAGTCTGCTTGGAAGGTCCCTGCCCCCACTACAACACTTCCTCCCTTGTCCCTTTTTCTCCCTTCCCTGCTGACTCAAGATTATATAGAGAAGCTATATACGATAGTCCCTTTGTTTCAATAAACGAGCTGTCCTCTGACACAGTCATGGTACTCATTATCGACTCAGACCCTGGTCCCCAGCTCCTCTACATCCTAAAAGGGATGGTGTGCAACATCTGGACAGTTAGGGGTGGGTCACCCACACAGGTCAAGGGTGAAATCATCACCTTGTCTGGGTGAGCCATCAGATAGAGCCAGCCTGGGTTAGTAGAGGGAGTCTGGTTGAACCAAAAATTCTGTACCTGGTGAAGGAAGGGCATTGAGGTTACAATCCTCAAGCTGACTGACTCCATGCCCTTGTGAGACACTAGAAAGTTAGGTCAGAAACACTTTCAGCTCAGTTCCCTCTCCATGAGGATGCTAGGGAAGGGATATATGCTGGAGCTGCCTATGGGCATGAGGGGTCAAGGCGCACCAGACCATATGCAGGCTTTAGATGGCAGAAGTATACAGACCACCTCCCAGACCCCCTCAAGGCTGAACCCAGATCCCCTGTGGTGGCCTGTGGGTGGGTGGCTCAGCTCCTTCTGATGGAGGTAAGAGCTTCCCTGTGGCTCTCACTGCTCTGACTCTCCTGGGCACCTGGGCTGCTTCCCTACACCATCCAGGTCCTCCATAGCTCTTGCTAACTGTCAGAGCCAGGGTGTTGACTTGCACAAAACAAAACAAAACAAAAAATACAGAAAGTTCTAATCTGTGGCCACCCTTCAGAGTAACAAGTCACACCCTACCCAGAACCAGGCTCTTCCTTTTGAAATAGTTCCTGCTACACGGGGAGAAGCATCCCACCGGCAGTGCCTGCTACAGGAGAAGAGGCACCTACTGTAGGAATGCCTGAGAAAGATGCCAGTTGTGGACACTCTGCCATGACCACAGTGGAACCAGGAGCATTGGCCAGGGAGAAAGCTAACCAAGGAAACCAGAACCAAAAGACTCAGTAGAAAAACAAGAACAGAATCCGTCTCTGACACTAGCGGCCTCTCGACTCTTCAATGACTAAGGCCGCAAGTGCATCATAGCTCACCTAATCCCGAGATAAGCATTCTTCATTTATAGGAAAAGGGGCTCTAATGGATGTAGTTGGGGAGCTCAAACACAGCGGACTCTCGTACATCACAGCTAGACCCCAAAGCCATGAGTCTGCTGTGGAGAAACTTGAGTATGACAGGAAATCTTAGCACTCGTCAGTCCTAAAGGAGACAAAGCATACGGCAGCAGCCAGACACAATTCCCTACCATTCCTGCGTGGAAACATAACAAGGATTCGCCAGAGAGGGGGTGAAAACCTTGATACTTCAGCACCAAGGTAAGACCACAGAGAAACAATAGCCATTCAGCCTGACAGCAGGTGTTTGCCCAACATCACTACCTTTGCCTGCCCGTGTATTCTCCTTCGTTGCCTGTGTATTCTCCTTCTTCGTATTCGACACCCTTAAAGACCCAGAGTTCTTTTTAAAAAAACTTTATTGGTTCATTGTGCGTTTCCCATCATGCACCCTAATCTCACTTATCTCCCTGTCCCTTCATATCCACCCCCTGTGTTTGCCACCTCACCCTCACCCAAGGAAAATAAAAAAACAAACAAAAAATAAAACAAAACCTAAAAGGATCTTGTTCTGGAAGCTATAGTGTGTCACATGTGTCCCATAGATCATCTTCTGTCCATACTTCTTTACTTGCAGATGTTTATTGCAACAAGTCACTGGTCTGATTCAATGTCTCTGGCTTCTGCTACACCATCAATACTTGGTTGTCACTGGGACTCTCTCAGATAGCCTGTTGTTGCCCTGTGTCATGGAGACCCTGTAGCTTTGGATCTACAGGACTGGCCCTCTCACATGCTCCAGTAGTTCATAGATGAGGTCTATGTTGAAGTATACCAATTCTAAGCCCTGGAACTGCCAGCCCTCCCTCACCCACACCACCAGGGTGAGCTCTCCAGCACTGCCCTGGCTTGTTCAACCAGTGCTTCAGATAGCAAGGGGCAGGGTTAACTCTCCTGATCTTGTGCTCTAGGAACCTGCTCTCCCAAGCTCCTGCCATCAGGGCTAGCTCTACTGGGCTTCCCAGATGAGGTGTGAGGCCTGCCTGATTTCCCAGGTGTTTCGGCCAGTGAGGGGCAGGGCCATCTCTCCTGCTCTTATGACTTGCCTACTTGCAACAGGTGGTAAGGGACACATGGGGGGTGGTAGAGTTTTTTTTTTTTCCTTTGTGTACCAAAGTTTCTCTTTGCTAAGATTCTCTGGAAGCCCGTGTTGTAGCTTCATCCAGATTCATCCAGGGATGTGCACAGCACAGTGTGTACATTAATTTTTCTTCTGTTTACCTTGTGTACTGGCTGATTTTGTGTGTCAACTTGACCCAAGCTAAAGTCATCAGAGAGGAAGGAGCCTCGGTTGGAGAAATGTCTTCATGAGATCCAGCTATAAGGCATGTTCTCAGTTAGTGACCAATGGGGGAAGAGTCCAGCCCATTGTAGGTGGTGCCATCCCTGTGCTGGTGTTCTGTAAGAAAGCAGGATGAGCAAGCCAGTAAAGAGCATCCCTTCGATGTAAGAGCATGGTCTCCGTATCAGCTCCTGCCTCTAGGATCCTGCTCTATTGAGTTCCTGTCCTGACTTCCTTCAACAGCACACAGCAATATGGAAATATAAGCTAAATAAACCCTTTTCTCCCCAACTTGTTTTTCTGTCCCCATCCTTCCCATGTCTGATACTTTCCACCATAAACCTCTTAGGGGTGCTATGCCCCAGGAGTTATCTGTGGTCTGTGAGAGACAGACAGAGGCAAGGACGACCCCCCCCCCCAAGTGATGGAAATGAATGAACCCTGAGGGGCAAAGAGCATGAAGAGGCAGTTCATTCTCAACCTCATCCAGGTGAAAATAAAGAGCAGAGACAGACTTGGCCCAGGAGGGACAGAGGAGCCTGAAGCCCTCTGCTTGGTTCTGCTTGTATCTAAGGTTCAACAGCGCTAGGCTAGCACTTCTGAGTGGCCAGGGACTTGCTCCTTGGTCCTAGCTAGAAGACTCCACCCACACTAGTCAGCTCCACCCTTCCCCCAACCCCTACCATGCACAAACGTCAAGCCTATTGCCTGGGAAAGCTGCAGTATGACAAGGATCCTGCTGAGCTCGCTGCAGCTACTGCAGAGAGAAGAGGCATTGTTTCAATCCAAAGGGGAAGGCGTGGCCTCCAATTAGCCCTGAGTGTGCCAGATTAATATTAGCTGAGTGTGTCAGGTTAATCGCAATGATTAATTGCAGGCTGCGGCAAGCAAGAACAGAGTTATGGAGCTACAAGCTCCCTCCGGTCCCTCTCACTGTGAGAGCTGGCTTCTGCCTTTAGTCTGGAAAGCTGGGAACCAAATCCAATCCCTGATGACTGCTGAAATGTTCTAGTTCCTACTGGGTGGGGTTGGTCCCTGGCTGGGGAAATAGAGATACAGGGTCCAACACTGGTTATTTGTGAGGGAACTTTACCCAAGACTGCCCACTTGTCTACTCCCAATGTAGTTCCGTTGCTCAAGTGATGAAGATGCTGATGGTCAAGATAAGGATGTTGTTCTTGTCCCAGCCCTGCTGTGGCCCACCTGCTGAGTCTAGACTCCTGTTTTTTATGGAACCCAAATGCTTGGTCTGTGGCATCGTCCTGGAGTCATCTTCCTTGGACCGGTATTAGCGACACTAGGGAACAATGGCTTCTTCCTGTGCAGGGATGCCCCACACACTGAGAAAGGAGCAGACATTACACATCACCAGCATTTACTAGGTGTCCCTGCAGTCTCTCCCCCATGCTACAGCCCCAATAGAAAGACAGGTACCCATATCCCCATACTAGAGGCACAGAGCTCCCCTGGCTGACAACTGGTATTTATAGCAAAGCCTTCCTGGAGAGCTACATGGATTATCTGGACCTTAAAGCTCTCATTTCAGCTATGGAAACTCTGCTGTGTTACCCCTGATGGTGTGTGAGTGAGTGTGTGTGTGTGTGTGTGTGTGTGTGTGTGTGTGTGTGTGTGTGTGTGTAGGTCCACATGAAGACAACCTTTGGTGTCAGTAATTGCATTCCAACTTGTTTAAGGCAGGGTCTCTTGTTCATTCTTGCATACAGTACACCAGGCTGTCCCATTAGCTTCCAGGGGATTCCCCTATTTTCCTCTCCCATCTTCCCACTGAAGCACTGAAATTATGCACTCACACTAAGCATCCGTCTTTTATGTTGATTCTAGAGATTCGAATCAGGTCTTGACACTTGCACAGCAAAGGTTTTTATTCACTGAGCCATCTCCTTAACATGCACCTTTCCTCTTGAGCTCCGAGGACAGAGATTTTGCTTATAAAATTGAAGCACATTGAGTGTAGCTGCTTTTCCTCGGGATCACATGCATAGGCAAGGATTTGCCCCAACTTCAACCCTGAGAAGCACAAATTATGATTCCAGCTTACAGATGGGGACCCTGAAGGTCTGAAAAGTTAAATAAATTAACCATCTTTACCAGCAGATCCATGTGGCTTCCCAGGACTGAGCTCTTTTGTGGAAGACAGGGCAGGGACAGGCACTCACTCCTGACTAAGGGACTGGACACTCTGTGGCAAGGGAAATGGCCTTGGCCTGTGGTGTGAAAGGTAGGAGGAACCACTCAGAAGAGTCCTTTGCTTAGTGGATCACTCTGCTGTCAATCAGCCCTTCCTAGGAGGTGACAGGAAGTGAGGCTAAGCTCTTTGTGGTGACTTGGACATGACCCTAGATATGTCTTCCTGGGCTCCAAGTTTTTCCAATTATAAATAGGGCTGAGGGTAGCCCTCATCCCACTTCCCACTTGGTGAGGCTTGGAGGAGGTGAGGAATGGGGAGGGCTTGGCTCAGCACAAGGCACCCTATGGCTACCTGTATTCCAAGGTTCTCCTGCCTACATTTTCTCAGATCCCTTCATTTACAGTTATGCCTCTTCCCCATGGAAGCCATTTAAAGGCAGCAACCATTTGTAGGAAGAGATAAAAACCCTTGGCGGAGAGAAGCCATTACCAGGGATGTTTAACTAGCCCAAGTTCCCGTTCTCAGGCAGCCAGGAGGACACGCTCCAAAGCCTTTTATCTTCCTCCCACAAAGAGAGTGCGGGAGCCCCCATGCTAGGCCCAGATGAAGCCTTGATTTTTTTTTTAAGTAGACATTTAGGAATCTACTGAAGCTTTGCTAACTCCCAGTCAAATCATGACATCAAGGAAAGAAAAACTCCATTTTCTGCTAAGATATAGAAATGGCCCTCACCAATTAAGCAGTGGTGCTGCGGGAGAGCAAGCTAGCCAGGCAGCAAGGTGGCACCTTCTTTGCTCCTTCTCTGTTGGTGGTCTGTCTATGAGCAGGCCAGGGGAACCACGTGAGCATAGCCAGGAGCTGAGTTCCTGCACTCAGGAGGAATAGGGAGGAAGGGGGCTCTGAGTGCCTTCCGACGGGTTTTCCCAAGGCTGTCCCACAAATGTTCTGTAATTAACATGAGGACTGTCCATCATGAGTCTGCTACATGTTCACATCATGAACTTGGAATTACAAACACAGATCCTACTCCTAAAATGCTCCTGAGACACGGGGACTAACTTCCCCGTGTCCCACATACCCAGGGCCTGTCCACCCCAGTCACTGTTGTAGTCGCCTCTCAGGTATTAGCTCTGCTAATCTCCCAGTAATGGAGGCTGACTCTTATGAGGATGGCCATCCATTCTCTCCACTCTTCCAGGGAAAGGGAATCCAAACAGATCTGAAGTGCCTGCTCTCATCCTGTGTGCTGAGCCCATTTTAGATGAGCCATGCCAGCCTGCTTTCAACTCTGAGTCATGCTCACTACAGGCTCAGACCACACCTAGTTTGAGAACCGTGGACAGGGTGTAAGAAATCTAATAAGCCAGGGGAGGGAGGCCACCGGTGAGTATTCTAGCTGATGGTCCCAGTCTCTCAGCCACCCACCCCAGCCCAGCTGCCAGGCACACCTGAAGCCATCTGAAACACCTCCCCCACCCCCTCCAACCCAGCTGAATACCACTAAACATGAACTCGGCTGGCATTCGATGGGACAGGAGCACTACCCAGTTGAGCCTAGCCTGAGTCATTTAATCACAGAACTATGGATAAAATGTCCAGAGTGCCTACTAATGCAGCAACAGACAAAAGAGCCAGCCGCAACACCCAGGGGGTGCTGGGATCCCATTTTACAGAAGGGACCCTGAGATTCAAGAAACATGCATGTGTGGTTGGGTCAAGACTCAGACTTCCAGCAGTGTGGTGCTGAAGCTGATATTCTGAATGCAGTATGGATCGCCCCCCCTGCTGTTCTTTCAGCTCTGGAATTCACTTACTGACAAATCTTCTTTCCCTCTAATTTGAAAGGCCCCTACAAAGCAGCAGTCATTTTTTAAAGCTCCATGTCTGGCTTGGTGTTCAGTGTCTGCTGAGAGCGAAGCAGCAGAAATGATTGGAGAGAGGGAGATGAATAGAGAGAAGGATGGATGGACAGAGAGATGGATAATTAGATGGATAGACAGACAGGTCAAGTGAGGAAGAACAAATGAATGGAGGGAGGGCAATGAATAGAGAGGGGGTGGGTGGATGGACAGATGGGTGGATGCTTAGATGGATAGGCAGACATGTTGGGTGGATAGGTTTGAATGAACCACACCTGAAAAGTGTGTAGGAGCTGAAAATGCTTGGGATCTAAGTTAATTAGAGACACTGGGTAAGGGCCAAAGGTGAAGGAAGCTAAAGGACCTGAAAGTGAGCAGAGCCACTCAAAAACTTCCTTTCTTCCTTTACAGTTCTCTCTCTCCCTCCCTCCTCCCTCTTCCTTCCTTCCTTCTTCCCTCCCTTTCTCTCTTTCTTCCTTTCTTTTCTCTTTTGTCCCTCCCTTTACCCCTCTTTCTTCTCTTTCATCCTCTTCCTTTCTTTCTTCCTTTCTTTCTTTCTTTCTTCCTTCTTTTCTTTTCTCTCTACCTCCCTCCCTTTACCCCTTTCACTTTTTCCTCTCTCTTTTTTTTTTGTGTGTGCATGTGTACTCACCCATGGGGGCTTGAGTGGAAGCCAGAGGGTTGGTTGACCCACTTCCCTAGTCACTCTTCACCTTGTATTCTGAGACAGGATCTCTCACTGAACCTACAGCCCAGCATCATGGCTGGACCACCTATCCATCAAGCCCCCATGATACACCTATTTCTGTGGCCCCTCTTCTGGGCTTACAGGTAGGTGCCACAACTTCCAGATTTATATAGGGATGCTGGGATCCGAACACAAGTTCTGATGCTTACACAGCAAGCACTTTCCCCACTGAGCCATCTCCTCAGCCAAATTCTGTGAACCTTTGCCATTGATCCCTCACTAGGTAGCCCATGCTAGCTCAGAACTAACAATCCTCCCTGCCACAGCCATCTGAGTGGCAGGATTACACCATCATGGCCAACAGCACACAACCCCATTTTGGAGATGTATAGTGGAAAGATGTTTGACTTGCAAATAGGAGAAGCACCATGTCAATAGGTGGGAATGTGCCAAGGAGCTACTGAATCTTCTTGACACAGGCAACACTACAGAACATCTGGTCAAACCTCTGCAGATGTGCATTCAGCCTGGAGCCACATCATCTTACATAGAAATACCTTTTACTCCCTCCCAGGGCAAGCAAACTCCCTCATGTGTGAAAGGGTCCCCCTCAGGTGTGAAAAGGTTCTCTTCAGATGAGAACTATATCCCTGGGCAGGCACAGCTGCCACTATCTCTTCAGGAATGGCATCCTATGAAAGTGAGAGGATTCTAATGTGCAAAGGTGAGCATGACTGTGGATCTTAGATCCAACTGTGGCTGCTGGTGTCAGCCCCAGAAGGGGCATCCACCCAACTAGATGCACACACAGTAGGGTATCTCGAAGTTCTTTGTAAACACAGTGAAGAACAGGATTAACAGGCTATCTTAGTACTGTATCTTATACAACCTGAGGTATTAGGGATGCTCTATTTGCATGGGAAAGGAGAAGAGTTTGCATGAGGACCTGAGCTTAGTCCTCACAAACCACAAACTATGTTAAAAAGCTCTTTGTAATTCCATCTTGGGAGAGGTTGAGACAGAAGGATTCCTGGATCTTGACTAGCCACTCTCCAATCCTTGGTGTGTTCTGGGCCAGGAAGAGATCAAATCTCAAAAAATGGAAGTAGGGTGAGGTTGGGAAGGAGGCTGTTGAGATGGCTCACGACTTAAGAACATCTGCTGTTCTTGGTGAAGACTTGGGTTTCCAGCACCCAGATGAGGACTCTCAACTGTAACTCCTATCCCAGGGGATCCGAAGCCCTCTTTTGGCTTCCAAAGGACTGCATATGCATGGTACATAGACACACAGGCAGGAAAAATACCTATATATCAGGCTTGTCTGCCTCACTGCTGGGGGTGCCCAAGAACCGCCAGCATGCCTCTCATGGGGAGACAAAACACAATCCGAGGATCTCTGTTCCAGCCTGAGCAAAAGGATTCTGTGAGTCTTTGGTCTGGCCAGAAAGGGCAGAGTGTTACAGCTGTCCGAAGGGAAGCCTGTACAGAGCAGGTAGCCAGGGTCTCTCCCTACACTTGTAGCGCCTGTGCTAGGGCATCAGTGGCTTCAACCAACAGCAAACCTCACTGTAGTGGCTGCAGGCAGGGGGTGCAAGCCTGGCCTACTGGGAGCATCCAAGGTCCACCCCAGGGTGTTACAGCTCAATAAAACGGCCTCCCTCAGATGGTTTTTGGTGAAACAACTTGTGCACTTTATTTCATATGGATAGGGACCTTATAAACATTTTAGCAGTAGGATGGGAACCGGGGTAAATGCTTCCCCATTGGCTCAACCTGAGGTATTAGGGATGCTCTATTTGCATGGGGAAGGACTTCAGGTATTGTCCTTACGTGACTGATTGTCATGGCCTTCTAAATGGGGTGTCATGGTTACCTGTTCCAGGACAGGTTCCATGCCCACCATTCTCAATTCTGAGCTTCTCTGGGGTTTTGAAACTGTTTCAACCTTACCAGTTCCTATGTCTGGTGGCATGATCCACTTACCTCACACCCATACACATAAAAATGTGGAGATATGGCACACACCCATGCATCTACTTGAATGTGTGCATATACAACAAAGATGCCCCTCTCTGGAGCTGCCTCCTAAGGGGTAGAAATGCTAGAACAGTCAGTAGGAAATCTCAGGGCAGCAATCCAGGAACATGTCCAACGGCAAAATGAGAAAGTTCTAGAGGCGACTAGAGTAGAGGCCCATGAAGTCAATACATGTGCTACAGAACTTGACGCCACTCAGAGCGGGGTGGAGACAAATCTTACTCAGCTGAATGGGAACAAGTCAGCAGCAGGAAGATTCACTGGAAGATGCCTAGTCCTTCGATCTGCTGTGGCAGTGGTTCACTTCCAAGCACCGCTTAAAATTCGGAAGTGCTTGGGAAGTGCTCAGTTCCCCTGGGTGACCTTTCGGTTTAGTGAAATGGAAACATGCCTCTGACTATAGAGCAGTAGTTACATTCAAGAATCCTGCCCAAGAGCTGGCGTCCAGGAAGCTGTTCATGTAGGCATAACCTCAGTTGGAATTCTTGCCAAGCACTCACAAAGCCCTGGTTTCTACCTCAGCACCACATGAATGGTGGTGTATGCCTGCAATCCTACAAGTCAGGAGGTGGAGGCAGGAGAATATGAAATTCAAGGTCATCTCCAAGTTCATGGTGAATTCCAGATGAGCTTAGGGGGAAAAAGCCAACAAAATCTTCCAAACCTGTAGAACTTTTCAGAGAAACTGGAGTCCCTAGGCTATTTCTAACTGCAGTGTTCTCTTTAAGATTCTATGTGAACAAAAATATTTACATCCTCTTGTCCAAGAGAATTTCCTAGGAAGACAACCTCTGCCAACTTCGATGGAAATTTCCACCGGGGCTGCTCTGTTTCTGCATGTCTTTACATGGTGCAACATTCAAACTTCGGGGTGGAATTCCCGAGATATCTATAGTTAGGTTACAGAGTTCATGGTAGCAGATAAAGGGAGGCAAACAAGTTTATCTGGAGAAATGATTTTTTTTTTCCTGCAAAGAAGGCAGGCTCTGTTCAGAATTCAGAAAGAGCCATCTGTCATTCCAGGGAGATTTATAGCATGGATGCCATTACAAAGGGTGTGAACAACATAAATGATGCTCCAGAGATGCCCAGGGTCTCATTACTCTCCCGAGAGTGACCAGGACGGCAGACTCTAAGTTGCTATAGAAAATGACCAGGACTTCATGCAAAGCTGTTTTCCACCCCTAACCACCTCCAGTTGTCACCTGGTCTTGATGAAGGAAGATCTGAGGGTATGACTTAATCCTGGGCCAGACTCCCTCAGCCAGAACTCCCTCCCTCATCAAGTGTAGAGCTAAGAGATGCTCAATAGCAAAACCATGATGAAATATATCTTCTATGTATGCACCCTCCACTATGTATACACATTCCACTGTGTATATGCTCTCTGTTGGACCGTGAAAGGCAGTCTGTGTTCTGGTTGAGCAAGGCTTACTCCAGAGACCCAGTAGAAAATTCTACAAGGGACAGAACTGTAAGCTATTCTCCCAGACATTAGGCCCTTATACCATAAGCCCTCCGCTCCATAATCCTGTGGCTATCAGTCATGTAGGTAATGCCCCAAGCTCCTGGTATTCTGGCTGGACTCCACCCCCACAGTTACTTGGCTAGCCCACTATAAAAGGGGCTGCTTGCCTCTCTCTCTCTCTCTCTCTCTCTCTCTCTCT
>NW_022196909.1:63944646-63955697 GCF_008632895.1 Mastomys coucha | reverse complement strand
ACCCCCCCTCTTTTCTACAATAAAGCTCTAAAACCATGGACTGCCTCCTTTCATCTAGACTCTGGAGCAATGGCTTCCCCTAAAGAGCTGCACCTAAGGCCTGAAGGCTTCTCAGCTTTTCCAGTCGCCAGACCAGACCAAGGACTCAGACCAAGGACTCTCGCCTGCGAGGGAACCACTCAGTGCCTTCTCCCCCTGCCCCTTCTCCCTTTGGCCCCGGGGCTGACTGAGCTGCCCCTGGGGTCCCCACTTCGTTCTCAGCTCTTTCATGACACCCAGCAGTGTCTGGGATGTCCGAGACTGAGAACCTGTTGTCTCTGGCCTCCGTGGGGTCCAGGGGCCCCAGAGCCAGGTCTTCTGAGGTACCGATCTGTCTGTGGTGCCCGAGAGTCAGAGCCAGAGACTGGGTCTTCCCCACCTCACGCCCCCAGAGCGGGGTCCTGTGGCTTCCCATGGCCTGACACCCATCCCTCGCAGCAGTTCAGTGGGTCACGCGGCATTCTCCTGCATCTGCCCACCCAGTGTCTCAGAGCTCTGGCAGGACACGTGTCTCCCCCACCCCTTTATTTCCTCATGGCCGGCGCCCAACAGCCCTCCATGGTGTATACACCCTCCACTATGTACGCACCCTCCCCTCGACTGTGTATACACCCTCCCTCCACTATGCATACACTCTCCCTTCACTATATGCACACACCGCCAAGGTCCATTGCTTCCCTCCCACCCCAAACCACACAAATTGGATACCACTGGTTTCTAAACCCATAGACCAAAGCCATGAAGTGGATTGCCAAGCAGAGAACTGTCAGAAACAGAAGAAAGCTGGAGATACAGCGTGTTTGGTAATCTCTCACTGGAAGCCTCTGAAAGTGGGCTTCTCCAGGGCATGGAAGGGACTTGTTCCTTGAGCTTGCCTCATTCTCTGCTCTTTACAATGGCCATTCCCTCACTTGGTTTATTCTCCTTCCTGTCACCGTGTCTATCTTCAAACACCCTGTCTTTTTTGTTCCCTCAAGTCTGGAGCCAGTCCCTGGTGGTCTTTAGCCTTTTGCTCTGAACTGAAGCATTCCCTCCTGGAGGGAGAAGGGAGGCACATAAGACCCCAGACTTAAAAGCTCAGAAAGCTAGAAAATCCACTTGGTCCATCCCCAAGGTTCTATGAGTAGGCACAGTTGTTGGGGAAATGACACTTTCATGGTGTGGCACTGCCTGCAACTTGAGCAGAGAGGACTCAAGGGGTGCAACTTGCATGAATCATTGCAGAACCTGGGCTGACTTTCCACTGACCAGTCTGCCTTGGAGTCTCTCATGCTCCTATAAGTAACCCTAATAAACTTCCTGATGCCCCAGGCTGTACTTGGATATAGTTGTTTCTTTGCTCTGTTGTCAGTGCTCTGTCTGGTCATCTTCCCAGGGAGTCTCACAACATACCTGGCTCAACACACCTCCACTTCTGAGAAGTTGCCAAGGGACTTCTGAGAAGTCTCTCTGATGAGATGATAATCAGCAGTTCCACCTGACTGCTTGGAGAAAGTCTCTTCATTATCATAGTCTGATCCTTATGGGTAGAGCACTGGGTGCTTGAAGGAGCTATGGCTAACTCATAACTGAACTGTGGGGAAAGGGAGGCAGTACGATATGTAGAGACAGGAAGAAGAAGCAGACTAGGAGAGGCAGTGTTAGGACAGGGCCTGAGCAAGTGAGAAGCAGGGAGCCAGGAGTCTGCCACTTCCCATGGTGTAAATAATGTTAGCAAGGTCGATTTCAAGCTGCCAGCAGGAGGTCACCCAGTGCAGGCTGAGAGGAGAGACCCAGTAGCTAATCATGACATAACACACCCGTCATACAAACACATACAGACACATGCATATGCGCATGTACACGCTGGTGCATACTGAAGACAGGATGAGAGCCAGATGTGACCTTTCTCTGTTGATATATGACTCAAATTGAAGCATGTACACCATAGATCTGCATCGGAACTGCATTTAACAAATAGCTGACAAAGTCTGACATTTCAGCTATTGTTTCCCCCTCTGCGGTAGGGCTCAGAAGCCTCTCGGGGTACAGTTTCACCCCAAGAACTTTGTTCTGGGCATTCTCCCTGGCACGCTTTCTACTTAAGGGACCCGTGTGAATCCCTTCTCGTTTCCATCACTCCTTCACATGCACTTTGTATTATAATTTCTTTTTCTTCTTAATGTAGATTATGTTCTATCTTAATCCTCATACCACAATATTCTCTAGACATTTAAAACATTTAAAGATTTGTTTGTTTGTTTGTTTATTTATTTTGTTTGTTTGAGACAGGGTTTCTCTGTGTAGCCCTGGCTGTCCTGGAACTCACTCTGTAGACCAGGCTGGCCTCGAACTCAGAAATCTGCCTGCCTGTCTCCCAAGTGCTAGGATTAAAGGCACACACTGCCACTTCCCATTTTACTTACAAAAAAAATAATAATAAAAAATAAAAGGTTATTCATTTTTATATGGATGGGTGGTCTTCATGCATGTAATCAGCGTACGGTGTGTCTGCTTGATGCCTGTAAAAGACAGAAGACAACACTGGATCCCCCAAGACTGGAGTTACAGATGATTGTGAGCTGCTGATAAGGTGCTGGGAATCAACCCTGGGTTGACTCCAAGAGTAGCTAGTGCTCTTAACTACTGAACAGCCTCTCTACTCCCGAAATTATGAATGTGTGTAGACATGTGTGCAGGTGCCTTAGATGTCCACAAGAGTGCATCAGATCCCCTGAGATAGAATTACAGTCTGTTAGGAGCCGCCTACTGTGGATGCTGGGAATCAGACACAGTCCCTCTGCAAGAGCAGTACATTTTCTTAAACAGTCTTTAATTTTTAAATCAGCATATAAGGGATTAGATACCATTATTACATTTTCAAACAAAGTGTATTTCCATAGCCTTTCCTTCCCTCGCATGCATCTCCCCCTTCTCCTGCTGCTCTACCCTTGCTTCTCCAGCGTCTCCTGCTACTCTGCTCCCCCTTCATCACCACCCCAGCCCAGTCTCTCTTACTCGTTCATTTCCCTCATGTCCTCCTGCCAATTCTCCACCTTCTTCACCATCTCTTTCACCCTGTCCTGATCCCCTTTCTAGCTTTTTAGACTTCACTCACATTTACACCTGCTTATACACACATGTGCACACATTACATTGAGCATCCACCAATGAGGGAGATCATATGGCTTTTGTTTTTCTGAATTTTTATCATCTTGCTTAATAATGTTTTCCAGATCCATCCATTTTACTACAAATTCTATGGATTTATTTTTCTTTACATCTTAATAAAATTACACTGTGTATATGTACCACATTTTCTTTATTCATTCATCAGTTTATTTAACCAGTCATCAGTCTGTATCCATTTCCTTGTTATTGTGAATAGGGTATCAATAAATCTAGTTGTACATTATGCCTCTGGTGGGATATAAAGTCCTTTAGGTATATGCCCAGGAATGGTGTAGCTGGTTCATACTAACATTATTTCTGTGGTGGGATATAAAGTCCTTTGGGCATATGCCCAGGAATGGTGTAGCTGGGTCATGTGGTAGCATTTTTCTTTTCTCACTTTTTGAGAAGTCTCTGTACTGATTTCCATAATGGCCATCCTGGTTTGCACTCATGCCATCAATGAATAAGGGTTCTCTTTCTTCACATCTGTTGCAGGATTCCCCGCCCCCCCCCCCGCATCCAATTACATTACTGCAGAGGGGGTCTGTGATTGGACAGGGAAAAGGGAGGCAGAGCTAAGAGTTGCAGAGGGACAGAGAGTGTCTCAGAGAGGAGGAGAGGAAGATGGCTGCAGACATGAACCCGTGTGGTGTTTACCAGCCACAGTAGCTATGATTTCACAGGGTTAGAAATATTGGGATAACGCTTTTCTCGTTATCAGTTGTTTCTGAAATTATTGTATTGGCATTTTGAAAATTGTGATTTTATTGATGCATAAGTCTGATTGATTAATTAGGCTTTAAGGTCTTGATTTTACTGGCTTACTGGGTATTGTGATATGTAACCGCAAGATTGGTGGTTCCATTTAGTTACCGGAATATGAGATCTCCAGCTCCATGAGTTTATGGATGAGGAGGTACTAGCGGCACAGGGACAAGCGAACAAGAGATAACTGCAGAGAGCTGGCAGCAATGGCGGCGACAGTGGCGACGGCGGCAGGAGAACCGGAGTGTGGTCTAATCCTGCAGAAAGTTGTCATTTTTAAAATATTTCCCGCAACACATCCTCATTTGGACATTTATGAGAATGTCGTCTACTAGTTTATGCTAAACTGCAGCCACGAACTTCCCACAACTTCGGCCTTTTCTTCAAAGCCCTCAACACTCACAGGCATACCACACTCCTGATCATGTTCCTTCTTCCGATACTACAGTGGAATCCACGGGGGCAGGCATTTCTGTGCCTTGTGTTTGTACATACCCAGTGCCTTAGTCATGTCTGCCACACACGAGTATAACATATATGCACATCCACGGGGTTTCATGTAGACCAAGCTGACCTCAAACTGGCTCTGTAGCCAAGGATGCCACTCTGCCAGCTGAGCTACAACCTTAGCTCCAGTACATTCTTTTGGAACTCACATCTACAGCTAAAGCTGCTCACTGTCTGCATACAGTGTGTTTATAGTTACTATTTCCCGGGCTTTGACCAGTAGGGCAAGTATAAATACACCAAGTTCCAGAGAATCATTTCCCTCAAGATGAGCTACATGGACTCTTGGATACGAGGGGTTCTTCCAGGGTCACAAGAAGTCAAGAGAACATGACAGAATGGCACTAAGCTAAGCGGGGCTCTAACCTCCAATATGGCATTCTGAGGAAGGACTCTGCTGATGAAACCCCTGAGGAATCCTGGGGCTTAGGGGTCAGGCTATGTGTTATGTGTGCGGTGCCCACTGTGAAGTCACTAGGGCACAGGAACTGCTTAGTTGCCATGTGTCTAAGTTGACATTAGGCAGCTACTTCTCACAGTTGCCCTGTTCTCTCCTTGGACACCCAGAGATATCTCTTTCCTACATAAGAGTCCTTCTCATCATTGGATGTTCTGTTGGAGCCACTGGATTCATGCTCCACCTGCCAAAGCTTTAAAAATGTGTGGGCTTTGGAGGAGGGGGAGGAACAGAAGAATCATGTAAGGCTACAGAATCCTCAGTGCCAGAATGTCCTCAGAAAATAAATACTCAATGGATGAATTGTGTGTAGCAGGCTGAGGTACAGGGAGGATGCCACCCTGATGGTGGAGTTTCAGACAAGCTACAAGGAAAGGGGGTAGGGACCTCTTGAAGCTTTTGGAAGGCCATGGGCACAGGAGCAGGAACCTCCCCTTCCTGGCACTGTTGTGATGGGTGGTCCCCAGCCCACACACTGGTGTTCAATGGGGCAACAGCAGGCAGTGGCTCATTTTCCCAAAGACTGGTAGGCCTGACAGCTGCTCTGATCTCCTTGTTATTCTTGCCTGGCAGGGAGGAAAGCAGAAGGTGAATTCGGAGGGCAAGGAGCCAGGCTGTACGGGCTGCCTGTGAGAAAATGAGATGTCTGCTGGAGAGGATGAATTAATAAAAGGAACAGACCCTCCTGACCAGGCCCCATTCCTGGTGTGGGAGGCTTTTCCATGGACTTGGCTTCTTAGGGGTATACTCCAGGGTTGCCATGGAGAGCGGACACATGCATGTGGGAGCTACTCACTTATGACAGAGAGAGCCAAATGCCTATTCTGGGGACCCAGAGACAAGTCAAGGACAGCCTAAGCCTCCGTAGAATCTAAAGCTAAAAATCACTCTCTTTAATTCAATAATACACGCTACGAGTCACTAGGCCTCTTACTTCAGCAGGCATCTGTTTGGCATGCAGGAGAGAGGTCTGATAGTGGGCATGCACCATTGTGCTCATTTCAAAGCCACTGCTGTAAAAAATATATCCTGACCCAAAAGCAACACAGGGGAAGACAGGGTTTATATGGCTCACAATTCCAGTCAATGACTTCCTGGGAGTCAAGGTGGGGTCCAAGCAGATGTTCACATTACACGCCTAGGCGAGAGCAGGGGCTTCGTTAGTTCCCTGTTGCTGCGATGAAGCGCAGTGATGAAGGCAGTTTCCTGAAGAGTTTATTTTGGCTTACGATCCTGGAAGTAGAACAGTCCATCGTGGTAGGCGAGCATGGCAGCAAGAGGCAGCAGCCATGGCACCTCAGACGAGAAGCTGGGAACTCACACCCTGAACCACACGCATGAAGCGGAAAGAGCAAACTGGAAGTAGGCAAGATCCTTCATCTCCATGAAGGCTTGCCTTAGTTTGGGTTTTATTGCTGTGAAGAGAGAGCATGACCAAGACACGTCTTATAAGGCAAGCGCTTGATTGGGCTGGCTTACACTTTCAGAGGTTCAGTCCATCATCATCATGGCAGGAGCATGGCATTGTGCAGGCAGACATGGTGCTGGAGGAGCTGAGAGTTCAACCGTTTTGATCCACAGGCAGCCAGGAGGAGGGTCTCATCTGCACCCAGTGGAGCCTGAGCATAGGAGGAGACTTTAAAGCCCACCTACACAGTGACACACTTCCTCCAACAAGGCCATACTTCCAAATAGTGCCACTTCCCATGAGCCAAGCATATTTAAACCACAAGGTTGTACGACCTAAACATCCCCAAACAGTCTCACCACCTGGGGACCAAGTTTTCAAATGCTTCATCTTATGAGGGAAGCTTTCTCATACAAACCAACACAAGCAAAGAAGCCAGCGCACGCTGCCTGCTTGTGCTTTCCACCCAAGAGCTTTCTTCCCACTTTATACAGGAAACGGTGCTGCCCACACGCAGGATGCGTCTCTCCCCCACCGCTTGGCAATAAAGACAATCCTCCATGGGCCAGCCTCATCTAAGTAATGCTTCATTGAGATTCCCTTCCTGAGTGCTTCTAGGTTGTGTGCAGTTGACATTTAAAGCTAACCAAGCCAACCACACATACCCAGAATTCTCAGCTCTATCCTGTCCATTTTCTGTTTTGTCTAGCACACCTTGGGTTATGTGGTTCTGGGGATCAAATCCGTGACTTTGTATATTCTAGACAAGCAATCTACCAGTTGAGTTACATCTCCACCCCTGGTACTAAATAAATTCACTTAAAATTTTTTAGATTATTTTACTATTTTGTGTGTATGAGTATTTTGCCTGTGAAAATGTCTATGGAGCATATGTGCACTTGGTGCCCAGAAGTGAGAAGGCATTGGATTCTCTGGGATTGGAGTTACCGATAGTTGTGAGCTGCCCTGTGGCACTGGGACTAGAACCTGGCTCCTCTGTAAGAGCAGCCAGTGCTCTTAAGCATTGAGCCAACTCTCCAGCCCCTAAATACAAATTACTGTGGAACACATATCTACAGGTGTCCACTGTCTCTGAATAGTGTGGCCACAATTGCTACTGTGTAGATTTTGATCAGCAAGACCGTTATAGCAATTCTTACTTCCAGAGAACACTAGAGAAGAGGTTGACTTTGGATCATGAGTCTAGTTGAAGCTCCAAGGCCTGAATCTGGATTAATCTTCCTGCAAGAAGCCTCCCTCTAAGGTGGGAAAGGGCATGGCAGAGGGGGAATTGTGGTATAGGTCTTAGTCTGTTTTTTCACAAAAACCAGGATTTAATCACAGGGGAACCACCCTTCTGACACTACTAACCCCAACCTGGTCCTAAAGGGTCCCTGCCCCTTCCTCTCGCCACCATAGTGGGTGAGGCTTCTGTACTCTTGCATAGACTATTCTGAGGAGACATCAACAACTATCTACTCACAACTGGAAAGACATCAAGGACAAAAACGAGATGACCCCACCCAAGGGCCACTTAGTGAGCCAATGCATTGAATTGGAGCATAGCACATTGGGTGACTTACCAGCAGCTATTTCACTGGAAAAAAAAATCTCTCTCCTAGCAACCGTAAACTATCTGCATATTTCCAGGGAGGGACTCTGCAGCAGGACCCCTGACCTCCCGTTTCCTAATGGCATATTAATGGGTCCAATCTGTACAGACGCCGTATAGACCCCAGCTCCTGGGAGTTTCAGAATGTAGTGGCCATTGCATGTCAAGGAGGTGGGTTTCACTTGGAGATCGAGGACATGGATGCCTCCTCATGCCTCAGTTCCAGTGATTCGAAGCACAGCAGCCACATGCCCCAGACCCTGCTGTGAACACTGGGAACCCACTCTGGGAGACACTGTCCTAGGCTGTGGTTCACTGAGCAGCATCTCCACAGAAGGGCTCAGGAGCTTTGACCTACACAGCTTACCAGGGGCTCCTTAGGAGCAAGCCACTTTGGAGTTACTAAAATGTGAGGTAGCTGAGGAACCTGGCATTCCATTAAGATTCAGATTCCTAGGCCTTTGTCTTAGCTATTAGGATTGATGTGCCCATCTTTGGGATAGCTAGGAACATAGGAATCAACATGTCATGAGTTTGTCAGATCTATCTATCTATCTATCTATCTATCTATCTATCTATCTATCATCTATCTATCCATCTATTCTTTTTTATTTCTATTTTCCTTCCTACCTTCTTTCCTCTTATTCATATATATATATATATATATATATATATATATATATATGTATGTGGTGTGGTATGCATGCATGTATGTTCACATGTACGGGTGCATGTATTGGTATGAGTACACATGTGAATATGTGTGTATAGACTCAAAGTTGACACTGGTATCTTTGATTGCTCTTCACTATATTTGTTGAGACAGACTCTCTCAATTGAACCCAGAGCTCACAGTTTCCGCTTGTCTAGCTAGCTCTCCTCCTGAGTGTTGGGGTTACAGGTGAACAGCCATACTTGTGGAGCTTTTATATGGGTTCCAGGAATTCAAACTCTAATATTCGTGCATGGCAAGCACTTTTCACACTGAGCCATCCCCCCTCTCTTCAAATGCTTCTAAGCTCATTACAGTTTGAAAGACATGACCTTACATTATCGGAGACAAGTAAACTGAGTTTCAACAAGGCTGAGTTACAAAGGCAGCTGACCCTCCCCAAAGGACTGTTTTGCAGGAAAGAAAGTCAGTCCAAGGTCAGAGTGAGCTTAGGTTGTGATGAGAATCCCAAAGTCTTGCAGGAAGGGTACCCAGAGCCCTCTGAATCCTAGAGCTCCTTCTCCAGATATGAAAGCCCCAGAGGTTCCACTTGTCAGGGTATGTGCTGGGCCACCTACAAAGCTCCATGGCCAAGCTCCATGGCCACTTCTATCCACAGCCAGATTCTAGCTGACCTTATTCACTTGCCTGTGACCACTTCTGCCGTGAAAGGAGCTGAGTTATTAAAAGATCATTTATGTCCCGCTTTGGAAGGGTATTTATGCTAACTGGTAGTTTGCCTCTGTCTTTCTGGTCCTGAGTAACGGGGGTGGCAGGGAAGGAGGACCCTACGTAACAGGTGGAAGAAGAACACTGGAATAGAAGCCACCAACAGTGGCATCAGGCAGGATGTGAAAAAGTGAAGGTGGCAATAGTTTGAACGATGCAGACAGAACTGAAGATCATTTCTTCTGGAAGCAGATGTCAAGAAGACTCTGGGAAAGTTCTGCTCCCCAGTCTGAACTGCCACGGTCACCACCTTCTCCCCGGCCTCGGGGGGAAGAGGGATCTTCAATGAGTGACTGTTACTCGGAAAAGCTTGGGGACTGTGTTTTCCATTATTTTTCTTGTGACATCCTGTTGATGTGTGCTGTGTATGGAGCCAAGAAGGCCTATTCTCACCTTCATAGGTCCTGGTGCTCTCCTGCCACAGTGAGAGAAGGAGATGAAACTTGGCCAGGCAGCTTAGAGCAGGAACCTCACACGCAGCAGTCTGAGGCTGATCCTTGGTCTCCAGGCTAGAGGAAGCTCTGGTTTCTGCTCTAGCTTCTTCCTCTCCCACTCCATCTAGGGGAGCGCTCCCCAGAAGCTGTGTTTGAGGGCATGACTGAACCCAAGAGGTGCCTGCATGCCTCAGGGCCTGGACAACCTGATGGACCAGCTAATCTCCCCATGTCTCACCCAAGTTTCTGCCATGACACTTTCAAGAAGGCCCCTAGGTGGGTAGCTTGATATTACCTCCATTTCCTGGGACACCCCTCACCCCATTGTACAGGTCCTCTGCTTGCTTCTATTTCTTAAGTTACACCTACAAACCTACACTAAACTCTTTTCTATCACATTATCTATCCACTTTGTGTATGTGTGAATGTGTGTGTGAGAGTGTGTGTGTGTGTGTGTGTGTGTGTGTGTGTATGAGTGTGTGTGTGAATGTGTGTATTGAGAGGTGGGATCAGCACCCCACCAGGTGCTGATCCTTTAGAGACCTGAAGAAGCGTAGGTACTCTTCTGTCCTCTGGTGTCTGAAGTCCTGCCATGCTTCTCCCATTCAGTAGATGCTGATGCTGCGGGATCTTGCTGAGCATCCCTTTGGGTCCTCTCTATTTATGTGGAGCTCTGAGACCTGACCACATCTTTCCCAAGGCCGTGACCAGGAGTGGCTAGGTCCTCACTTGCTAAGCAGGCAGCAACAGTGGGACAGGTCTGACAGCTGTGCATGTCTGAAAGCCTCCATCTTAAGTCTCCCAAAGGCTGAGATGTAGCTGGTGCGTAGAGTTCCAGCCGGGTCTTACTTAAAGCTCCTTTCTTTGCTGAACTGCCTTATTATTTGCCCCCAGATTTCCAAGTACACCATCTGCACATGGTCAGTGCATCGACTCTGCAGAATTGGCCTAAGAAATCCCCGTGCAGGCTCCCATCAGAGATGAGCTGGGGGCCAGAACTATAGATCTGCAAAGAGAGAGGACAAGAAAGGTTCATCACAATGGCCCAGTGGGTAGAGGCACCTGCTGTCAAGCCTGACAGGTCTTCTATCTCCAGAACCCACACAGTGAAAGGAGACTCAGCTTGTCCTCTGATCTCCTCATGTGCATCGTGGTACATGTGCATATGGTGTACATGAGCCATGTATATAAATACATTCTTAAAAAATGAATAAAAATGAGAGAGAGAGAGAGAG
>NW_022196909.1:63879647-63944636 GCF_008632895.1 Mastomys coucha | reverse complement strand
GAGAGAGAAAGAGAGAGAGAGAGAGAAAGACTCCATCTCATTTCTTCCTCTACAAGCCTCCTGATCATCAGCAATATTACCACTAAGGGGTGGGGATAGGTGATTAATTTTCAGTTTACCTTTTCACTAAAATAACAAACCTCTGCTTTTTTCAGGCTTAATTAGATCTCTTCTTGGGTGTGACAAAAAGTTAGTTGGAAATGAAAGGGGCATATCAAGGAAAAAATACATTCCAAGTGAATAATTCAAGATCACGTCCATAATTAATGGCATTTGGCTTGCTTCCTCTGGAAGCCTAATCATAGTGCAATGTGCTAATTAGAGCGGTTTGGTGTGGATCAATGGGCCAGGTGTGGAGCCGGCGCCTGGTTTCCGTCAGCACTGCAGCTCCGTGGAAACACCTTACATGTGAAATGAGTCTTGTCTTTTTGAAGACTTAGAAGCAGGCCGGGGATCTAAAAGAGATACAGACAGATAGGAGTTTGATCACCACATACAGCAGGTTGGGGTCGGAGAAATTACTAAGTGCGGTCTCTCTGTCAGGGGTACAGAAGGCAATCAGGAGCTGGGACTTCCAGCACCTGCACAAGACACGGAGATGGCCACGTGATTTGTGACAGCGCTTGGAGCACTCTGGGAAAGGTTGGACAACCGAGCAACTTCCATTTATTCTTCTAACAGCACACCACTTTTCTCTGCACCTGCAGCTAGAAACCTGGTATCCAACCCAGGGCTCCGATTTTGAGTTCGATTTAGCATATAAGTACGGATGCTCCCTGCACGTCTAACTTCCTGTGGGATGTTGCAGTGGGATGGTTTCCACCACGCCTGACTCCCAGGAAGCCCTGAGAGAACGGAGCGGGGAGAAAGCCTCGTGTTTCCTTCTGCTTCTTCCATCTTCAAGGCCCAGACGTGAGCCACTTCCATCCAGAGCAGGAACTGAGATTTCAGATCCTGCCAGGTGTTACAGCAGAGATGGTGGATGGACCACCATCTTAGGTTTGCAGCAGACATCAATTTCTGGTCAAGTCAGTAGGAAGCTGAGGAAGGCTGTCTTACCTCTTTGTCCCCCAAAATCATAAGATGCAGGATTTGATGCAGGATTTTTGAAACCTCTCTCTGTCTCCTTCCCATGCCCTCTCAAATTTCTGTCTTGCTCTACCTCAGAGGGATAAAGTAGTCCCTGTGGAGTTCTCTGTTTAGTCCAGAGTGACCTGTATGTCATCCCCGCCCTAGGCAGCCTGCCCACAGCTTTCCCTGTGGACTGTAGTTCAAGCTTTACTAAGCCTAGGAAAACACCTCTTTGTCAACTGTACCTCCAACAATCGTTGGGGCTGGAGTAATGCTCGGTGGTTAAGAGTGTGTACTGCTCTTTCAAAGGATCCAGGTTCAGTTCCTGGCACCTCCACTGGGCAGTTCACAAACCAACTGCTCCGGGGAAATCCAGTGGCCTCTTCTGGACTCCACAGACAGCTGCACTGCACACTCGCACAGGCCCACACACAGATACACACCTTCAGATGATGTAAAATGTTAAATAAAAAAAAAAAAAAAAAGCATCTGTAATCCCAGCATTCAGGCTGAGGGAGGAGGATCCTGAAGGGTAGCCTGGACTACAGAGCTAATCCTGGTCTCCAAAAAAGGTCCAAATTTGAGGGCAACACCTCTTGACAGCTCTTACAGGACCCCGTGGACACAGTTCTAGAGTCTTGACAGCTCTTACAGGACCCCGTGGACACAGTTCTAGAGGAGTATTTCCTAAGAATGATATTTTGCTCAATAATTGATGCTCTCTGTCACCTAAAAAGACACAACTTTGGCAAATGGTCACTTTGAAGGGAAAGCTTCATAAATCCATGTCTTATACTCCTACTCCCTTAGAGGAAAGCCAGAAGCCAGGATATCAGCGCTGTTCCCCCTTGTTCAGAAGCGTTCGGTAGACTGTGTGCAGCACTGCAGTGTTCAGAAGCACCCGGTGGACTGTGTGCAGCACTGCAGTGTTCAGAAGCACCCTGTGGACTGTGTGCAGCACTGCAATGATCAGAAGCACCCGGTGGGCTGTGTGCAGCACTGCAGTGTTCAGAAGCACCCGGTGGACTGTGTGCAGCACTGCAGTGTTCAGAAGCATCCGGTGGACTGTGTTCAGCACTGCAATGTTCAGAAGCACCCGGTGGGCTGTGTGCAGCACTGCAGTGTTCAGAAGCACCTGGTGGACTGTGTGCAGCACTGCAATGTTCAGAAGCATCCGGTGGACTGTGTTCAGCACTGCAATGTTCAGAAGAACCTGGTGGACTGTGTGAAGCACTGCAGTGTTCAGAAGCATCCGGTGGACTGTGTTCAGCACTGCAATGTTCAGAAGCACCCGGTGGACTGTGTGCAGCACTGCAGTGTTCAGAAGCACCCGGTGGACTGTGTGCAGCACTGCAGAATTTGGAGACTTTCACAATGGTTGCGGAGAGGGGCGGGACTTTAAGGAGGTGGTTTAGATTAAGAGGAAGCATGGGTGAGTGTTAACCGGATACAACTATTGTCCCTCTAAGAAGAGGAGGTGCTGGGGAGTGCTGGCTCAGTGGTTATGAGAACTAGCCGTGAAAGCCAGAGGACCATGGGCACCACCTGCCAGTCACCAGCGGCAGAGAACCGAAGATCTTGGGAGCTCCCTGGTAAGTCGCTAGCCTAGCCAAAATGGACAGCTTCACGCACAGCAAGAACCCTCAAAACAAACAAAAACAACAAAAACCCAACCTCCACACACATTTACATGCATGTGCATGCTTGCCCTTACACACATGAGTACATTCTCAGAGTACACTCTTACATGAGTTATGTGCCTGAAAAGTCACACACACACACACATACACACACACAAATAGACACACAAACACACACACAAACGCACACACACACAAACACACACAAGCACACATACACACACGCACACACTCATACACACACACAAACACACACAGACACACAAACACATACACATAAACACACAAACACACACACATATACACACAAACACACACAAACACACATACACACATACACACACAAACACACACACACAAACACACACACATACATACACACACAAACACACACACACAAACACACACATACACACACAAACACACACACATACATACACACACAAACACACACACAAACACACACATACACACACAAACACACATACACACACGCACACACTCACACACACACAAACACACACACAAACACACACAAACACATACATACACACATACACACACAAACACACAAACACACACATATACCTTATGATGGGAAACTTGACTTTAGGGCTCCTATGATGCAAAGGATGACACCTATTGTCAACTCTGATCTCTATGCACTTGTACATATGTGTTCATGTATACACTTACACACATGATTACACTCCCACAAGATCATGTGCCTGAAACACACACACATACACACAGAGAAAGAGAGAGAGAGAGACAGAGACAGAGACAGTGGAGTGGGGGGAGAATGTACTTAACATGTGCAAAGCTCTGGGTTTCATCTCCAGGTTTGCAAAAAGAAATAGGTCAGTACCAAGCGAAAGTGTGGAGCCCTAAGTCCCGCAACTTTCCGTTCCTTTCAGAGACCAAAGTTCATAAGGTTCAAGTCTTATAAAGTTAGGCATTCCCTTAGACCCTTGAGGCTTTCTGGCTAGAAATTATGAGGAACATAATTTGGAGGCTCCATTCATGTGCTATTGGGGGAGATGACTCCTGTGTGATCTGTGGCTCTCAAAAACTTTGGCCAGCACTCAGGCCCTGCATTAACCATCCTTTGTCCTGGCCTGGACGACACTGCAGCCAGTCATTGGGGCCGAGCCGGTCAGGTGCTACCTGTGTAATGGTGCATGACTCCCTCCACCCTCCTTGGCATGGGATGCTCATGGGTAGAGACAGCTAATCAATAGTTGCTCCTCACCAGCTCCATGGATATCGACTCCTGGCTTGGCAAGACTTTATAAGGAGTCATTGGGGGGATTTTTTCAGTTCGAATTGAATTGTGAGCCATTAAATCTCTTTAGTAAAAAACTGCGCCTCATCCCATATGCCGACGGACTTTCTGAATTTTTAACCAGCGCCAAGAGCACCCTGCCCTGGATGGAGCCATCTCAGCAGGCCCGAGGTTTTACTTTCTCCCGGCATATCTGGTTAATTGTTATAGATTTTTCAGTAGGTAAAAGCATTTGGAGTTTGGTAAGGGCAAGATTTGTTTTCCTTCCAAAAGAAAAACAATTCAGGATTGCTCTTCCTAGGATGTGAAAAGGGGAAGAAGAGAACCATAAGAGGGGGGCGGGAAACGGGATGCCTGCTATCCAGGATATTCTGGGGGCCTGGGTATCTATCATATACTATATGTATGTAGCCTGCATATTTAGACAAGCACACTTACAAACATACACATTCATATTCATAAATACAAAGACACATGGTCATATGAGTGCATATAACCACACATGCACACACACATGCATGCACAATCATGTACATATAGTTATTAATATGTACATGCACATGAGAGGATAAGGATTCTATTTCTAGCCAGGCAGTGGAAGTGCATGCCTTTAATCACAACACTTGGCAGGCAGATCTCTGAGTTCTGGGTCAGCCTGGTCTACAAATAAGAGTTGCAGGACAGCCAGGGCTATACAGAGATACCTTGTCTTGAAAAACAAACAAACAAACAAACGAACAAACACAATTCTCTCCCCTCAGCTAAGACAAGTAAGGAAGAGGGCCTATCCCAGTAGGAGGCAGCCGGATCCACTAGGATCACTGCCCACGTGGGGGTATCGGGAGGGTAGCACTTCTTCTTCTAGCCTCACACCCTTTACCTCTGCAGCAAAAGGTCCTCATTGCATGACAGGGTCATCAGGCAGAGTTTAACTCCGGGTGAAAATTCCGAGACTCTCAGTGATGTCTGACTATTGCTGCTGTCTTCTGTGAGCTTTCTCTGGGCTCACAGACAGGAAGGAAATTAAGGCGCTAGCCTTGTAAGGATAATAAGGCAGAGAGAGAGATGGGGGAGGGGCTTATCCAAGGTCAGCAAGTTGGTTAATAACTTCTTCCACTCTGTCTTCTGCGAAAGGGAACCCAAGGGCTTGCCAGCCCCATCCCAACCAGGCTGAATAATCCATCCATTCATCCATCCATCCATCCATCCATCCATCCATCCATACATCCATACATACATATATACATATATACACATATACACATACATACATATATATGTATATGTGTGTGTGTGTGTGTGTGTGTGTATATATATATATATATGTATACATATATACATATGGGAGCCTAATCTATAACTCATATAACACAGGTTAGCCTCAAACTTTCTGTGTAGCTAAGGATGACCTTGAACTTCTTGCCTCTGTCTCCCAAGTTGCTAGGTGCTGGGCTTTGAGCCTAGGGTGCTGTGCATGCTAGATACTGAACTACAGCTTTGGCCCTGGACTCTTTTTTCAGACTTATTTTTATTTTAAGTATGTGTATTTGTGTGTAGACTCTTCTGTTTTCAACAGACCCCGGTCAAAGTCCTAATTTTAAACAGCGTATTTGGGAGATGATCCAGGGCAGGCTAGAGGGACTTGGGGAATGGGATCAGCAAGAGAAGGTTCTCGGCTAGAGCGCCATCCCAGTGCTTGCCAGCATGTATCCGTACCTTGGACTTGCGCCCCCTGGAGGTCAGGAAGCCTAGTTGCCTACAGGCCTGCTTCTCTCAGTTCTGGCCTGGAAGCTGCTCTGGGGTCACTCAGTTCCCTTTCCTTTCCAGTCTGCAAGGGACAGGCAGGCGATGCTTTAGAGGCCACTGAAAGCCCAAGAAAAAAGACAAAGGTAGAAAGAGAAGCAGCAGCAGCTATGTGGAATTCTTCTAGCACGTGGCATACATCAGGAGGCGAGGTCATACGTGGGATGTTCCCTCTTGCTGCCCTGATCTCCTTGATGAAACAATAGGGATCCCCACTTCTAACTCTGAACGATAAAAGAGTGGTGAGCAGACACAGATCCCGAACACCCGATGATGATGTCTCTGCTTTGTATTCATACGTGGGATGTTCCCTCTTGCTGCCCTGATCTCCTTGATGAAACAATAGGGATCCCCACTTCTATCTCTGAACGATAAAAGAGTGGTGAGCAGACACAGATCCCGAACACCCGATGATGATGTCTCTGCTTTGTATTGCCCCCCCCCCAGCAGGCAGATTAGCTCCTGTGTCACCACACACTTTCCCCATACCCCAAAATATGTGGTCGCTGTCAGCCATGGGTGACAGATGCTCACGGGTGAGATGAGAGGCCACCCCTCCTTCATTGACTATATCGACCACTTTTGGATAACACAGCTGACAGCTGCGAGTGGAGAGTCACCTCCTTGCCCCTTCTTTATTTTTACCTTTATTTAAAACAATATGTATGCCTGTGTGCATCTATGTATGGGTATGTGCACATGAGTGCAGGGACCACAGATGCCGGGAGAAGACACTGGACTCCTGGAGCTGGAATTAAAGACCATGGCAAGCTGCCCAACATGGTTCTGGGAAAGGAACTCAGGTACATACCCATAACCACTGAGCCATCTGCCCAGCCTCGTTTATGTCCCGGTATGTCTTTTCTTTTCAGGAGGTCTGTGGAAGGAAGAGCTGCTGGCCCTGCTCACATAACTCCTTGCTGCTTGGAATTGGTGTAACTGGCCGTTGAGTTACTTACATATCGGAAAATCCCAACGGAACATGGGAGAAGTCAATAGACATATGTAAAAAGAAATCATTGTGCTGAAATGATCTCCCCGGAAGGCCTCAGGAAGCTTTGGCTGTCAAAGAAAGAAATGTTCCCCACACCTGGGGATGCTGTGAGCTGAAGGAGCTAAGAGGCCCTGAGGTCCCTCCTTCCAGATTCCCTGCCATGTGCCGGGAACTGCTGTCAGAGACATGGTCACGGTGACTCCAGCCCCAGGGGAGGGTCAGACCTCTGTGAGACCCTCGGACTAGATAACTCTCTACTTTTTTCCAAGTTCTTGTATCTCAGACCTGTGACACCATGCCTAGCCTGACAAATGTTTTGTAGTTACTTAGGACTGTCTCCTTTACTGAAATAAAAACTGTAAGGGGGTGGGGACCTGTCTCTTTCACACAGGACTAGGATGTGGTTAATGGTTATAGTGCTTCCATAGCATACATGAAGTCCTGGGTCCAATCTCTAGTACTGTAAAATGATGATGATGATGATGATGATGATGATGATGATGATGATGATGAAAGTGTCCTGGGTTTATCTCTGAGTACTAGATGGTTCTTGCAGTGTTGGGATAGGAAGGCCCTGGGGTCCTTTGCTTATGCCGCAGGAGTGGGTTGCAGAAGTGCTTGAGAAGGCTATTGCCCACTGTGGGTGTGGGGGTTCTCCCACTCAATCCATAGCTAGAATGCTGTCCCCACTGCAGTCTGGGGGGTCCCCTCTTCTCACCAAAAAACCATTGTTGAGTAACATTCTTAGCTACCAATGACCTTGCAGGGGAATTTTACCTCTTTTGTAGAGGCTATTTTCCCAGGTTGCTAGGGTGACTTAGAGAGCTTCGGGTCAGGCAGATACTCATGAACCCATCCCTTACTGGCTCTTTGGAAGCCTGAGCCAGCTGCCTCTACACACCCCACTGTCCATGGAAATGGCACAGAGCGCCCCGACTTGTGTCTTGGTAAAAAGTGGTTTCCATTCTGTAGGGAGGACTCCTCCCTCTCCAGAGTCAAGTCTCTTTTCATTCTCAAAGAATAAGCTTGTAGCTAGCAGGCTGCAAGGCACACAATGGCGGAGAGGGAGGAGGGGGTGCTGACAGGCAGCGCCTGACTCCATTCATACAGTCAGTGGGAGGCAGAGATGGGGAGTGAGCTGAGGCTGGCTGGCAGACAGCAGGAGGAGGGTCCCAGGCTGAGATCGGGAAGTGCTCCTTCGACTCAGGAAACAGCCTCTGGTCTCAGCACGCCCCCTGCAGGATGCAAATGGGATTTCTGCTCTCAGCATGGAGCAAGCTCTCCAATGGATATGAATGAAGACAACAGGTCCTTTCTCGGGGGTTTCCCAGACCAATAGATGAGGGAGGGAGGTAAAGTGGGAAACTTTCTACTGTGTATCAAGCTGAATGCTGAATGCATCAGCCTCTCACCCCACCCTGTGTTGGAAGCAAGGGCTTCTGCTACCTGCTCCTCAGGGCTACTATGTGCATGGAGCACCAGGGTGAGGGTAGTGTGCCTGCGCGCCCTCCATGCCACTCCGAGTTACCAGGTGAGACCATAGGAGCACAGAAAAGCTGAGACTCTGAACTAGCTGCTGCAGTTGCAAAACCAGCCATGGACCTGGGTTTCTAGATTACCGGTCAGCTGCTCCCCTGTGGGCTCGAAGTATGTTCTACTTGGGGAGCCAGTCCAGAGCGAGAGTGAGATCAATACATGTCCCACCTCCAAAAATCTCCTCCTGATATCTCAAGTGGGATGACGTCCTCCTTGCTCTGGGCCTCCATGTCCTGGTGCAAATAAGCTCTGCAGCCCCCACCTCTGCCACTCCTGAGGCAGTCGTGTAGCGGCGGCAAGAGCACAAGTTAAACTTCCTCTCTCCTTACAAGGGCATGTCCAGCAAGCATCTGGAACTCCTCTTCATGCAAATGAAGCATTCCCAGAATGCCCCAGCCAGTAATGTACTCTCATCCCAAAGACTCATACCCACTCCCCAAGGTTTATATAGCCTTTGTTTTCCCCAATCAAGAGAGATGTTTCACTGAAAACAGTCTCCAGAGAAGGCTGTTTCTCCCGCACTCACACAGACTGAGATCCTGTCAAACCCACAGCCTGGCTAAGCGGCATGCGTTCTAGTCCAACCCGGTGTGCAATGGTGCCTGGATATCCCAAGACGGGAAAAGCAGACCCGGGGCGGGGCGGCACTCCTTCAGTTCTGGATCTGTGAGGGACCATTGTGCAGATGGTAAAGCTTCCCTGTACACACGGTCTCCTGGCAGCCTGGTTGGCCCTGTCTGCTGAGTGTGGCCAAAAGGATAGTCTCTAGGGATGGTTCCATCTCCTCTGGGGTCCCCCACCCTTGCATAGATCCCTACCATGGAACCTCCTGTAGAGACTGGGTGGGGACCCCTGCAGGGGCACAGTCCCCACCCCCTACTCTTTCTGGCCTCTTGTCCTTTGCATACAAGGTCCCCCTACTAAACTCGTTCCCTCTTACCCAACCACCCCATTGGCAATCTCACATCACCACTCCCAGAGCAAAGAAAATACTTCCAGAAACCTCTCCCATAGCTCCTGCTTGCAGAGTCTCCTGCTGGCCCTTTCTAGAAACCTGGCCCACACTGGAATTCTGTGAGGTCCAGAGCTGTGCATCTTCAGCCTTGCCCAGTTCCTTCTGAGCAGGCCATGGGAGCAGGGCCTTGGGGGCTGAGGGCCGGGGAAGGGGGGACTCAGAGGATGCAAACCCTGTGCTCCAGCTTACTCCCTTCTTCCCTGAAGCAAGTCCCTCAATGAAGTCCTGGCAGGACTGAGCGGTTTTCTGTTTTCAGTGACCTGTAACCAAGGTCACCACAGCTAATTAGCACTGGCTGTGTACTTGACCCCTGCCCCTGGCCGGCACTCCATCTTCTTGCATTCTTAATTAATACGTTCAGTGACATTTTCTCCTTTCTCTTCATGCCATTCGGCTTCCAACCTGAAAGTTGTCTTCCCTCTCCCTTGCTTTTCCTTTATAATTAACCCTTGCTTCTGCTCTCCTCCAGGCACTGTATGTGAGCCTTGGAGTTGTCTCTTTTTGCTCCCTGGAATATGAGATTAGTAGATATGATACCCACACTCCTGCAGGCAAAAACCTTTAGCTGGGACTGACATGTTTGCCTGGGGAGGTAGGGGCAGGGCTCAGGGATGTGCAGAAAGAGAGAGGAATTCGTGGAGGGAGGGAGAGAGCACACTTCAAACAGCACGTGGTTCAAGGAGGCTTATCTATTTGTTATACAGATGGAGGAATAAGGCCCCAAGAGGGGAATCTTTCCCTGGATTGCCCAGAACTTTCATAGCAAAGTCTGAAGTGAGGTTTTGATGCGGATATTGTGTTTTGGTAGGAAATAGAAATAGCCAGGATGCTTCCCCGCTGCAGTGGGAAACCAAGTTTCCACTGTGCTTGTGTGGTGACCCTCTGAGTACTGTAGGAGTGCTATCTTGGGGGAAGCAGGGCACTATTTGGAGCCCCTGCACTCCTGGGATATGGCCGTGGTATATGGATGTGGGTAGGTTCCTGTAGGTGGCCTCTGAGAAGGCAATGTGATAGCAGAATGCCTTGATCTGGGTTCTTTAGAGTTACAGAACTTATAGTTCTATATATTAAGGAAAATTATTGGAATGACTTACAGTATGCAATCCAACTAACCCAACAATGGACAGCTGTGAATGGGAAGTCTAAGAATCACGTAGTTACTCAGGCCCAATAGGCTGTGTGTTTCAGCTGGTCTTCTATATAAGCCGGAGTCCTGAAGAAGTAGGTTTAAAGAGATGTGCTGGCAAGCAAGTGCAAGTAGGTAAAGAGTGAGTTCTCCTTCCTCCATTGTTCTTACGTAGGCCTCCAGCAGCAGGTGTGGCCCTAAATACTAAAGATGTGTACCATCGCACCTGGACCTAAGTTGTTGTTTACTTGGAACTTGCTCTATCCCAGGCTGGCCTTGAACTCAGAGATCTGCTTGCCTCTGCCACATAGGATTAAAGATGTGTGCTACCTTGCTTGAACCTAGCTTTTCATGGTGGCTATGCCTCAAGATTCAGATCAAAAGCATGTGTCATCCTACATCAAGATCCAGATCAAAGTGTGTCTTCCAGCCTCAAGATCTGGATCACAGGTGTTCCCTCCATTTTTGAATTGTAGTTCATTCCAGATATAGTCAATTTGACAACTGGGAATAGCCATCACACAGATGATACCACCTGTAACCAATTCAGCAGCAATGGTCACTTGAGAGGAAGTTTGGCAGCAGCCATCAGAATGGCTAATGTCAGTGTTTCTGAAGAAGGCTTTGCATTCCCTCCAGGCAGCTGATGCTGTTAAACTTCAACTCCTAATTCTGAGACTTCTTTAGTCTTTCCCCATTCTGAGTACAGGATGGCTGCTGCAGCTCCAACCATTACATTCTCATTCCCAGCAAGGAAAAGCAAGTGGAGTGAGGATAGAGACAATCGCTTTATCAGAGCAGCCAAAGCTGTCCCAAGGCACAGTCATAGCCCAGCCAGAGGCCACATGGTTGAAGTTAGACTGGGAGAGGACCCACTAAGCTTGCTTCTTCTAGGTTCCCACCTCATACTTCTTTCTTGTTTCCAGCTTTTGGCTGGCCCTAGGATGATCTGGTCTGTGGGCCCATTGAGGGAAAGGGTTAGACTTCTTTACCAAGGCCAGGTGTATTAAATAGCCATGGGTTTCTGTTTCCCATTTATTACTGGTTGTCCTGTGAAAGCAAACACAAGACTTCAGTTGGGTTTCATGGGTAACCAAGCCAAAGAGGCTGGGGCAGGGATGCCTTTGTTTTCTTTCCTTTTCCAGCCAGTGAGTTGTTTTACATAGCAACAGGTGGCAGAAGAGCGTGGAGAAGCAGGACTCGGGATGTAGTCCAGTTGGTGTAGTTCGTGCCTAGCATAAACCAAGTCCTGGCTTCAATCCCCAACACTTCATAAAACTGAACACTGGATCTGCATGTCTATGATCCCAGTGCTTGGGAAGATAGAGGCAAGAGAGTCAGAGTTCTAAGAGAACCCTTGCTACACAGTAAGTTCTAGGCCAGCCTAGGATACATGAGACCTAGGAAAGAGACTGGACAGAGACAGAGTATCTACAACTGCCCTGTCAACTGGGAAGATGGAGCCAGTGTCTGAATACATGGAGACTTAGTCTCTCTAACATAGGGTTTAGGGTAGGTTCAATCTCTTGGAGAGCAAATGAAAGTTTGAGGATCATTGTCTTCTCCGGGCTCTTGGAAAAGTTGACCCTGCACCAAAGACCTGAATAAGCAAAGGAGATGGGGGCATAGGAAGGAGCTTCTAGCCAAGATCACTTCCTGTGTAGGTATCCAAGGCCCAGCCTCACTGAGAACCTCTGAGAGACACACAGACCATATCTCAGAGTGCCTTAGTGGCAGGGATTAGGCCACTTAAATACTAATCCCTCAGGAAGTTTTGAAGTTTTAACCATGTGACAACCAGGACAGCTGCTTGAGAAAGCTCTGACTAGGTGGGCAGATATTGGCCAGTGGCCAGTGAGCTAACAGTGATCACCAAAGATATTAGATGGGTCTTCTGTAGCAAGGAGGAAGGCCTGTCTTCTGAGACACTACTAGCATGTCTTGGGACAATCTCTCTGAGGAGAAGGTGGCGGAGGACGAGAAGAAAGAGGTTAAGAATCTCTTCAGGAAATTGGCATTCTGGCATCATTCCCTCAACATACCTCTCATTTCTTGTCACAATAATTAAAAGTCCCCCTTACCATGACATTTCTAGATGCTTCCCAGGAGAGGCCACCACTCCCTTCCAGCCTCATCTTCAGGTGAAGGAAACCCGTCACTTAACCAGCAACATCCAGGAGAAACTGAGGTGGCTTTGAACTTGGGTAGCTGAGCTGTTACATTTAATTGCTCCAAAAAAAGAAAAAAAAAAGATTGGGGGACAAAGACTAATTCATTATTTACTAAACTTGACTTGAAGGTCCTCTCTGAGCTCAAGATCCTGATGTCTCCTGACTATAATCCAACTTGGGGACATGTTGTGGCTGGCCTGGCCTGGCCCCACATGTTCAGGTCCCTTGTGCTGAGAAGCCATGCTGCCTGCTGTTACTGTAGGGCCACTGTAGATGGCAGGGCATGGATGGAATGTCATTCCCTAACACCGTGTCTCAGAGATGCCATTTTCCTGCTGCTGAAGCCTCACACAGCCCTAGGTACCAAACGAACACCGCTCTCTGTGGATGCTGCCTGGCATCCTCTTGCTGGCTGGTGCCTGCATTCAATCCATCTGCTGCCTGCCAAGGCACCTGCAGCTGGGCTCTAGGCTGCTCCTCACCTTCACAGCCCCTGGCTCCTCTGTGATTGGCTACCAGTGCAGTCCTGGCACCAATTCCTGGCAATGGGCACCACATGCAAGCCATGCCAACCTTAGACATGATGGAGCATCCCTGCTTGCCCAATGTGCCTGGTTATCAGAAGCACCTCCAGCCAGAATTCACCTGGCTGCCTCGGCACTCCACTAGGGCTGGGACCAGATGGCAAATTATCGGGGCTGATTTACAGGACAGCTAATTTGGCAGATGTGGGTGCCAGTGGACATTGAGGGATGAGCCTGCTGAAGGAAGGGCAGAGAAGGAGGGATGGATGTCTAAGAAAAGAAAGTAGGGTGGACAAGCTCAGAGCCTTGAGGGAAAAGAGGTGGAGAATAGAGACTAGGAAAAGAAAGGTAGAAAAGTATGGAGCCCATGTTTATTGAGCCTAGATCACATACAAGGCATGAACAGTCCCACAGGGTAATTTGCTTTAGAGCGTGGCAGTGGCCAATATGGTGGCCACATGTGGCATTTTATATTAACATTGATTATAATTAGCTGTAATGAAAATCTCAGTCCGCTGGTCACACACCAGCTGCATTTGAAGTGATGAGAAGTCACATGTTACTGCAGTGGACTACATTAATAGAGGACAGGAGAGGGTTCCACAGTCCCAGAAAGTGGGAATGGAGCACATGGGAGGAACTTGTGAAGTCTGAAATCATGCAGGGTCAAATATATTATAAAATAAAAGATATAACAAATGCACAAAATATAAATCTCAGAAAGCTAAAAATTCTTTGGAAGGTAATTATCGATTTTTTTAAAATAGGTTTTATCAGAAAGTGTGTTGACATGAGCACCTTCTGGGCCGTTCCTCAGAATGGCATGAGCAAGTGTCATCCATCCTTGCCTCCATGAATAATAAATAGTTACATGGAATCACGGTGAAGAGCAAGCATGTTATGTTCTTGGAAAAAAAAAAAAAAAGAGCCCAAGAGACTCTGTTTTTCTTGGAAGTGGCCCTATAGCTTGCTCCTTACTCCTGTGCTGCTCAGTTTTGTTGTTAACACACTTGGGAAGAAGGAACGTCAGTTGAGGAACTACCTTTGTTAGATTGGCGTGTGGTCACATCTTTGGAGCATTCTCTTGATTTCTAATTGATGAAGGAGGACTCAGCCCACTGCGGGTGGTAACTTCCCTAGGCATGTGGAATTTCAAGCCAGTTGGCAGCACTCAGCTGCCATCGCCACCTCAGTTCCTGCCTCCAGGTTCACGCCTGGAGTTCCTGCCTTGCTTTCCCTTAATGAAGGACTTGAACATGTAAGACAGAATACACTCTTTCCTCCCTAAGTTGGTTTTGGTCAATGTTTTATCCCAGCGAGAAGTAGCAAGCCAGAGTAGCTGTACACTGATTAGCTCAGTAGATGATGGGAAGAGGATGTGAGGTTGGGAAGAGGAGGGTGCCGGGAGGATTTGGAGGGTGTAGTGGGCATTGATTTCAAAATAAATTGTATACATATATGAAATTCACAAAGAAAGAAAGAAAGAAAGAGTATGAGAAAGAAAGAAACAAACAAGTCAAAAGGTAAATGGTTAAGGTTCAGAGCTAGGTACACAGCTTTAGCTGTGGTTACCTGGGGTGCCACATGAACACTTTTGACCAGGTTGCTCAAGGCTATAGTCAGTTACCACTTCCATGTACAGTGACCCCAAGAACTGAGATTGTGAGAAATTTTATGTCTCATAAAGTGTTGTATGCAAAAAGAAATACCTCTCTTGATTAGAAGAGGAACACAGAAGACTCTAGAAGCTCATACAACTTACAAGGCTCAAGAAATTCCAAAAGTTGAAAGATTCAGAAGGCCCCTCCCCAAGGATACAGCAATGGAAGATAATTGTTGGGAAGAGGAGACTCTTTAGTGGAACTGCCTACAAGTTGGGAAGGAAGGTCCAGAGACGCAGCATTTATGAATTGTCATTCATGCTACAGTGGGCTCACAGGATTTTGAGTCAATCACACTCCCGTTAAGTAACCCCAACAAGCTTATTGGCACACCAAGTAGACTTGGGCAGATCATTTGTTTGGTTTGTCATTAGTACATTGTCTGGGATGATTAGATGTTTATTTATTCCTTTTTGATAGAAAGTCGTGAAGTAGCCACCATTTGGCAAGGAAAGCATCAATGTGTTACATTCATTCACAGAGTCATCCTGATGATGCACATTTGTGGAGTCCAGCTTGAAAAAAAATGCATAAAATGAATGAATCAGGTCTCTAGAAATCCCTCTATAATTTATTAGAAATATTACAGGTGTCCCAAGAAAGAAAAGGAGAAAGTTCAAACTAAAAGGTAAATGGCATATTTGTGAAAGTTGCCTGTGGGTGACCTTTAGGAGCTGACCGGCTGACAGGATCCTCAGTCCTGAGGCACGAGCTGTGGTGGATACAAAGGTTGAAGAACATAGCTCTCATTGGAGAACATGGTCAGTCTCATGTTCTTCCAAGGAGGCTGCTCCTCCCCCACTCCGTAGTCATTTTCCTCACAAAGCGTCCTCAGCACTCCCCCCTACCCCCACAACAACCCCCTGCCAGATTTCTAGAGATTTCAGTATAACTACCATGATGTCCCTCTCCCTCAAATGTCTGGCTAACACATGGTAGTCTGTGCCCCAAATCCCACTTCCTATTCTTCTCTGGGGTAGCTTTTCTGTTGGGTTGATGGTGTTTGGAACAGAAATTGTGATTTTAGGGACTTGAGGTTGTCTGAATTTCAATGTTTAAGATTTTTAATCTTTTAGAATTGTAATATGGGGGTACTTTAGACTTCAGAGATTTGTTTTCTATTTTATTTTAAAATTTATTATGATTTGGAAAGACATATTTCTGTGTTTGTTTATTTGTTTATTTATTTTGAGAGATAAAGAGAGAGGGAAGGAAGGAGGCAGTTGAGTCGGGGTGGGAAGCCCTTGCTCAGCACCCAAAGGCACTAACTGATCTTGCAGAGACCCAGGCTTTGGTTCTGAGCACCCACATCAGTGCCTCACAGTCTTCGGTTATTCCAGCAGATCTGACACCCTCTTTTGGCTTCTGTGAGCACCTGCACTGCATGTACACCATGCACTGACAGACCTGCAGGTACTCAAACATATACATAAGACAAAAAATAAATCTTTAAAAATGCATGCTATATAATCATTTACTACTACAGGTATACGATATATAATATAATAACCTGTTCCAGTATGGGCGACTGCTGCATGCTCACAGGAGGGGTTGAATATTGAAGGCAGTAAAGAAAATACAGATTTTAAATTAAACATTGCTATATGCTTGATTGCTTTAGGATGTTGATGCCTTAAGATATTTCCTGGGGAAATCATATTTTAATCTCTCTCTCTCTCTCTCTCTCTCTCTCTCTCTCTCTCTCTCTCTCTCTCTCTGTGTGTGTGTGTGTGTGTGTGTGTGTGTATATGTGTGTGTGTGTGTGTGTGTGTGTGTGTGTGTGGTATTGTGTGCCCATGCATGGAGGTACAGAGGCCACAAGAAGACATCAGGTGTCCTGCTCTGTCATCCTGGGACTCATTCCCTTAATACAAGGTTTCTCTCTGAGCCTGGAGCTAGGCTGGCAGCCAGAGAACCCCATCAATCCTCCACAGCACTGGGTTACAGGCATGCACGTGATTACACAGCTGCTGGGATTCGAACTCAGGTCCTCATACTTGCTGGGCTGGTGCTTTGACTCCCTGGGCTGCACCCCCACCCCCGGGGGGGGGGGCCCTGCAGCATCGGATTTTATGTGGTTTTTGTTGTTTGTTTGTTTATTTTTCTAATGAAAACTTTATGAGAAGGACTTCATTCTATTCACTGGTGTGTTCTCCCAGCATGCCTAGCATATAGTACGTGCTCAATAAACAGTTGTCAAAGGGAGGAATCAATGAATGACCCTTCTACTGTTCCTACTCAGAAGTCTCAGCCCTTGTAAACTCATATATGCCTCTCCTACAAACCCATCCTTGCCCTCCAGTGTTCAGACTAATTTTCAAACTCCTAGGAAACATAAATTGTGGGTGCCACACTTAGGGATGACCCCCTCCCAGCCTTCACATGGTCCTTTTTCAAGTCCTCTGTCAGCTTTCAACTCTGAGGTCATTGCCAGCAGCTGAGTCCCCACCTAAACCAGTGCCTGCTGCATCTCAGCCTCTCACTGAGCCAGGCTGGGGTAAGGGGTTTTCCATGCGTTGCTCTCAGTGCTCTGAGCCCAGAGTGTGGGTGTTCATGACCCCCACTTCTCAGATGGTACGGAAGCAAACAGTTCTGCACATGCAATTTGCCCGCTGCACCATTTCCAGAGTGTAAGAAAGGAAATTGCACATGGAAACTGGGTGCAGTGTGCACTTGTAATCCGCTGCAGTGTTGGGGATGCGCTGGAGAGGCTGGCAGAAGTAGGAATCAATGACGAGATATCAGCAAGCCCCGGGCCAGTGAGAAACCCTGTCTCAAGAAATAAAGTGGACACTGTCTGAGGAACAAGACCCAAGGCTGACCTCTGGTCACCATATGCATTCACATACATGCATTCACACACACACACACACACACACACACACACACACACACACACACCACACACACACACCAACAGAAGCAGACAGATCGATGGACAGATGGACAGAAAGAGCAGGGGTTGGAGAGAGGAGGGTAGGAAAGTGTACATGAAACCAGTTTTGCACTGTAAGAAATTTTGGAAAATACTGAGTTTGACAAGAGAGGGTTCTTCACACCAGCATGGGTGGGATATCATCTCTGAGGCTCTGACCTCAGAAGTATGTGTTCGAGTGAAACAGAAATGCCTGCAGGCCCCAAAACACTGAGGACCAGTCTCAGCCAGGCTGAGCAGAGAAACCCCGGGTTAGGGTGGATGAGTGGGGAGTGTCAGGAAGTCCTGGAGGGAACTCATTTATCTTCACATCACTTGCATCCTCATCCTCAGATGGGGAATTTGAGAACCACGGTCAATTTCCCAACGCTGCCCTCAGGTCCTTGAAGAAGCTGAATTTGACTCTACCTCGGTGAGGATAAAGATGCTTAGGAGCATTTGCGGAGCATCAGGCGGGCACCTGGAGCCTACCTGAGAGGAGCTAGGTTGGAGGAAGGCACGGACTGGACTGGGGCTGGCATGAAAGGCCTGGTGCTGACAGGTACAGGCTTCCCACCATAGAGCAGCACTCACCCTCTTTGGTTCACATTCCTGGATGCTGCTGCAGTTTTAATTAAATGCTGTGTAGAGAGGCTTAGTGAAGGGAAAACAGTTGCTATTTCTAAGTGGCCTCAGACTCCTCTCTGTTTTACTGCTGGAACGCCACGGCAGGGGATTTAATGGTGTTTGAACTGCTTACCAGTGCTTCTGCGCACAGTCAGACAGAGAGGCCATCAGCCCTACAGACACTAGCCTTATTTTACCAAGGAGACCCTACCAGACCCGTTCCCTCACCTCCTGAGCTCCTACTCCAGACAGTTCTCTGCTTGCCTGAGGGCTGCTGATGCCTGGACCCACACTGAGGGCTGCTGATGCCTGGGTCCACACGGACAGGATGTAGAAGGGCTTGGAGTGGGGAGACCGTTTACCTCAGTATTCATTGTTGGAAGACGGCCTCACTCCTAGACTCTGACAAACACCATTGGACAATGTGGTTCTAATGAGGTCTCTGGTCCTTTCCTGAGAACCACCCGACAGCTTCTTGTCTCCCTGTGACGAGAGACAGGCACTGTGCTTGCTTACTGCCTGTGGGACACTCACAATCTCCCTTCGGGGACTATTGTTATTGTTATATACATGGGAGAGTTGAGGCAAAGAAAGAGGGATTTTTTTTTTAAAGCCTGAGTTTACACTATGTGGGGGTGGGTGGGTGAGTGGGTGGGATATGTACAAGTGACAGCAGCTAACGGAGATGTTCAGAAGATTAGTCAGATCCCTGGAAATGAAGTTACAGAAGTTGGGAGCGTTCACGTGGGTTCTGGGAAACAAACTTGGGTCGTCTTCAAGAATAGCAAGAACTCTTAACTGCTGACTCCAGCTCCAGGGGCTGCTTATAAAGGACTTTATAGAGGGGGATCTTATAAAAGACTGATCAGTGAAGCCAGGGTTCCGAATGCAGGCATCTTGGCTCCAGAATCTTCCATTCCCTGGCCCTCTATCACCTGATCCCCATTCTACCTTTGCTCTGATTAATTTCCTCACTCGGGGCCACTGATTCCAGCCAAGCAATGACATCACATTTGATAACCTGTAGGCTGCTGGCCTGTCACCTGACTGTAGACTGGCCTCACATACATGTGTGGGACACATGGACCATGTCACCAGAGGAACTGGCATCAAACTGGTGAGGTGGAGCATGTTCAAATCCCAGAAATCTCAAAATCTGAAACTTAAATCTCATCCTGAGACAGGCAGGAGTGGGATTAACTCCTTCCCTGTTTCCATCCTCGGGGCACCGAACCCAGGAGTGACCACCAGCCTGTCACAGGAAGCCAGTCATGTAGCCCAGTATCTGGAATTCTTCCCAGTGCAAATAGGGCATCTCGAGCATATAGGCCTCAGCCAATAGAATGCATTCACCCCCAACATCCCATCCCAGTCTCCCAGGTTCATGTAGTCCCTATCCACATGGAATAAAGCACACAAGTTATTTCACCAAGGTTGTCAGAGAGCGGCTGTTTTTACTGAGCTCTAACACTCGGTTTCCGTAGCCCGCAGAGACTCGCATTAGAGCACTGGCCCAACATTGCCACTGTAGCCTTGGACCCAGTCACATGAGCCTGTGCTGGCTGCTGGCTGCCTAAACCCCTTTACTGCTTTTTAGAGAGCTGTAATACTATTCTGGGATTCCCGGCCAGACCAGAGTTCTGTGGACCCCATTCGTCCGGTCTCCACTTCACCCCGCCTAGCCTGGCCCACAGCAGCTCTGGAGGATGAAGCTGACCACAGACCCCACCCATTCCAGACTTCTCCCAGTCCTCTCCAAGTCCTGTAATGGCAGCAACCAGACACACTGAGAGGAGAGGGGAAACCCTGATCCTGGATCGGCCTCACCTTTGGACAGGTGGTCTCTTCACAGATGGTACAATGATGTTACTAGAACCTTCTCAGCCCCCTCTTCCTTGGCTCTAGAGAGATTTTGTGACTGTCTATACCAACAGAACAGAAGTAGCACTGTTCTGCTTCTGAAGCGAGGTAAGCCAAGCTTCTGGCACTTGGACCATTGCTTTCAGAAACTTAAGTTACCCAAGAAGCCCAAACAGGAGCTAGCTAAGAGTCCATGGCTCCTGGCCTATTGCTGAGCAACTTTGAAATGTACCTCCCAGAAAAACACCAAGAGGAGTCTCTCACCAGTGCCAAGGAGAGGTCAAGCAAGCTATCACTCTCAATTTAAAAAAACATTTTTTTTATTTTAATTATGTGTATGTCTGTGAGCTTCTGTGTGTGAGCGCAGGTGCCCATGGAAGACAGAAGGTGTTGGATCCCCTGGAGCTGGAGTTACAGGCCATGGGAGTGTCACCCGACACGGGTGCGGGGAGACACTCGTGTTTCTTCTCTAGGAGCAGTGTGCATTCTTAACAGCCTAGCCACCCCTCCAGCCTTAAGATGCAGATTCTCAGTCAAAATAAATCACTGCAGCCCCAAAGTTCTGGGATGGCTTCTTACCATCCCAGATACCCAAGCAAGCATCCATAATGTGTACCTTTGAAGATGTTTTGTGATTCTGGGTTCCCCTTTCTAATGCAGCTTGTTCTATGCCTGGGCTCTGTGTGCCAGGTCCGATCTCTCCAACATCTCTGTTCTCAGGATTCCTGCCCTTCCTGATATAGAAAATAGAACTTCTGGAGGACTTGGAGTGGGCTGACCCAGCAGCTCCTCCCACCTGCCCCTGGGATCTTGCTGTGGCCTCCCTCAGTCCCCCGATCCTTGTGGTCAGCATTAAAGGATTCAAATTAGACACCACAGACATTGTGTAGACGGCAGGCCGACAGAGTTTATTACCAGGTGAAGCTGGCACTCGCGAGAGGGATCCCTCCGGCCATTGTGGAGGAAACCACTTCCGAAGTGTGAGCAGGTAAAGACCAGTGTGACGGCTGAATCTGCTGAAAGGCATGCTTCTATGGTCACAGGGGAGGGAATTCTTCAGCAGATCATCGGAAGCTGAAAGATCCACGTTAAATGTGGGCAGCATCCGGTGGCAGCCAAGAGGGGGCTGGGCTTCCTGCTTGCTTGACTTTACCCTTGCTGCAAAGTGTACTTATCAGATTGCTGCCACTGCTGTGTTCTCTGCTGATAATAGCACCCAGCTTTGGGGTTCCATTATGGGCTGAAGACCTCAGCTCTCTGGGTCTACAGTACCAGGTTGGTTCTGCTGAGACAGCCACCTTCATGGACTGAGCAGCTACTGGGCTCTGGTCCTCTCTGGCCAGTCTATCTATACAGCATTGTGCAAGCCAATCTAACAAATCCCATTTTAATATATATATATATACATATATATATTATTATTATATATATAGTGTTTTATATATATATATATATATATATATATATATACATATATATATATATATTCTATTGGTTTTGTCTTCTAGAGAATCCTAACACAGAGAGACCATGGTGTCAACCTTTACCTTTAGGTAGGCTCTATGCAATTACTTAAAGTCTCTAGGTTAGATGGCTTTCCTGAGAGGTAGTTTCCTATCCAGGTGACTGACAGGCCCGCTTAGAATGAACTCATATGCAAGAGTAAGTGTCTTGGTAAATTTATATTGTCAACTTAACACAACCTAGGGACACCAAGGAAGAGGGGACTTCAGTTGAAAAATTACCCTGATCAAATTTCCCATGGCCTTGTCTGCGATTACTTGATGGATGATTGATGTGGGAGGACCCGGCCCACTGTCGGCGGCACTCTTCCTAGGCAGCACCCCCTCTGGCTTCTGTTTCAGTTCCTGTCCTAATTTCCCTCAGTGGCAAACTGTGACTCGGGAGTGTTAGCTAAACACTTTAATGATTCAGTGATTTTTTTTTTTTTTTAGGTTTGTGATTTCTTATAACACTAATCCCTGGTGTAGGCTCTCCTTGTGGGTCTGAAGATTTTAATCAAGAGCTTGCTCTCTATCCTGTGTCTCCCATGGATGTGGTTTAATATGTGTTTGTTTCTGTCAGGCTGCTATAGTTCCTCCAAACATGGCCTTCACACGAACCATGAATCTGCAAGGACTGGCTGCCATATTTGGCTGTGTTTTCTACCATCCTAAGTAATTGGAGGAATGTTTGCTCCCATACCTTGGGAGGCAAAAGTTCACAGCATTTTCTTGAATCGTTTTTACTCAAGCGCTTGCTTTCTTACCAAAAGTACCTAAGGTTGCTTTAGGACCTGAGGAGGAAAAGAGATTCCTTGAAATGCAGGAGCAAAGATAAAAGAGAAGATCAAGGCTGGGGTCAGCTAAGTGGTAAGTCCCATCTTACCACAAATATCTCACTGGTCAAAGCCAGAGCTAAAAGAAAGAGTACCCTGCCTCATCGGGGTATGAGCCCTGGGCAAGGTTACAGGGTAGAGGGCGGGGACAGAGTGGGGTAAGGACTTGAGTTTGAGGATGCATTTGCCACAGCCTCTATACAGGTTGCCTTACTGAGAGAGGTACTTCAGGCTATTAGTTGAATGGCCCCTCAGCATGTTTAGGCTGGAGAATGGACAGCTCCATTCCCCTCCTTGCTCAGTCCTGTGTGGGCTTCAGCTGCTGAGTATTTCTGACTTGCTCTCATTACTGGCCTGCACCTGGTGAAAACTGTTTGTGGATGGCTCAGTCAGCAAAGCTCTTAACTCACAAGCCTGAGCTTCCGAGTTTGGATCTTCAGCACCCATGTAGAAAGTTGGGCACAATGATACATGCTTGCAGTCCCCAGAGATGGTAAGATGGTGACCAGATGGTAGGAGCCCTAGATATGTGTGAGCCAGCTAACCTGGCCTATTAGGCAAAGTTCGTGGCTGACAAAAGACACTGTCTTAAATAAGAGATAAAAAGAGCCATAGGACATCTGAAACTACCTTCTGTCCTCCACACATGGGCCATGCATGCATGCATGCACTGACACACCCAAACTCACACACAGAACCACCTGGGACACAGCACTGATGTCTACAGACCACCTAAGAAGGGCATTGTCCCCCAACACTGTGAGTAACTGGGACCAGGGGGACCCAGACACGCAGGAACTCCACCAAATGCACTAAACAAAGAAAGAATTTTAAAAGTAGTAAGGGAAAAAGGTTAAGTAACCTATAAAGGCAGGCCTATCAGAATTACACCAGACTTCTCACCAGAGACCATGAAAGCTAGAAGATCCTGGGCAGATGTTATACAGACCCTAAGAGAACACAAATGCCAGGCCAGACTACTATACCCAGCAAAACTCTCAATTGCCATAGATGGAGAAAACAAGATATTCCATGACTAAACAAAATTCACACAATCTTTCCACAAATCCATGCCTACAAAGGATAATAGATGGAAAACACCAACATAAGGAGCAAAACTACACCCTAGAAGAAGCAAGAAAGTAATCTTTCAACAAACTCATATAAACATAATTCCACCTCTAACAACAAAAATAACAGGAAGTAACAATTACTTTTTCTTAATATTTTAATATGAAAATTAATATTACCAACATATCATAATCAATTTAAATCCAAAAATATGAGGAATTAGAAATTTGTTGGCTGTCATCCAGTGGTCTCTCTAATTTGGTAATTGGAGAAATAAGTCCAATATTGTACAATCCATATACACTCTCTTCTTGTTTGTACGTGACAGTGTCTTGCTGTGTACCACATAATGGTCTTGAAATCAGGCTTCTCCTATCTCAGCCTCTCTATTAGTAGGATTGTTTATTTCATGTTTTTACACTTTACTATGGTTTTCAGAATAGTTTACATATTTCAAATGTATTTATACAGCTGAAAGAAATGTAGACAAGTAACTTGGGAGGTGGCTTGTAAGAGAACAACAAAGAGTGAGACTGAATGCTTTGCTGGATGTTTGTAACTATTGTATCAAGTTTGAAGAAAAGGACTTTATAAGTTACTCTTTCTCTGAGATGAATGCGTTTCAAAATCATCACAGCCAATGAACCATATTCTTATCCTCACCTAATGTCTGTGCCATCCTCCAAGCAGAACCATTGTTCATTGAAACAGTTGGTGAATGACTTCATGGATAGACCATCTTAATACACACACCATTTCTTAAATGAATGTAACCTGTTCTCTGTGGGCTGAGAATGAAGACAATCACTCAAGTCAAATAGCTTTGGCCATAGCAGGAAATCTGTATCCAAAAATTACGCCTACAATTCAGTCCTTGGTGCAGCAGGACTGTCAACTCTCAGCTTAGCTACTATGGAGGTAAAATCCTTTGGTGATGTGAGGGTCATTATTATTTATTACAATGAACTTATTACAATGAACCTTATTACATTGAACTCCAATGTATAAAAATTGTTCTTATTTTGGGCTTGTACCACAGTAAGAGCCAAGATTTTAAGCTCTACTAAAAACAAAACAAACAAACAAACAAAAAGACTTTATCTATTTATGTTCAGTTAAAAAATACTAGTAGTGGTGTATTATTTTAAAATATACAGTTAATATGTTTGGAGTTAGTTAAAATTTATATTGAGAAAAACATATGTATTTTCAGTATTGCTATAGACAAGCATCTACATAAGACTGTCCAATTGACTGTTGTTTTATATCAGTTTTTATAATACTCATTTTTATTTACAATATTTTATAAATTTTAAAGAATATGATAAAATAAAAAAGAAAGGTATTGCAGGTATTGAACGGGGGTCTCTGGGAGGAGTTGGGGTACAAAAGGGAAACAAGAATGTACTGTAATTCTATTTACTTAAAATATGTTTTAAATGTTAACAAATTCAGATAAATAGAAATCATGTATCTTTTCTCTTCATAATGCAATAAAACTTAATTCAATTTTTTTTTTTAAAAAAGGGCATTGTCCCAATAGTGCTAAGTCTGCAGTCAGCAAGTTCCACTGGACATCCAACTTCTTGGGTGTCTGGGCATGTTGCTAAATTTTCAGTTGACATGCCTGAAGTTCAGCTGACTAAAGAATCCAGCATGGTTTCTTTCTGGCATTAGCTGAGACCATGTTAAATAGATGACCTATAGAGATTCCATCAACTCTCTTGTCAATACATAAATCATAAGAAAGCATAAATCAGAGGGCCCATGGTTGAGGAACTGTTCAGCCATGCTACAAAAGCTCAAGGTTAAGGGCCAGGCCGTCCACTTGCCTTCCACATTCAGCTGCACACACCCAGGCCGGGTGCACCTTGACTTTGCAAGCATGAGAATTAGCAGTGCGAAGAACAGGTTATGAGTACCCTGAGGAAGAGGGGAGGACCTCTAGGGCCCCTCTAGAGGATACATTTGTTTGGCCTGTCACAGCATCAGGGACAGAAATCCAACTCAAAGTAGTGTAAACACAGGGAGAGATTCCAACAAATGCTGCTCTTCCAGTGTGAATCTGAAATGTGCCCCAGAGGCTCCTGAGTCTGTGTGCATGATCCCTAGGTTGGCAGGTTCCAGGGGTGGGCATAGGAAGTGGAGGTAAGTCACCGGTGATCCCTTGGTGACTGGAGAGATGCCCACAAGCAGACCTCCAGCCAGTGGGAGACATGTCTAAGAAGAGCAGAGGGGATGGAATATTCACTGTGAAAACGGCTCTCACGTCCAGCATAGCCAGTGGGCCCTTCTGCTATGCTGGTGATGGTCTCTGAGACTGTTCTCCAAAATGGTACCTGATCCTGAGGGATCTGAGAGGATGAAGTGTCTGAACATTAGAGGGCTCTTTCTTCACTGCCGCTACCTAGCTGTACAATTCAACTGGGCCTCGTTCAAAGGAAACAGCCTGCAGATGGGAGGATGGGAGCAGGGGCCCCGAGATTCCCTCAGAAAGGCTGTGCAGAATGAGGACCTCTATATCTCTTCTTCCTGAAAGTTTCTCTTTTATTATGTGGAGGAAGAAATGAGGGGCATAGGGGAGTCTTATGGAAGAGTGGGGGACAGAAGTAAGCAAGCCGGAGGGGTCAGGGATACCACAAGAAGACTCACAGAGTCAACTAATCTGGGACTATGGGAGCTCACAAAGCTGGGCCACCAGCCAGAGATCATGCAGGAGCTGGACCTAGACCCCCTACACATTTGTAGCAAATGTGCAGGAGGATGTTCATGTGGGTCCCATAACAAGAGGATCAGGGGCCATCTCAGTTTCTGTTCCCTGCCACTGGATCCCCTCCCCCCCTACTTGGTCTGCCCGGTAGGACCTCAATGGGAGAAGATGGGCCTAGACCTGCTGAGATTAGGCACCCCAAGGTAGCGTGGTACCCAAGGGGGCTCCCCATCTCTGAAGAGAAGGGGAGGGAGCAATAAGGGAGGTAGAGGGGGTAGGACTGGGAGGAGAAGAGGAGGGGGCTGTGAGCAGGACATAAAGTGAATTAAGAAAAAGGAGAAATGGGGGACATCTGAGGCTGGAGAGATGGCTCATCTGGTAAAGCACAAGCACAAAGAGCTATTCAATAAGCAGAACATATGGGGAAAGCCAGATGTGGCAGCAGATGACTGTAATCTCACCATTGGAGAGGCAGAGACAGGATCCTAGAGACAGCCTAGCCCTATTGGGTGAGTTCCAGGTTAGTGAGAGAACCTGCCTCACAAGAAAGAAACAAAAAAAAGGCATCCATTAGGATATCGCATTCCTAATGAATGGCATTTGGCCTTCACAGGTGTGTGTGTGCGTGTGTGTGTGAGTGAGTGCACATACACATACACACACACACACATACACACACAGAGGCATTCTGGTGTTGAAGTGGGTGGTGCCACAGTAAGGTGCTGTGCCCCCTGGTGACCCACAATCTCCTCACACCCATGAGCTTTCCTAACTAGGGTTCAGCAGTCACACCTAGTACCTCTGCCATTTAGTGCCCCACATGTTCCCCGTGTGTGTGCACTGGAGAAGCAAGGAGATCTGGGAGCTTCTGCTCAGGCAGGGCCCTGTGGTTCACAGCTGGATATCAACTCCAGGACATATTTAGCGGGGTGTGAGAAGTCTCTTGTGAGAGAAAAAGATATCGACGAGTGTCAAGAAGGTATAGAGGAGAGTTTGCCTGGGCACTCAGAGTACTCCCAGGGGAGAACTATTATAGAAGCTGAATCTCAGAGGCAAGTCAAGGTACGCCAGGTTGAGGGTGCATGGGTGCAGCTCCGAAGCATGAGGTAGGCATGGCAATGAGGGACCCGTGGCTCAGGCTGAGCAGTTTGGCTTTGTCTAGGGTAGCATCCTCAGTGAGAGTGATAGATGTTCTTAGGATCTTGGCTCTCCCAGGATTGGGGTGCTGGGAAGCTGAGCCCCCAGATCCCACTCCCTGGACTAGCTTCCTGTCAGTGGCTGGAGCCTTGTGCGTCTACCTGCAAGGCCCAGATGGTGTTAATATGAGTTTAGCCTTTTAGTGGTAACACGTTCTTGCAAGTATTTCTGGAACCTTCTGTGCAGTGTCCTCTGCACATAGGATATGATTTGTTTCTACCAGAGAGGGAGACTGGGAAAACCAGGGTGAGGGATGGGAGCTGTCTATGTAGAGAGGAGGCTGGAAGGAGAGAGGGGAAGGCAGGTCCAGATTCACCTCTGGGCCTGAGTCCAAAGTGAGGCGGATGTCTGAGTGACATAGTAGCCTGGCCATCTGGAGACCAGGCAGGAAGTGGGCACATCTCCAGGATGGGGGACACTATTCCTCTTTTTATTTCTTTTTGAAACTAATTTAAGCTTACTGTGTTGTTTGCAGGCATTGGTGCCTGGTAGGGCTTCCTCTTCATGAGGAGGGGATAAAAGCACATGGAGACATGGCTCACTTTGTAGAGTGATTGTTTAACATGCTAGAAGCCCTGGGTTCAGTCTCCAATAGCACATAAACTGAGCCTGGTGTTTGCATACCTGCTTGTCATCCTAGTACTTGGGAGCCAGAGGCTTGAAGGTCAGAAGTCCAAGTGCGTCCTCATCTATGTAGGGAGTTTGAGGCCAGCCTGGGCTGCATGAGACCCTTTCCCAGAAAACAAACAAATAAATGAACAAACAAACAAACTACACTACCCTCGAGTTCTAAACGCTGACTGCAGTTCCCTAGAGAGCCAGAAGCAGCGGGCATCTGGGATCATAGTCCTACTGGATTGAACCACAAGGGGGCAGTGTTCCAAGCGGGTGACTTGGCTTTGGGACCACCAAGACTAGTAGGAAGAACTAGGGTGGAGGGTGGAGGGGTGGTGGGGTGGCGGGGTAACGGGGTGGTGGAGTGGGGGACGGGAAAGAAGTGACCACTGTTCATTTTCATCTTTTCTTTCCAGCAGAGCTTTTTTAAAACTGCTCCGACCTGCCCAACAGAACTTTATTGTTTTGGTTTGGTTTTTCCCTTGCAGAGTAGCAGCGCTCCTTGAGCCAGCTGAATGAATGGTGGCAGCCGCAAGGGGTAGGGGATGGTGGAGAGGGTGGCCTTGGGGACAGAGATGAAAGCGTCAGGCCTTGCTATGCTTTTCTGCTGGTGTCCTTCCCCTTCTCAAGAGGGCTCTTCTGGAAGGTGCAAGTGAGTGACTAAGTGGAAGATGGCTCTCTTGTGGTCTTAACATGCAAGAATCCAGCAACTAGTGACCTTTGAAAGATAAAACTACTCGTTTATATTAAGAAAGTTCTGGAACTTGCAACTGGCACCTCATTGGATGGGGGAAATAGGGGTGGGGGTGGATCAGAGCCAGAACTGGGTCCCAGGTGGGCTAGGGGGAAATAGGGGTGGGGGTAGGTCAGAGCCAGAACTGGGTCCCAGGTGGGCTAGGGACAGAAAACATTTTTGTGAGTGCATGTATTCATGCATGAGAGTGGCTGTATGTGCTTGTGGGTCTGCACCCATGTGGTGTCCATGGGTCAACAGTTTTTGAGACAGAAGTTTTCGCTGAGCCTGCAGCTCTCTGATTTGATTAGACTAACTGGCCAATAAGCTCCAGGGATCCTCCTGTCTCCACCCATTGCCCTCCAAGCCCTGGGGTCACAGGCACCGATCATTGTACCCAGCTACTTTTCCATGGGTGCTGTGGGTTATACTGAGGTCTTCAAGCTTGCTAAGTGAGCATATTGCTGGCAGAGCCATCTCATCACACCTTGGAAGGTCCCAGGTATGACTGAAGCAAGTCAGGGTCTTCCATTTTGGACCAACACATCTATATTACCATCTCTCTGTCCCCAAAATGTCTACACATGGACATGTACAAATGACCCCAGGCATACACATACCCTCACACATCACCATGGAGACTCCCTCCTGCTACCCTCGGCTCTTCTCTCAACAGAGTGGCACCAAGGGACCCTAACTTGCCTACACTTTTACAAACAAATGAGCTCAGCTCTGACACCATTGTCCGCGCAAATCTGTCCCAATTCCCACCTGATTTGCACAGGAAATGGGTTCATTCATTATGGATGGCATACACTTTGCTGTGCCCCCCAGAGGATTAGAAAAGCCATTTGCAGGGACACTTTTCTTAAACAAAGGTCGAGCCTGCAGGAGAAAGTTAAGATGACTCCGTCCTTCAACCTCAACATCTCTTTGTGCCTCCACTTGGCTGACCTCAGAGACAAGCTCAGAGTCTGTGGGCATCCTCCCTTGGGTAGCTCTGCTTCAGCCATGCCTTCTAGGTTGCTAGGGAGGAAGGCAAGGTAACTAAGGGTCCAGAGGTTTTAGTTTCTCCACATCCATGAGCACAAGCTTTGTGATTTCAATCAACTTCTGATTACTCTCTCTGATCAACAACTTACAATCTGTGTGCTCTTGGGGCTTAATTCAGAGTGCAAATTTGTATGGGAAAACTCCACTCTGTAAAACATGTACAGGATGGAGACCATGTTCCATGGAGACATACCTGCTTTTTAGTTCTCCAAAGCATCTTATTTATTTATTTGTGTGTGTGTGTGTGTGTGTGTGTGTGTGTGTGTGTGTGTGGTGCATGTACCAAGGTATGCCTAGGCTGTGGAAGTTGGTTCTTTTGGGGATCAAACTGAGGTTCTCAGACTTAGCTACAAATTTGTCTATGCAGTGAGCTCTCTCACTGGCCCAACTTGCAATGCTTCCCACGGCCGTATTGTCAGGGGTTGCGATTCCGTGTTTCTGCTTCACTGTTGGGGTGTCAGAACACCAGTTGGAAAGGCAAAACACAGAGGCACTAGGCTTTGTTCCTTCCTCCCCATTGGGATGCACACACCACTCAGGGGAGTGGAAATGCTGCTAAGATAGGGGTCGCAGCCCACGTTTCTCCAGGTGAGAAACAGTGCAGGCTGGGACAGAGGCTGTGGTCCTCAAACTCCTGTGCACCCAGTGCCGCTGGGAACCTTGCAGGCCTGAGATGGGTGGGGGTGAGCAGATCTGGTGAAGCTCGAGTGAGTGTTAGGAGTATGGAGAGGCCTTCTGCAGGAGACCTAGATGTGGTTCTGTACAACAAAGATCTCCCCTACAGTGATCCTTGATGAGAGAGACCTTCCTTGTTTGTCCAAACTGTTTATTCATGGTGGAAGAAGATGCATACAACTTACTCAGGGTAACCCAAGATTAAATAACACTTTTCAGGAAGGAATGCCCATCTAGATACCTCATCAGCATGGAGAACTGTAGGCTCTATGCTACATGACAAGTTGTCATGGTCCTCTTAGTGGGATGTCTTGGTCACGTGCTCCAGGACAGGAACCTGGTTGGGAGTAGGTTCAAGCACCCACCATTCTCAGTTATGGGAATTGCTGGGGTTCCTTAATTAATCTGCTCGACTTTACCAGTTTTTCTGTCTGGTGACACAGTTCCACTTGCCCCAGGAGGGATACTTCCCATGAGAATGTTTCTGCATGAGTCTCAAAGAATGCAGAGGGTGCTACCTTGGCTAACCCATCCCCTCTGAAGATACACTCTGTTCTCCAACTTTCCCACCAAGTTCTGGGACATGCTCAGCCAGCCACATTCCTGCTGGGAGCTGTGGAAAGAAGAGCCACATCTGTGGACCAACTCAGCCTTGATGATGTCACTGCTGTACACTGCCCAGTGCCCCACAGAAAACAATGATGTTTCAAGAGGTTTGGAATCTTTACAGGGTGGCCTCCATTTGGCCCTGGCAAGCTGTCTTAGGATATGAGGTCCTTAGGTCTAAGTAGGGCACACTATGGAAAGCTGGAGGTTATCAAGATCCGGTCATTGGGGTAGGGAGAGGGCTCCACTGGGACAAACATGGAGACCTGAGTTCAGATCCCATGTTGACAAGCCAGGAGTGTCCATGCTGTGTGTGTGTGTGTGTGTGTGTGTGTGTGTTCCCAGTGCTGGGAGAGTAGAGTTGGAAGAATGCTACTGAATGTGGTCACCTCTGTGTTTACTTAAGAGACCCTATCTTTAAAGTTAGAAGTGCTAGGGAGATGGCTTGGATAAAAAGAGTGTTTGATGTAGGAACCAAGTTCAAATCCACAGAACCCATATAAAAAGCTGAATGTATCCACATTCACATTTAGCCCAACCCAGTGGGGACAAAGACAGGAAGACTAAAGATGCTTGCTAGTCAGCCTACCATTGGCCTAGACCCAAGGTCAAGGGAATAGGTAGAACATGGTGTCATAGAGTGAGGTCACCATGTTGTCTTTCTCTGGCCTCTGTGTACATACATAAGTGTACACACACACAAACACACACACACTCATACACACATATACCAAAAAGTATGACTAAAAATGAGAAGGGAAAGTGATAAACTTCTCTCCATGCATATACATACACCTGCATGTGAATACCACACACACACACACACACACACACACACACACACACACACACACACATCTCAACCATTTTGTCTTAAAGATGACTTGAAGAAAACTTCAGATTTAGTTCAACAAAGCTTTCTATTGCTTAGAAATGTTGTGCTTGATTAAATTCGTACTAAATTATTTTTAAAAGGCTCAAGCATGTGAGCTTATCAGAAAGAGTGACAGAGAGACAGAGAGACAGAGAGAGACAGAGAGACAGACAGAGACAGAGAGACAAAGAGAGATAGAGACAGAGAGACACAGAGAGAGAGAGAAGCCATCAGAGCCAAGCTCTCTTCAGAGCAGAGACTTCAAAGGCAGAACATTGAATTAATTATTGATTTTTTTTTTTTTGGTGCTTTGGCAGGAGCAGTACCATTCTCCTTGAGTTCAGGAAGCAACGATCTCATTCCCACTGTCAGAACCCCCGAGTTTGGGCCAGTAAGATGGCTCAGTGGATAGTACCACTGAGGCAGGCAACCTGAATTCAATGTCTGGGATCTGCATGGTGTAAGGAGAAAACAGACTCCTTCAAGTTGTCCTCTGACCTCCACATATTCACTATGGTATTTAAATGTACACACACGTGTGCTCACACACACACAAACACTCACACATATACACACACGCACCTGTACACTCACCTGCACAAGCATACTCACACACTGACATGTACACACACATACACACACACTCACAAATATACACACTCACACATATACACACACATACCTGTACACTCAACTGCACAAGCATACTCACACACTCACATGTACACACACACACAAACACTCACACACACTCACACATACAAAGCACCTGTACACTCTTACCTGCACACGTGTACTCACACACTCACATGTACACACACACACACACACACACACACACACACACACACAGGAAGGACACTTTACCCAGTCTTCTAAGTCTGTATGCTGCCTTGCTGATCTGTTATTTAAAACATTACCACACATGGTCCTCGTGTGCAGCCAGGGTTGGGTCCTGGCCCATGGGTGCTTTACAGATCGACACTTGTGATCCTTCCTCTTCAAGCAGTTGCAGTCCTGAAGCCTCAACGTCTGGGCCTTGCCTCTGCAGGGGAAGTGGCGCCTGGGTTGGCATGGAATTTAATCACCTCCTTAGAAGTAGAGCCCAGCTCCCCAGGGGCCGCTTGTTCACCCAGTGTGAGGCCAGCAGGTTTATTTATGGTTTCTGACTTTATTTATTCTCCCTCATCTGAGCTGTTCTTCTGCATACAGAGAACACCTTGTCTGCTTGTGTGGCTGAAGATGCCCTCAGCCAGTAGCCCGGCTTGGATGGATGGCAAAGGGCTCCTGTCATGCTAGCTAAGAAGCCTTTGCCTTCCTGGGTGATTGGTGGCATTCTGCAGAGGCTGTCTGCACCAAAGCCTCTTCCATGAGTTTCCCTGTCTCGGGGGCTGGGCGTGGGTGAGGCTCAAGGCCCGGGGGTTGGACATGGATGAGTTTCCTGTCTCGGGGCTGGGCGTGGGTGAGGCTCAAGGCCCCTGGCTGTAGGAGGCTCCTGATGGAGCCTCTTCTGAGGTCTCAGCTCTACCTGTTTGATCTTCTGCCTCAGAACAAACCTCAGAGGGCAGCTGGGGAAGCTTGTCCTGGTGGGCCACAGGGAGGGCACAAAGGACAGCTGGGGTGATCATTTCTACTTGATTCTAGATGAAACCGTGTTTTCAAAAAAAAAAAAAACATATAGATGGTCTCATAGCCCAATCTGGCCTCAGATTAATTATCTAGGCTAGGAAGTTGAAGTTGACCTTGAACTTGTGGCCCTCTGTCTCTGCCTTCAGAGTGCTGGGATTGATTATAGGCGTGTACCACACCACATCTGGTTTATGCAGAAGTGGGAATGGAGGCCTCACGTATGTATGCAAGGCACACACACTATTAACTGACCCTCCCCACACACCCTCAGATGCTGTTTAAGCACAACACAGCCAGCCTGCACTACTCACATACAGTTGCTATGGGCTACACGTATTTCTCCCAGGAACCATCAGACTCTTGTTCTCCCACAGGTTCCTCGGCAGCCTTCCCCTGGTGTCCACTTTCATGCCTGGGACTGTGACCTTCATGGAAACCCATGGCTGCCTTAATGTTGGCAGTCCAGCTGGTCTGGAGGGAGGAAGGGAGGCAAAAAGCTGTTGTCCCAGTGGCTGAGCGAGCGAGAAACCTGAGACCAGTTCAGAGCATCTCAGTTGGGTTCTCCTGAAGCATCCTAAGAAAAAAAAAATGTTCAGAACATAAGGCAAAACTTCTGGAAGTTAAACCCATGCTTCTCATGTCCAGGAGTAGGAGAGAAGACCCACGGGAGATTCAGAACAATATGAGGAGGGCCAGCCTGTTCAGTGCTGGGACAGGACCCAGAAAGGAGAAAATCAGGCATGCAAGGCGGGGTTCCAGCATCCCACAAGCACTTGGCCTTCTCCAGGAAGCTAATTTTAGCTGTCACATTTAAGAAGGATTTGGAGGTTCTGGAGGAGAGCCAGAGCCAATAAGAAAAATGATGAAAGGTTTTAAAAAAAATTTTAGAAGGTATAGGAAAAGCCCAGGGGATGTGGGAGTCGAGTGGGTGGAAGGAGACCAGAGAATACTCTCAGCTCTCTAGTTTGATGCAGAGATAGAGCTAGAGGACATGGGCATACATTGCAGCTAGAAAACATTAAGTTAGACTGTAGGGAGTAAACTGTGGCTGAAGAGGGTTTCACTGGAGGTCTGGACCTTCTGTAGTCCCATCAAGGGCCAGGCTCTAGACAACTAAAGAATGTGTGGCCTTGGAAGTGGTGCAAATGTAATGGGGGCATCTAACAGCATCATGGTTCAGATGAGGCAGGATAGGGTTGCCAGGTCTGCCTGTGTGTGGAGAACTTCTGTTTAATTGAAAAAAAAAAAAGGTGTGTGTGTGTGTGTGTGAGAGAGAGAGAGAGAGAGAGAGAGAGAGAGAGAGAGAGAGAGGAGAGGGGGTTTAGGAATACATGATCCCCTAAGAGCTGCCTGATGTAAGTGCTGGGAACTGAGCTCCGTTCTTTTAAAAGGACAGTACATGTCTGATCTCTCCAGCCCCTTCACAGGATTTTTTAATAAAGGTAAGACTGGATGACTTTTGTGGTCTGAGGGTTAATTAACACTCATGTGCAAAGAACCAGATTTCAGCATCTGGTGTCTATGTCTTGATCCCCCAGGAAGCATCTCATGTGAGAGAAAGTTCTAGCACAGAGGAAGGACTGGAAATGCCGTGGAGGACTTAGGGAGCTAACTCAGTTCAATGTCATCCTTCACAAGAGAGTTCCCATAGCTCATTTCCCATACCTGACCACCAGATGGAGAGGGAAAGCCTAGGGTTCATGGGCCAGGGCCATGGTGGGGTCCTAGCCAATAGGTACAAGGAGGAAGGAGAGACACAAGCTTCCTGTCTCCTGCGCTGGGAGGGAAATGGAGGCATGCAGGGACTTCCTGCTATTCTGAGAAGAGAGGCTTGACAGGCAGCATTGAGTTACAGGGATGTTTAAGTGAGTCATCACATGTGAGGTTCTGTGGGAACGCTTTTTGAGTTTCAGGTCCTCATTTACCTGCCTGGACTGATTGTCCCTCTCTCAACCTCTGCCTCTTACATCGCGTAAGCAATCAGACTCCTACAGGACTCTACTAACAACCCTGAGCTCTGGGAATTCTGCATCCTTCCTCCAGCACAAGAAGGCACCCACTACAGGGCACCGCCCAAAGAGCTGTGGGCATGGTGGCAGGGTTTCCTTCCGTTCCCACACATCCACAGAGACGCTCATGGACAGTTGATACGTTGTCTCATTTCCTTTCGGCTTGTTCCTGGGATGTTCCTGGGCCTCCCTGGGATGCTGATGTCACCCTGTACCTGGTCACTAGAGGGCGCAAAGATCTCACTGCCACCCTTCTTTAGTGTAGATGGAAAGGAGCCAAACAGGGAAATCCTTGCAGGGTTCACAGGGTGTGTAACTAAAAGGTAGATGAAAATACATGCCCAGGAGGTTGTGCATGTAGCTACCTTGGTAAAGTGCTTTCTTAGCATGCACAGGCCTGGGTCCTGCCCCTGCATTGCCTCAGCCTGAAGGGGTGGGCCACAGCTGTAATCCCAGCACTCTAGAGGAAGAGGCAGGAAGCTCAGAAGTTCAAAGTAATTTTCAGTGACATAAGAAATTTGGAAATCAACCTGAGTTACATATGTCCCTGTCTCAAACAAACATAGAGCTATAATTGTCGTAGAACTGACAATTAAAAACCTATGGCCTATATGAAAGGATAGAATAGAAGGTGGGATATTCGGGAGGCAGAAAGAATTCTGGGATAGAGCCAGGCACCAGAGATTACCCCAGAAAGATGTGCTGAGATGGACACATGGTACCAGAGCATAGATAGCCAGCCACATGGCAGACTGTAGGTTAACATAAATGAGTTATGATTTGATAAGAGAAAAGCCCAGCTATATGGCCAACATACGTGTAAATATATTTTGAGTCCGCGTCTTCTTTTGGGAAGCGGCTGGAGGGAGAACCACTTCTAATTTCTACATAGAATATGTGCCAGGTGCCGACTGGGACTGAGAAGGGAGTGGGCCTCCGTGTGTCATCCTTCCCATCTCCCTGCTACTGGGGCACCTCCTGTGCATTCAGTAGGGGCCTCAGGATGTTCTAGAAAGTTCCTGGAGAGTGAGGTGGAAGTGGGCAGGTGAGAGAAGGAAGGGCACTGGAAAAGGTCGGTCGGAAGAGTTTAGCAGAGGTCTGAAGGCTCAGAGGAAGCAGCTTTCAGGTCAGACTGAGCTCATCAGAGTGGTCATTGCCAGGGCTCCAGGCTCTGTCCCCCTCTTCTGTCAGTCTGAGAAGGCTGGGAGGGGACTGGAGCATCCCTTAGCCTATCCTTAGCTGTCACTCACTGGATTCTCTCACTGTATCCTGGATGTCCTCTGTCATCCAGGTCATTACCACTTCAGAGAGCATCCGCCCTGAAGTTATTTGTACTATGTGTCTCTATGTGTATGTGTACATGTATGTGGGTGCATTTGTACACATGTTCATGTATGTTTTCATATGAGTGGTGGAAGCCAACGGTTGACAAGAGTGTCTTCCTTAATGGCTCTCCACTCTACTTTTTGAGACCGGACCACTTACCAAACCTAGAGCTCACCAAGACTGGCTGATGAGCAAGCCCCAGGGATCCAATCCCCACCTTCCCTTTGCCGGGATCACAGGCATGTGCTGCCCACATCTGGCTTTTACACAGGAGCTGGGGCTCAGACTCAGGTCCTCAGGCTTGCACAGTGAGTGATCTATTAACTGATCCATTTTCCCAGCCCCATCTGTGTCAAGGAGATCCTAGAAGCATGGACGGCCTGGGTCCCAGAACAGTGAGCAGCAACCCAAGCTGACACCCCTGCCTTCAGACCTTGGGTCCTATGGCCTGGGTCGGCAAGAACAAAGACCGTGCTGAAGCTCCCTGCAACCTGCTGGGATGTATCAGGCTGGCACCTGCCACTTTCAAACATAGATTTTCTAAAAATGGCATTTTTCCATTACCAGGGTAATACATGCTCATTATTTTCAAACTCAAACAATAGAGAAATTTACAACACTGAGAGGGGCAGGAAGAATCTCTCATCCTATCTCCCTCTCCCTGAGGTAACTGTTGGTAACAGTGTGACGGAGATTTCTCTAACCTTCCCAGGAGTTTGCAAATATAGACGATTGCACCTTTTAAAAGATGGAATTAGGCTTTTCTGCGATTTGCTTCCCTCACTTGCCACTCAGTCACGAACAGCCTTTGATGTTTGCCCGATCCACGTGAGTACTGGCTATCCCACAGGCTACCTTGGAAACCAGGCTCTGCAAAGCATGCTGCCAGGCCCCTTGATCCTCGGGACTTTTGGGAGCTGGGGTGTCCAACAGCATTACCCAGGACCACACCTGTCCACACACTTCTGCTCTTGCCCTCCCGGTAGCCTTCTCTCTCCCCTCAGCCTTTAAGGGATGGATTTCCGTATCGTTTGTAATACATCAGGGAAATCCCAGCATGTCAGATCAGCAGAGCCTTTCTGCTGTTTTTCCAGTGAGCTGATAAAGTCCTGTCAGTTGAAAATCAAGGCTCATTCTTCTCATACACACATGCTCTCTTTTCCCAGGAAGGAATCTGGTCCTTAGTAGCAGCTCTGTGGGGGTGGATGCTGAGGGTGGAGGGGAAGGCAGGGAACCTGCTGACCCAGGAGTCTCCAGAAATAGCAGAACATCTGGGCTGGGGGTGGCAGATGCCATTGAGGGATTCGTACAACACCATCCCTTGACCTTTCCCCAGGCAACATGTGGTCCAGGACCACAGCCCCAGCATCCGGGAAGCCTGATGGAAAATGCGGAATTCTGGGTCCATAACACGGGGATTGAGAATCTGCATTTTAACAAGCTCCCTTGGGGATTCCTCTAAAGTCAGCCCCTGGTTTCTATTCCAGAGGCTCTTTTGGTATGTGTGGTATTAGAGACTTAAGAAAGCTAGCAATCACAGGTACCAAGGCAACATTGGGAAGAGAGCTTAACTTGTTTTCACTTAACTGGTCCTTGCTGGGGGTGGGGAGGAGTCCCTATGGTTTCAAAGATGAAGAGACAGTTGCAGGAGTTACTGCACTGGCCAGAGCTCATATGCTGACCCTCAAGTAAGCAAACCTAGGTGTGCCTGTGGGTGCACGTGTGTTGGGGGTACAAGGGTGCATGCATGCTTTCATTCTCTTGTTTTTTGTTTTATATTTGCTTTTGTTTTTGAGGCAGTTTCCCTCACAGACTCGCTGATTAATCTAGACTGGCTGACCAGCAAGCCCAGGGATCCCCCAGTCTGCCTCCCCAGGGCTGAGATTACAGGTGTGAATTCCCCAACCCCAGATTTTCGTCCATGGGTTCTAAGGAGTGAACCCACTCTTTGCATTAAAGTGTTTGCACAGCAAGAGCTTCAATGGCTGAGACAAGTCTCTCAGCCTCCCCTTACCACTCAGGATCTGACCCCCACCCTATGGTGCCTATTTGGCTTCAGAGCCCAGGACTAGGGCCTGAGGTACACATTTTACACACCAAAGCTGACCTGGCTTCCAGGTTCTCCCAGCATTCCTCAGTTCCCTACTTGGCATACCCTGCCCTAAACCCTGAACTTTCCACCCAAAGGCTGGACTGCCCTTTCCCCAGAGGTGAGGTGCCTCCCTATATAATCCAAACATCTCCTTCCTTCCCCTCCCCCTACCCCCTTCCCCTCCTCCCTCCCTCCCTCCAACCCTCCCTCCCCCCTCTCTCTCTCTCTGTGCACACCTTACACAAGCACACACGTTCTCTTTCTCTCTTTCCCTTCCCCCTCCATTCTCTCTTCCCATGGCTACTTCCTTGGGCTCCTTCCTTGTGACCAGTGAACTCGCCTGAGGGCCACTTCCCAATAAACCTGCATTTAATATAATCTAACCTGCCATGACTTGGCTCATTTCACTAATGGAAAATAACTTATCGGTGCCCATGAGAAAATGCACCTGTCTGGGCAGAGTCTTTCTCACAGGCAACTCCACAGACTTTTTCCAACGGCAGCCTGCTGACCTGTCTTGCTTTCGACTTTCACTCCCTTCTCCAGCACTTAAAGAAGTCGGGAGCCCTTGACAGTGGGAGTCCAACCAGAACAGCAGCCTGCCATGTAGACAAACTCGTGGTCACTCCTCAAGAATCAGGAGAGACACTCAGGTGTATTATGCCCAGTAGATAAAGGAACCCAGAGACTCCAAGCAGTTTAAGCAAGGTCACACAGTGCAGGTGCCCCTTCGCTCCCCTTTGCACTCCCCAGTTTCTTTGCCCTCCTCTGTGTGTTTCTGCATCTCCTTGGGGACAGCAGGTCCCTGACAGAGCCCCGGTCTCTCTTCTAGGCTGTCTCCTGCTTCTAGCAATTATAAATCACAGCATTTTTCCTTTACTCAGGCCTGATGTTTAATTCATCACTCTGCTGCTGCTTTAATGCAGAACATTTATTTGGTGGAATAGCTTTGTTTTGCCTCCCAAGTCTCAGCCTTCCATTTAAAATTCCTTTTCCATTGAGAGGGGGCTTGCTGTCGGCTTCTGGGACTTTTCTCTGCTTTGAAGAATGTCTGGGCCTGCCATCAGTGGGGACCCATCTTGTTCTGTGTCACAGTGGCCAAGCTGCCCACGCACTTGGCAAGGTTCTTTTGCTGGGCTCCCCTTTCCCTGACGCCGCATGCTGTCCCGGGCATGCTTCTTGTCCTCTGGCTCCCTACCCCTCAGCTGAGAACCTGGCCCCCATCAACCCTCCTACCTGGAGGAGCCTCAGGACCCATATCACAGAAGGAGCATCTCTTCTCAGGGACCCAGAGACTGCCTGGAGTGGGAGTGGGAAGGGTGTGTCTCTTAGAGTCTCTACCTGCACTCTAACGCATCTTAGACAAACCTAGAACTTCGGACTTTACTCTGAATGCTCTTTGAGATTCCCACCCTCCTGAAATAGGCCTCCATGGCCTGGACTGCAGCATAGTTAAAGTCAAGGAAGGTCACCATGTATCTGCAGAACTCTGTCTTTCCTGACATTGAACCTCAGCTGCTGTGAGATCAACCTAAACAGTCTCTAATCTTTCCACAGGATGATACCATGGAGAGAACCCAAACTTCCTTTAAAGAAGTTTTGTTCCTTTGCCTTTTTTGATTTTGGGGCACATACATTTACAAAGCCTCAAACTTCTCCATGTTATCAAACAAAGCACATGCAGGGAAGGAAAGGGTCTTTGCAGGAAGTGGAAGCTGCCCTACAGCAAGATTGGAAAGAGCCTTCCTTTCCTCTATTCTGGGATGGCTTCAACTGGAAATGTCTCTATCAGTTCATGTTAAATACCTGTCCCTTAGCTTGTGGCACTATTTAGAAAGGAAGTATAAAACTTTTAGGAGGCCTTTTGCTCAGCTCCTAGTTCCAGCTACTGTCAGCCCGATATGATTTGAGGAGCCTCTACTACCTTCTCCTAAGAAACTCTGCCATGCCTTCCTCAACAGTGATGGACTGAAACTGTGGCCCAAACTGAAGCTGCCTCCTCTTAAGTTGTTTACATAATTGTCTTCATGATGTGAAAGTACCAATTGGTACCAGGAGTGGGTCATTGCTGTGATAAATATAACCACCTACCCCTTGGAACTGATTTGTAGATGGAATGTAGAAAAGTTTGTATCTGTGGATTTGAAGGAGTTCGTTATACTAGAGTGTAGACAGAGATTAATGGACACTTCTGGTGGGAACAAAAGGTCTGAATACCAATAGAATGTGGGCAGTAAAGGCTGTGTTCATGAGGTTTTTGGAAGAGAATAAAGATTATGTTGGCAATTGACAGAGACTGTTCATGTCATGTTCTAGAAAAGCATCTGTCTACATTTTGGTCCAAAGTCTGAGTGGCTCAATGAAGAAGTATTTTTTTATGGAGGAAATTTTAAGACCAAGCCTCAAGACCATGGCTTGGTTTCTGCCAGCTGCTTTTAGTCAGATTTACAGTAAGAATTTGAAGCAAACTGTGAGGCAGAAGACTTTGAAGCACATGTATTGTGGGAATACGAATATGCTGACAGCCAGTGGCAAAGCAGGTGTGGGCAAAGCAGCTGGAATTGTTTTTAAAATGATTTAACAACATTGAGGAGAATCTGCATAGACTGGAGAGATGACTCCATCAATAGTGCTTGCCTATGCTAATTATGTTCCCCCAAAACCATTTATATGAGAGTGTCTTTTGGTAGCTTCTGGGATCCTGCCCCCAGTTGATTCTGATTGGTAAATAAAGATGCCAACAGCCAATAGCTGGAGAGGGCAGACAGAGGTGGGATTTTAGGATTCCAGGGCTTGGGACCAGGAGGAGGAGAAGGAGGAGAGCCGCCATGCTAGGAGAGTATGGAGGAAAGGAGAGCCGCCATGCCTGAGAACAGTGCAGGACAGAGGCGCTTGGCATTCATGTGAAGGAGCCAGGAGAGCACAGCCCAGAGGGCTGCCCAACTGGGTCCAGAGCGGCCAAGATGGAACATAGAATTAGTAAGTAATGACCTGGGATTAACTGCATGGAGGTTAGGCAGTGGCCTGGCTATTGTGCTGTTTTAAGGCATATTAAAATATAAAGGCTGTGTGTGTATCTTTCGTTTGGGAACCTAAACCATTAGGGAGGGTAATGGAACCTCACTACCAAGATTTATTCATAATTATTTCTATATTTGCCATGTAAGCATGGGAATTTGAGTTAGATCCCAGGACCTCATGTTTCAAAACATCATGACAATGGCAACGCAGTTACCTGAGAGCTGGGAAGGCTCATCTGGGCTCTGCTGCAAAGGTGATGCCTAGACTCAGCCTCCTTGCTGACCAACGAAAGGAGGCCTCATGGTCTGTCACCTTTCTCCCCCATCCTGTGGGCTCAGCCCCTCTCTCTGTTCCCCTCACTGCAGCCACCCCAGCTTTCTTTGCACGCTACCTGGTACAGCAGCTCCCGCCCTCGCTGGCTCATTCCTTCCATGCCCTGTGATCAGCTTGAATGATGAGTTATTTCACAGGAAGATTGATCTGGGTATTAGGCCATCGTTTAGTTGGCCATTACAACAGCCAATTTTGGTTCCATGCTCAGCTATGAAGGGGAAATGGACCAGGCTGCTGGATATTTCTAGAGTGTCGGGCTGTGGGTGGGAGGAGGAGGGAAGGTGGGCCCTGGTGTGGGGAATAGGAGAGGGTCTGGCCAACCTCAGCCTGTATGGTCTTCATTCTCAGCAGATGTAGAGATTGGAAGGGTTGAAATGAGATGGAAATTTCTCTCAAGGGGAAGGGGGGGGGTGCTTCAGCTGAAGCTGCTAGCAGAGGGGAAGTTTTGTTAAGCAAGAGAAGGAACAAACCCATCATAAGAAGCATCACAGACAGGTCCAGGTTTCATGAGGGCAGTGGCTGGGCACCCCTCCCCACTTCATCCCCTGCTAACCCAGCAGCCACAGTTACTGGGCTGAGTTCCCAATCTTTCAACACCCCCTCCTGCCTCCCCTACAGCTTCATACCTGCCTCCCATTAACAGTGTGGGACTGTGGGTGAGAGGAGGAAAGCTGGGTCCCAGTGTGGGGGATAGGAAAGTGTCTGACTGGCCTCAGCCTCTGTGGGTTTCACTCACACTTGTAGAAAGCTCCTGTCTATCAATGACCTGTCTCCTGCTCCTTTTCCCTAGGATGGTGCTTGATGCTGTAAACTCCAGGACGGTACTTGGTGTTCAGTGTTTTCTGAATGAATGGGTGGCCATTAGAGAGCCTCTAGCCTCAGAAGGCTGAGTGTGGACCCCAGAATCTGCACCCCATTGCTGTGTCTCAGAAAGGCACAGAGCCTGTTTCCCAAAGGTGCTGCACACATGCTCCCAATGCATTATTTTGCAAATTGCTTCAGGTGTCCACAGAAACACCTTTCAAATGTCACGTTCTCTTTCAACCCTAGCTGGGAACTGCCAGCCTCAAGATCCAGTGCACAGAATCTGGAGTCCACAGACATGAGATGTGCCCAGGGAGAAGTCACCTACCCAACACCTCTGACGGTTTCTTTCTGTTTCCCTACCTTTCATGTGACAATCTTTGTGAAGGTGTCTGTCACCTGCTAGTTCTTAAGTAGACTCATGAACTATTCTGCCCACACCTGCACATAGCAAAAAGAGCCTGCGGGCACTGAGAGGACACTGAGAGAAGGCTACTTAATCAGAGAAACAGCCCAACAAATGTGTGCTCAAAGCAGGCTTTCTGCCCCACCTGCTGGTCCAGTCTGAGGGTAGAACCTGGAGTCTCCAGCGCATCAGACAAGCATTCTACTCCCCAGCTACAGCCCAGCCCCAAAACACTCCCCCACGGCTCCCTATGAATTCCATTTTTAAATATCAAGTTATCATAAAAAATAAACTGGTTTTCTCCAGAGAGTTTCATACACACTGGTTTGGGTTGACAGTCCCAGTCCTCTCCTGCACCCACCATCCCCACTCCATGCTTTCTGCCTGTACCTTGGCATCCCCAGTGTTTTCCTACTCCTGTATCACATGCATTCTATGACCCTGCCCCTCACTCCATTAAAGTCTCTCTTTCTAAGCTCTGAGGGTGGTTTATAGTTTCCTGTTGACAACAGGGATTGCATATGACTGTAGCAGTTGATATTGAAGAAATCCCGGTATGAGGTTCCTTCTTGCCTTTGACCATTTAGGTTTCTGGATGAAAATGTAATATTCCTTAAGCAGCACTATAGCTGGGCAGCTTGTCTGCCCTCCATGTTGTTAGAATTTACCTCCTAGCCATACGTTATTACTATGTTTCATCAGGGCTGCTCTTAGCTCCAGTTAAGCAGCTCTCTGGGCCCCTAGTCCATGATGACTCTCCTTGTTTCTTTATCCCGTGGTGGCTCGTGGTCTCTCTTGGGTGTTCTTGCTCTCCCATCTCGGGTCTCTTTTCGCTCTTCTTCCTTGTGGTCTCTGGCCAAGAACCTAAACTCCGCCTACATCTCTTCTCTGCAGCTGTTGGCTGATGGCATCTTTATTTTTCCAACCAGAATTAACTGGGGGCAGGGCCCCTTAGGCTAAGTGGAAATCTTGGAGGCCCACACTTAACAGTAAGATAAACAATAAAAGACAAAACCTCAACCGTTGACTCTAGTCCCAGGACGAGCTATCTGCTTCTCAGCTGAGGGCCAGATATTCTAGCATCCTGCGAGCTTGGAGCCTGTCCTGCTAGTGATGTAACCAGGTGACCTGGGTGTGTATTACCTGAAGCCTTGGGTGCCGGCAGCAAAAGAGGCTGAGTAGACCTCAGATTCGTCAGCAGAGCTATTACAGTTAAATAAACCAACAGTGACTCCAGCTTCAGTCATCCACCACAGACACTCAATACAAAACCAGCAAGAGTATGCCCTAAGAGAAAGAAGGCTTGGCCAAAATCTTTAAGTGAGCATCCTCACACACCACCCCAGAATCCTCCGGGGCCGAGGTTCACTGCATCCTCACACACCAATCCAGAATCCTCTGGGGCTGAGGTTCACTGCATCCTCACACACCACCCCAGAATCCTCTGGGGCTGAGGTTCACTGCATCCTCACACACCAACCCAGAATCCTCCGGGCCGAGGTTCACTCTCAGAACTCCTTCTCAGAGATTTCTAAGCACAGCCAGGATGTAGGACAGTAGTGGGTAGGAACATCTATGACAAGGGCGGTGGAGCCTTTGGTGCTGAAGACATTGGGATAGGTAGAACAGTCACAATAGGGTATAGGGGTAGAGATGAGGAGGCTATAGGAACCCGGCAGGCAGAATTTTCTAACAGTATTACAGGCTATACATAATCTCTCCTCAGTAGATGACCCTGGGCTCTGCAAAGAGAGAGGTTGTGCAGTTAAAGGGTGCCTTTGGAAACAGGAGCTCTTGAAACAGCATCATTGTGACAAAACATTTTCTGGTTCTATACACAGAAACACTGAAGACACCAGGGACCGGAGGAACAGGTGGCCCCATGATTTCTGCCTTAGGATTAAAGCCTCAAACCAAAGAACATGTGCTGGTGTGTGTAGAAGAGGGGATGTGGTCGGTTTCACGCTCCGCTGGGTAGCCTGGCAGCCTGGCCTTGGCCCTTCTGGGTGGCTTCCCTACCTTTTCCTGAAAGGCTTGGAGGGTGGCTGGTTCGTAGTCCTCTTCCTTTGCATGGCATAGCAGGGTTCTGATTGCAAACCTCCGTTGTGGGCTGGGGGTGGGGGTGGGGGTGGGGGCTGAACAACACATTAAGAGAGAGGTGGAGCTGTTCCACAGTCTGTGGGCACCAGCCACCTTGTGGCATCATTTGGCCTGTCTGGCTTACAGTCCCGTTCAACATCTATTATTTATGGTGGCCAAGTGGCTTGAAACAAGCTGAGACTCAATTAAGATAATGTTCCCCACACAGCAGCTGCTGTTAGCTAACGCTGGGAAGTTATTCCCACCCCGCCTCCCCCCTTTCTCAACCCAGAGCTAGAGGGACAGAGATTAAGAGGGCTGGGTAAAGAAGCCTAGAGATGGAGTTGGAAGCAGGCTGGGGTCCCTCCTGCTCCCTGTCAGTACCAGCTTCTCTGAAGAATGTGTGTGGTGCTGATGAGAGGCAGTGTTAGACAGGAGCAGCCAGGCGTGGGGTTGACTGGGCAGAGGGACTTGGTTAGAAGACAGCAGAGGTGAGTGAAGCCTTGATGGTCAAGTGCAGGAGGGAGGAGAAAGGAAGGAATCAAAGTTCAGGATTGTGATTTGAGACAAATGCAGAGGAGGTGGGAGAGAGAAACAAAATGAGAGAAAAAAACTGAACCCCCTGGTGGGGGCAGAACAGAGGCTTTCTGAGCTGGGAGAGTCAGTCTAGTCCCTGATGACAGTTCTGTAGAGGAGACAGGCCAGAGCAGCCACCACAGTCCTCACTGAGCTGAGTCTTAGGAGAAAAAAAAATGGGAAAAACATTTCCTGATTGCCCTGGCCTGTACATCTGAGGTTCCCAGCCTTTCCCTCTCTGTGGTACTCCCTGCACTGCCGCGTGGAGGGTCAGCCTGGAGAGCGAGTTCCATCTAAAGCAGGATACATTGGCCAGCAGGATTCATCCCTGTCTCCGTCCCCCGCGCCCCCGCCCGGCAACACACTGCAGCGGCCACAGCTTCACCAGCAACAGGTCCCAGAGCAGCAGCTTGTGGAGTATGCTAAGGGTGTATATGTGTGTGTTTTGTGGGGAGGTGTCCCCCTAAAGTCCTGATGTTCAACCTCCTGCTATGGCAAGAGTCCATTGCTATCAGTAGTTCCAACCTCTAATCCTTGCTTGGTGCTTTACCTCCTGCTCCACCCCCATCCCCCAGCGCCGCCACGCCCCCATTCTTCCTTTCTTCCCGCAAGAGCTTTATCTCACTTCAGATAGAGTGCTTTCAAACTGCTGTAGTAGGTTGGCTTTATTTCACTTTTATTTAATTTTATAGTACTCGGGAGGTGGTGAGCCTGGGGTCTTGTACATGCCAGGAAATGCCCTACCAGTGAGCTATGTCCACAGCCCTTCTCACTGTAAACTTGATATTTTGTGTCAGGTTCTCAGCTAAGTTGTCCAGGCTAGCCTGGAATTCACTCTGGGCAGGCTTGTAACTTGTATAACTGTTCCTGGTAACTTGAGCCTCACACAGTTGGCATTCCTGGCTCAGCATGCTCTGGTTAGTTTAAACAGAAACTGGAGGTCTGAAATGGCTGGAGAAGCAGGATTTTTGGAAGTTACTACACAGCTGGGAACAAGAATTAATCGACCAATCTGTGGGACCAGACTCCCACAGGAGGCCCCGTTGCTGTGGCTTGGGGCCGGCTTCCCCTTCCTGACAGCTCAAGGGTCCTGGCCCTTCTGCTACCTCTGGAGCCAGAGGTCTCTGTCTTAGTCTTACCAGGAGGAAGGCATGGGGTGTCACTCACTACCATGATTTTAATTTCAAGCTCACAGACATAGGTGCCCATGTCCTTCGATGAAACCTCTGCCAGTCATTCCAATAGACAGAACTTAGAGTGGCCATTCCTAACAGGATCAGCCCAGCAGAGCACTATTATGAAGCACATAAGACCTGTGGGCTGTCTTTCCACCTGGAACCCACTTTCTGCCAGGGAGCTCTTACCTGCTGGGAAGTGTCTCTCTCTTCTTTGTTTCTTCTCTCTCCTCCTTTCTCTCTCCTCTTTCCTTTCTCCTGTCTTCCTTCTCTCTCTTCTATCTCCTCTGTTCTCTCTCTCTCCCAGGACACCCTCTCTTTCTCTCTCTCTCTCCTTCCCTCCTTCCCTCTCTCCCTCTCTCTCTCCCTTCCTCCTCCCCCCCCCTTTGTATGTGTGACAAAGAGGGGCAGCCCCAGGTGTCAGTTCTCACTGACTACCTTGTTTTAAGACAGGCTTAAGATGCTTCTGCATTCAGCTTTCCATGGATCCTGGGGATCCGAACTCAGGTCTTTATTGCTCATGAGACAATCACTTTACTGATTGAGCCATCCCCCAGCCCTGTTTGTGAGGCTTCTTCAGATAGTGTTTTGCCATTCATTTTACCCAAGAGTAACATGGGAGATGTCCTGTCCCTCACTGCAGCCCATAGCCTATCTGAGAGCTTTGTGCACACATCCATTCCCAGCATGAGTGACTATTTATCAGTTGGGATTTTTTGCTGAAGGCACTCATGAGCAGAAGGCAGGTTTGTAGGCTTAATCAGACCAGATGCATCTCTAACCAGACAAGGAATGTGTCTGGATTTGTCACCCGACAGGTACAGATGTCTTGGGCTCTCATCCATAAGACAGAATCACCCTGGGATTGAGAGGCTCCAACACATCTGTCAGAGGCAAGCCACAAGTTGCTCCAGACACTGACGACAAAGCTCCTGCCGCAGCCCAGGAGTCAGTAGGCCCAGCACTTCATCAGTGGAATAATGAGACTGGAACTGAGGATGGCTATACCACCTTCTGTGTGGAGCTTCCCACAATTCCCTCCCATCATGCTTCAGTCAAGCACAAGCACAGGTAAAGGGAAGGACAACGTTTTATTAACAGAACAATCTCACCTTCTCTGCTTACTAGCTGGGTGGCTCTCATAGTCAGACGAGTCCATATTTTATAATCACAGCCCTGGGAACCTGCCTCCTTCATAGGCCATGGCAAGCAGAGGGTGCGATTCTCTACATGGTCATAGCAGCTTCCATGTTTTTGTGGGCTTCAGGTCCTAGCTATTACATGATGTGTGATTCAGAAGTCCTGATCCTAGGCTGGAGAGATGCCTCTGTGGGTAACATGCAAGGATGAAAACCTGAATCCAGAATCTCTCAGAAGAAAACCTGGCATGACAGTACATACACCTATAACCCTAGCACTGCTTAGCTTTGAGTTAAATGAGAGATCCTATCTCAAAAATACACTCTAATGTCAACTTCTGGCCTCTTCAGACACTCATGCACATGCACACATAGGCACATACACACACACACACACACACACACACACACAATTTGGTAGTTTGAATGTAGTTGGCCACCATAGTTGCATAGGGAGTGGCACTATTGAGAGGTGTGGCCTTGCTGGAAAAGTTTGTCACTATGAGAGTGGAGTTTGAGTTCTCACATGCTCAGACCACACCCACTGTGACATGTAGTCTCCTTCTGCTGCCCGTGGATCAAGATACAGAATTCTTAGGTCGTTCTCCAGCATCACGTCTCCCTGCATACTGCCATGCTTCTTGTCATGACGATGAAGGACTAAACCTCTAAAACTGTAGGCCACCCCTAATTAAAAGTTTTCCTTTATAAGAGAGAGAGAGAGAGAGAGAGAGAGAGAGAGAGAGAGAGAGAGAGAGAGAGAGACCTAGCACTTGTTAGTTGTACAGCATTTTGAATGGTCTTCCATTCTCCGTTAATCCTTCCCAGAAACATCCTGACTGACACACCCAGAATTGTATCATCTAGGAGACTCAGAACCCCATTAAGATGATGATCATGAGTAGTAGGGTGAGTAGTTGAGTGAGCTATCACATTCACACACATTACTGAAAGCCAGCCAGTACCCATGCACAATGTAGATGCTCGAGGTCCCTATGAAGTGGTGTCCCTTTAGAGGGCTAGTACCTCTGACACCTAGCCTCCCGTGAGCTCTGGGAACTGTTTGTGGCTCTTTTATATTTTATTTTTTGGTAGGATATGCTGGTTGGGGGACTACAGCTTCTAGTTGCATGAGTTAAAAACATTCTTATCATTTCTCTTTTCTGCAGGAAGGGAGTAGGTGAGAGGACATTCTGAATCCAGCCAGGATTCTAGCAAGGAAGGCCCATTCCACAAATCTACAAATGGAGGGTTCGACAGTGGCAGCAAAGGACACGTGCCACTGCAGGGCTGTGTGGGAAGCCACATCAGCAAACACGTGCATGGTGAGGACTTAGGCCAAGAGAGGCTTCTGCCCTGAGCCTTTGTTTTCTCACCTGTGATGGGGGTTCAGACATAAATAAGATAGTTTATTCTTACACCCTCTTTCCGGACATTTAGCTTTTAAAACTCTTGGAATGCCTGAAGAAATGACCTTTTGCTAGCTAATAACTGATGTCTGGTGCTCCAGGATGGCCTCAAAATATGATTTAGTTGCCGGGGAGTCAACCATGAGCTCAGAAGAATAAAACCGTCATTCCCCCATCCTCATCCCACCCCCTCCACACCCTATCCTCTGCAGAGAAGAGATGGCATAGAGACCAAAGTAATTGCCAATGGCCAGTGACTTCATCAGACACAGTGGAATGAAGTCTTCTCATTTTATGGCTAGTGCTGTTCTCCACTCTCCTCTTGTTAATGCAAGTGGCCTTGGTAAATATAAAAAAATAAAATGAATATTTTTGGAGAGCTTCCCAGTTTGGTGAAGACATCCAAGTACTGGGACTATTTTGTGCCAAGCATGGGAGAACATGAAAGCCATGAACTCCCCTTCTACCACATCCTTTACCCTACACATATCTCTTCCATCTGGGGGCTCCAGAGTTGCTTTTGTGGTAAATTGACAACAAGATAAAAAGTGTGTTGGTTTATCTCCACTGTCTACTTGATGTAATTTGGAGTCACCTAGGAGATACACCTCTAGGTATGTCTCTAAAGGGATTTCTGGGGAGTATTGAGAACAGAAAACCTGTGTTGTATGTAAGCATCAGCATCTCGTGGACTAGAAAACCAGGTTGAATAAAAAGGAGAAAGCAAACTGAGTATCAGGAGCTGGGGGGGGGGGGACGGACCCCACATATATCTGTGCAAACATATTCTTAACAGAATATGTCAAAAACACTCCCATAAGTTATAATCCCCATTTCTGCAACTGGCCACTTGCCCTTACTGAAACATCCACGGGGCCTCGTGATGGAGGCACTTCCTCACCTGAGGCTTCCCTTTCCCTGATGGCTCCAATGTGTATCACATTGATGAAACCTCACCACAGATCTTTTACTTGGGGACTGAGGAGCTGTAGCCAAAGAAGAATGAACAATATTGATCATCTGAGGCGTTTAACAAGTTCCTTGGGAAAAAACAGCTTGTAGATTCTATACTCTGATCTCCCCCCAACAGCTGCGTCAAAATTAGCAGAGGAAAACCCCGATGAACTGGACTTGCAGGCCAAGGGTGACATTCAACAGGGACACTGAAAGATCCCTGCCCAGGTGCAGACTCTCAAACAGGCTGCCGTGGCTGCCAGCTACACAGCTACATAGATCCAGGAAACAGGGGTGAGTGTAATGTTATCACTCCTGGATAAAGTACAGCCTTACAAGTTTTCTATTTGTTTTTTTTATTTTTTCCAAGACAGGGTTTCTCTAGTAGCCCCAGCTATCCTGGAACTCACTATGTAGACAAGGCTAGTCTTGAACTCAAATACTCTCCTGCCTCTGCCTCCTGAGTGCTGGGATTAAAGGTGGGCTACACTTCACCAAGCTTTGGAAACAAAATTCTCAGTTTCCTTTGTTGCTATTGGTAGTTTATGAGGAAATGTTTTCCAGGGGGCTGGATGGAGAGAAGAGAGCTAATAGGAACTCAGAATGTTTGGTGGCCCTTAGTCTCCAAGCTTTAAACAGTCTTCTGCTAGGGCAGTGCTGCTTCTAGCTGCGCTCTGGGCCGCCATGGGTAAGAGGGAGTTTTGAGCCTCAAGTCCATCCCCAATAGGATCAAGTCCAAAGAGCCTTAGAAGTTTCGCTGGTAATGCCAGATGGGCCAGAAAGAGTGCTGGGAAGAGAATGACTTTCAGTGTCACTGTGTGATAGGCTCTCAGAGACAACTCTTGCTGGCTTCCCAAAATCTGCAGCAGTTTCTGGATTATTTTCCAGAGGAATAACAAAACAACTTTCTAGAAGTTCTGAGGAGATGCTTCACCATGAATAGAGTCTACAACAGCATCGTGGATTACGAGTCCATCAGCCACCAAGAGCCACTCCGAGGGAAACGTTGACCCACTTCACCAAGTGGCTGAGCAGAGAGAGTATGTGTAAAGTGGATGAGACACCAAAAGGCTGGTGAGTCCAGTGTGTAGACAGGGGTCCAGAAACCATCCATCAGCAACTGGAACTAGAGCAAAAGAAAAAGTGAGACATTGATAAAGAGAGAACTGCCAAATTCACCAAAGGACAAATGAGAAGAAGTCTGGAAGAAAAAGTAAAAGATGTCTGTTTTTATGGAATTAAGTGAGAAAATGATGCAGGAAAGGTTATGTTCAATTGAATAAAAGAACAGGTAGCTCAGCTGGAGCCACATCGTTCAGCTCAAGCTGTCTGGGTCCAAGTGTCCTGAAGACTGGGGGAGGACGCCTGAACTAGACAACTACCATGAAAGACTGGCCACACCTTCAGGTAGGATACTTCCCACAGGTGACCAACCTTGGGGAGATAGACATAGGACCATAGGTAGGAATTTAGAGTGTGAACCTTCGGAGTAATAAAATAGAACATTTGTTACACCAACTACACATACCCAATACCTTCTTTCTAGAGACAGACAGAAAATGGGTTCCTGGAATGTGGCTTGTATTAACAAGAAAGAACTAGAGACATCTTTCAATATGAAAGAGTTGAAGACATTTCTTCCCTGGTTGAGAGATCATAGACAGTGTTAGACATGAAGCAAGACAGGAAAACCAAAGAAGTAGAGAAATTGGACTCCCTGAAAACCCCAATGAGAAGCAGCACAATTCAACAGCCTCTTTTCATCCTGCCTCCACTCTATTTTTTGTTGTGAGTTTTCTTAAATCTCCCTCCTTGGTTTTCCCATTCTCATTCCATACATGATGGCTTCAACAGACTCCACCCTGCAAAATTAAGACCCACAGATAGCAGACACAAAACTTTCATTTATTGTTGTTACTTCCAAAGGCATAATTAGATTTTATTTAGTTTACCTGAGCAATTTAGTAATATAAATTTGTTTCATACCCAAAACAATTCCTGTAATACAATCTAGATGCACAGTGCCTTGACAAATATTAGTCTGATGTGTTAGGATTTTAAAGGTTGATAACAAATGCCTAAAGTCAAGCAAGCTGAGACAGCTTCATATGGAATTCCTTCAACTGTGAGTCCTTCAGAGGCCCAGTGTCAGTGAACACAGGGGCTGAAAAAGCCTCCCCATGAATGGACTCTAGTATCTCTTCATTTCTTCTATAGCCATGGTTTATAGTTTATAACTAGAATTCTCTTTCCTTGTGCTAGAATGACTCTCTGAGTCTGCTCAGTGTCAGCCAGTCTCCACATTCAACCCATCTTACACTCTCTTTGCTGTGGAATTTCCAAGGTTTTTGGTTGTAATTTTCACAATGATTCCAGGTTTTGGCCAGAAGTCTATTCGTGAAGCTCTTTTCTTTTCCACTCCAGTCTCCATAATTTCATCCAATGCAGACTTCTGACCAAGCGGAGCTAAGCTCTGTGAATATTCTCCTTTCTTCACTTATACTGTCCAGTGGGTGACATGAAGTTCTAGTCAAGTGGCTGCTTATCATAGCAAATTATGTCACTGGGTTCTGGTTATCAGGTACAGCCTTGGGTACAGTAGGGTTCCTGAATATATTTTACAGGTATAGTGTTATTCTTGGTTGTCAATTTGACTATATCTGGAATGAGCTAAAACCAAACAATGGAGGGCACACCCGTGAGTGACTTTTGCTTAATTTGAAGGAGGAACGTCTACTTCTAGCCTGGACCTTGGAAGTAGGAAGACACCCCTTTAATCCAGATCTTTTGAGCTTGAAAGAGACACTCCTTTTATCTGGATCTTGAGTTGGGAAGATGCACCTCTAATCTGGCCTCACCTTCTGCTGGATATCTAAGGACATGGAAGCCGGAAGACTGTGCTCTTTGCCTGATTTGTTCTTGCCTTTCTAGCAAGTCCATCCCTTCACTGGCATTAGAGTTTACTTCTGCATTCTAGCATCTACCGAAGACCAGCTGAGACATGCAGCATTGTGAACTAGGCAACTTCTGAGTTCTTAGACTTTCTGTTCACAGTCAATCACTGTTGGATTAGCTGGACCACATCCTATAAGTCATTCTAATAAATTCCTTAAATGATACATATCATGTAAATTCTTTAAATGATACATAACATGTATATTACACATATACATGTACATATACATATACATCGTCTACACACACATACACACACACATATATATACATATATATACAACATACATCTATATGGAGAGATTCATTCTGTAAGTTCTGTAACTTCAGAGAATCCTCACTAATACTGATTTTTAGTACCAGCAGTGGTTTTACAACAACAGAAGTATAAGGATGAATCGTTTAAGTATCTGGACTAGGCTTTTCTATTTGCCAGCACCTCCTCTCCTGGGGGCTCAGGGAGTATTGAAAGCCCATCATGTGAACTGTATTACAAACGTAAGGAGATAAATGCATTGGATGATCCTGAGTCACCAATTGTGAGTGGCAATGGATTAGGTGACTCTGCATATGGAACTCTTGGCAGTTTGGGGGAAAATGAAGAAAATGATGATGCTTGTCAGTTGATTTTACCAAGTCTAGATACATTGACAAAGGATATGGATGCACTCTGAGGTAAAACCAACTATCTTCTAGCATCTCAGAATATGGTGAAGGACAACAGTGAACGTAGTGATAAAATTGACTGGCTCCAGATACACATACACAGTCTAAAGTTTTGTAAGTATACCCTGAAAGAGAATCTTCCCTCCAGCAGCCACAGAGATCAAGTTGTGGAAAAGAAAATCAAAGTTCTCATTATACTGTTGGGTGAATTAGAGCAAAAATTCAAGCTCCAGTCTTGGAGGGGGTTGGCTGTTAAAATAAGGTCATTAATTGGTAAAGAATGGTGTCTTAGTTAAGGTTTTACTGCTGCTAACAAAAACAATAACCAAGGCAACTTTTAAAAGGACAACGTTTAATTGGGGATGGCTTACCAGATCAGAGGTTCAGTCTATTATTATCAAGGCAGGCATGGCAGCATCCAGGCACACATGGTGCTAGAGAAGGACCTGAGAGTTCTACCCATAGTGACATGCTTCCTCCAACAAGGCCACACCCACTCCAACAAGGCCACACCTCCAAATAGTGCCACTCCCTAGGTCAAGCATATTCAAACCACCACAAATGGGATCCTATAAGCTGGGATGAGGATGTCTGGTAGGACTCTATAAAAATTAAGAACTTTGTGCCCTCAGATTCCCAATGGGTTTTTCATCTGAAGGAGTGACTCTACCCTTAGCACCATCTCCTGAAGTTCTACCTTCCCCAGATTTGACTGAGGAAATTAATCCTCCATTGTCTTATAAGCAGTGACTTTCTCTGAAGGAACAGCCAGGCAGGATAATACTGGTGTTCCCCAGGGTCCATCAAATTTTGCTTCTAGACCTATAACCAGACTCCTAGAGAGGAGGTTCCTAAAGGGAAGCAAAGCAGCTTCCTAGAGAGGAAGTAGAAAGTGTAGTCCATAAGGAGATTTGAAGGTAAGCTACACTACTAAAGAATGTTGTGTTTTATAAAAATAAGGAAAGAAGGAATGTGTTTGGTGGATGTGTAGTCAGGTGTGGGGGAAGGGGTGCCTCTGGGGGCCAATGTTGAGACATCCCTTACCCCTGAGGGACCAACCACAGGATGGTATAGTATAGAATAGAGTTTATTCGGGGCATGAGGAGGGGAGTTGAGAGGGTAGTAGGGACAGAGAAAGGCAGAAAGAGAGTAGAGGAGGAGAGGCTGACCATGAGCACATGGAGAGAGAAGAGCGAGAGGAATGGGAAGAGAGGGGGAAGGGACAAGAAGACAGAGCAAGAACAAGAAGGCAAGAGAGAGCAGACTGGCCAAGCAGCCCGTTTTATAGTGAGTCAGGCACACCTGTCTATTGCCAAGTAGCTGTGGGGTGGAGCTTAAACAAAATGCTAACAAAGAGTGTCAAGAGTTTCCTCAAAAACTCTTTGATTGATTCAAACAGCAGTCCAGGGAATATGTGTGGGAACTGATCTGAAGGGTGTGGGAAAATGGTAGAAGGAACACAAAACTGGATCAGGCCGAGTTTACTGATATGGGCCCACTGAGTAGAGATTCTAGGTTTAACACGGAAGCTTGCACAGTTTGATACGATATCAAATGTTTGTTTGAATGGTTGGCTGAAGCTTTTGTCGAAAGATGGCCTACTGAGAAGGAGTTGGAGATGTCTTGGCTTGTTGTTGATGAAGGCAGTTTAAGGCTCAGAGAAACTGCAATGCTAGAGTGGGTCCTATGTATAAAATCCTAATCCTCTGCAATGTGAAGGCCCAGAAAACACGCCCCTCATTAATCCTACAAGAGGAAAAATGGTGGGACGGGCACCAGCACATTTAAAGAGCTTTGTGATCCCTCCCCCCTTTTTGTGGTAGACGTTAGGGTTGGAGATGCACTGCTCAGTTGAATGAATTAAATGCAGTGAGTTTAAAAGGGCCGTGAGGTAGCAGGGGCCAGGTGACATCACTGCCTCATGGAAGGCAGGATGACCATAGTTACCGTGATGGGGCAGCATAGACAAAGCAATGTTCTCAGTGGCCTAACCTACAAAGGTCAGCACAGGCAGAGTGAATTTCATGGTTTTAAAACTCCTATGGACCTTTGGTACTGGCTAATCAACCAATCAAGGTGTCTCCAGGCTTGAAACAGATAAGAAGCCAATTTGATTTTTGCACAATCTGTATAAGCGGAAAATTTCTCAAACAAGTTAAAGAAAAGCTACAGTGCATGGTAGCAAAAGGCAATCGCTACCTGAGGATTAATGTCCAGACTTGAATCAGTTGTCAGACCCAGAACTCCTTAAATGACAGGGTGGCCAGGTTCCCGAGTTGTACTGTTAGTCTTTCTCCAGCCCTTCCCCAGAGGGACATAGGGTAACTGTACACTGGGGGGAAGGAACAGCCAGACTTTCCAGGATGTGTTGGATACTGGTTCTGAACTGGCACTGATTCTTGGAGATCCCAAGAAACATTGTGGCCCTCCAGTTAGAGTAGAGGTTATGGAGGCCAGGTAATTAATGGAATTTTGGCTGAAGCCTACTATAGTAGGCCCCAGTGGGTCCCTGAATTCATTCTATGGTTATTTCCCAAGATCTGGAATATATAATTGGGATAGATATACTTAGAAGTTGGTAGAATTCTCACATTTGTCCCCTAACCTGTGGAGTGGGGGCTGTCATGGTTGGAAAGGCTAAATGGAAGCCTTTAGAGTTGGCGCTGCAAAAAAAAGAAAAAAGAAAAAAGAAAAAAAGAAAAGAAAAGAAAAAAAATTAGTGAATCAAAACAGAATCAAATCTCTGAAGGAAATCCAGAAATTAGTGCCACCATCAAGGTCTTGAAAGGTGCAGGGGTGGTGGTCCCCACCTCATCTCCCTTTAACTCTCCTATCTACCCAGTGGCGATGACACATGGATCCTGGAGAATGACTGTTGACTATCAAAAACTAAATCAGGTAATAACTGCGTACCAGATGCGTGGGCCCTTACTTGAGCAGATTAGCACATCTCTTGGTACATGGTATGCAGCTATTGACTTAGTAAATGCCTTTTTCTAGGTACTTGTCCATTAGGACCATCAGAAGCAATTTGCTTTATTAAAGCCTGCAGTATATCTTTACAGTTTTACCTTAAAGGACATATTAACTCTCCAGCCTGGTGTCATAACATTTTTAGACTTGATCTTGATTATTTGTCTCTTTCATAATATATCACATTGGCGCATTATACTGATTATGTGCTGATTCAACCAAATGAGCAGGAGGTAGCAACCACTTTGAACTCATTGATAACACTTATGAGCATCAGAGGATGGGAAATAAATACAACCAAAATTCCAGGGCCTTCAACCTTAGGAGTGAAATTCTTAGGAGTCCAGCAGGGTGAGGCATGTAGAGATATTATTTTGAAGATGAAGGACAAATGATTGCACTTCCCCGCAACAGGAAAGAAGCACAATGTTTAGTGGGGACAATTTGGATTCTGGATATAGCACATTTGTCACTTGGGTGTGCTACTCTATTGAGGTACCAAGCAAATTGGAGATCTGCTCGCTTTGTGTGGGATCTGAAACAGGAAAGGCCTCTTTAACAGGTGTAGGCTGCTCTATCACCATATAATAAGCAGAAGGCATGGTCCAGATTAGAGGTGTGTTTTCTCACCTCAAAGATCCAGATTGGAAGTGGATTTTACCACCTTGTATTAAGCACAAGTTCCTTACAGATATGACCCTCCATTTCAGGGTTTTAGTTAATTCTAAATGTAGTCAAGTTGACAACCAAGAATTGCCACCACACTCCTCATTTCCTGGCTAAGAATTCAATGTAACATCTGTCTCGTGCTCTGACTACAATGCCTTCCCACTATGGTGGACTATAACCTCAGAAATAAGCCCCGTCTTTCTTAAGCTGCTTTTACCAGGCATTTGGTAGCATCTGTGAGAAACGGACCTAACACAGGAAGCAAGCTGGCACCCTGAATTCTGAGAGCTGTTGTAGTAATTTTACCTGAAGAGAAGCCTCTAGGACTCTGACATTTAGCCTGCTGTTTGGAAGCACAATGAGGGGTTTAGTCTTGGGATACCGAGCCCTTAACCTGTTGAAATTCTGCTGGCTTTGGGCATGGGGCTAAGCTGTAAGACATGAGGAATTGCCCACTGAGAAATGGAGGTTGGTTGGTGTGGGATAAACAGCTTACACATCTGGTGGCCAGCACACTATTTTAGGGCAGAGAAACCAGTGCTGTCCCTCCACTGTCATGCCTCATCAGGGTAGTTTTCCCTGCTGGAGATCAAGGCTGATGGTGTCTCCAAGGCTTATACCCCTGGCCCATAACATCTCACACAGGCCTACCCCAGAGCAATGGTGCCAGCCACTGAAAGTCATCACCTTTCCCCACTTGGAGCTCACTTCCCTCTCCCTGCCCTGCTCTGGCCCAGGTCATGTTCACAGTGGCCATGACCCACAAAAGCCTCCATTGAGAAGCAAGGACACCAGGAGTTACTGGAGGATGTTAAAGAATACATGAATGATTCCTCTTATCAGCTTGATGGGATCTGAATCACCCGCTGGCATACACAAGAGTGTAGTGTGGGGATGGCACAGGAAGAATGGGGAACAGATACTCAAGGTCAAAACCCTTACTGGCACATAAAACCTGTGGTTCTAGGTCCTTGGCTTGTCACAATGGCAAAGGTTCTCAGGCAGAGAGGGACAGCAGACAGGCTAGGGGGTGAGCGTGCTTGGAACATTAACCCTTCTTCTCCCCTTCCCATAATTCCAGGCCTTCCCTTTCTTATCTATTTCAGGGAGCCTGCATGGCACCCACTGCTTAGCCTCTCCACAGCACCAGCTGTGGCCAATCTCCTTTCTGCATTTAGAAAGCATTGGGACTTAAATGTCAATGGATGGTGCCGGAGCAGCCCGACAGTTACAGCTTAAACTAAATGCAAAGGGAAAAGATTATAAAAAGAAGAAGAAAATACAGTCAGAGCCTGCTGGGTCCTGCTTTTCTGCCTTAACTCTTTACCTGCCTTACCTAGGTCAGAAGAGAGGCAGGGCAGCAGAACTTGAGGATCTGCAGTGAGCTCAAAGCAGAACCGATGGTGCACATACTCTAGGCTGGCCCAGAAGGCATCGTGTTTGGGTTAGCATAACAAATGATCAGACCCCTAGCTTCAAGAGAAGCAGATGGGGTTCGAATCCCACCAATTCCACTCCATCCTGGGGAGAGAAGGTTGCCTCCCAGCCCTTCTTGGAGGGGGAGCTCAGATCTTCTGTAACACAGGCACCATATGACATTAGGGTGACGATAACCCTTGAGAGGGTCTGACCTGGGTAGTGCCTCAGCCATTATCAGCCAAGCACACCTCTGCCAACCAGACGCTGCTGCCAGTTATCAGGGGCAGGACAGCACTCCTCACACCCTCTCCAGCTCCACTGCTCTCCTTCCTTCCTTCCCTTCTTCCTTCCTTCCTTCCTTCCTTCCTTCCTTCCTTCCTTCCTTCCTTCCTTTCCTTCCTTCCTTCCTTCCTTCCTTCCTTCCTTCCTTCCTTCCTTTCTTTCTTTCTTTCTTTCTTTCTTTCTTTCTTTCCTTCCTTCCTTCCTTCCTTTCTTTCCCTTTTTCTCTCCCTTCCCTTTCCTTTCCTTTCCTTTCCTTTCCTTTCCTTTCCTTTCCTTTCCTTTTTTGTTTTTCAAGACAGTTTCTCTGTGTAGCCCTGGCTGTCCTAGAACTCACTCTGTAGACCAGGCTGGCCTCGAACTCAGAAATCCACCTGCCTCTGCCTTCCAAGTGCTGGGATTAAAGGTGTGCGCCACCACCCAGCTCTTTTCTTTTTTAAATTTTTTTCTTTTTCTTTTTTTTCTTTTTTAGTCTCTGTGAGCCCATGTGATACCTGCTTAGGTGATTAGATGGGCCATGTTCTCCTGATGCCCTCCTCTCTGACTCCTACAGTCTTTCCTCTTCCTCTTCCATGGGTTTTTATTTAACAAGCAAACAGATAGATAGATAGATAGATAGATAGATAGATAGATAGATAGATAGATAGATAAGTAAAGCATATCTACATGCATGAATACATGCATATGCGTATTGTATATATGTGCATGTATATGTGCACATCTATACAAGTGTCCTGTTGCACCTGTGCAGAGGTCAGCACCAAGAGTCTTCCGGTATCCCACATCATCTTGTTTCTCTTTATCTTTTTAAGATGGGATCATAGTAGATCTGGAGCTTTGTGTCTCCACCAGACTGACCGGCCAGCATGCCTTGAGCATCTGCCCTAGTTCCCTCAAATCTAGGGTGACAGGTGCTCTGCCATACCCAGCTTTTATGGAGGTTCTAGGACTCGAACTCAGGTCCTCATGCTTACACAGCAAGCACCTTACCCACTGAACCATCTCCCAGTCCCCCTAACATTGTTATTTTCCTTCTGTAGAGGAGTAGAGTCTCTTGTGGGTATCTGGTCAGGCAGCCTCAGCTCCTCTTTACCTTGTGCCAAGACCTTGGTGTGCCTGTATGCCAGGTTTAGGCCTGGTCCCTTCCCTCTGAGCCTTCTTGGTTGGTGCTGGTGGGTGGCCACAGCTCCTGGCTTTCTAAGGTAAAGGGTATGGACTGGTAGAGGTGGTCTTGTGGAATCCAGGCAGCCAGGGGCAATTTTCTTTGAAAGTGTCGCATCTTGGCAGTCTCAATGTGTTCCTACTGTGCATGTGCCCTCTCCACAATGTGTCTTCTTAATCAGCTCACACAGCCATGGTCCTCCCAGCGCAAAGGCAGCTCCCCAGAGTTTCCTTCATTGCTTGACATCAACCTGATCTGAAGACAAAAGACTGTCCCTGGAGAAGGTCAGCCTTGGATGCAGCTGACTTGAAAAGGCTGGGCTTTAGCTGTTGTGTGGGTGGTCCCCACAGAACTTTGTCTCAGACAGGGTCTCATGGCTTTGAACTAGTTTTGTAACCAAGAATGACCTTAAATTTCTGATCCTCCTGCCTCCACCCACCTCCCAAGACTTACAGATGTACTCATGCCTGGTTTACACAGTTCTGGGGATTGAATGTGTGGCCTCAATGGGCTGAGACACATCCCTAAGGATGTGTCTAAACTGAGTGCTGAGGTTTCAAAATGTCTTGTCCACAAAATGGACATGCTACATGCTCACATATATGTGCGTGAGCACACACATACTCACACAAAGAAGGAGTTTTGTCACAAAAGGAAGGGATCTCCAGGGCACTTGGCACAGTTTTACTAAGTCAACCCAAAGTCACTGGTCAACTGTCACTCAGGAAGGGAGGGAAGAGCTGGGTGCTCTAAGAGGAGGTGAAGCCAACAAAGAAGAAAGCCAGGCCAAGGACTGCCCCTACCAGGGACATAGAGCCCTGGAGGTCGCAGGACCCACACCAATTGAGAAAATCTGCTTAAGGCAGATGTGGGAGACAGAGAAGGAGTGGAGAGAAGGGCAGGAGCCAGCGCTTGGCCTCCGATCTGGTCTGAGCTTTAGAATTGGGTCCCCAGCATCCCTCCACTGTTCCCTTCTCTTCTGGACTCTCCTGGAGCTGTGGGAACCACAGCCATACCAGCGGCCTTGAGGCAGTGCTTAATCCACATCAGCGTCAGAGCCAAGGCCTGGCTGTCACTGAGGGATATTTATAACTTGCCTGCCAGGCCCTGCTACCTGGCAGTCTCCTAGAAACTAGGCCACAGGAGCCCTGCAGGAGGCAGCCCTGCCCCCCTGCCCTGTCCCAGCCTGGGCCTGATCCAGAGCAGTCTCTGCAATACAACAGAATGTAAGCATCCCCCACCTCTGCTGCATCCTCTGCTGCATCCTAGGCCACGGATGCCCATGGCGAATGCCAGGACCTGGAGGACAACATTACAGGAACTAATATCCAAGGCCCTCATCTGCCAGGGGCTGGCTCGATGGCTCTCCAAGTGATAGCACATGCTCTTTCCTTGTTTCGGGCTCATTATCTATCTGTACAGTGTGGTTAGTAATGAGGAATTCATGAATAAAAGGCTCAGAACAGTGTTTAGTATAATGGACATTCTTAGTGGGTGCTGACTTAAACAACAAGGGCTAATGGTAACTAACAGGGAGCCCAAAGCAAGAGGCCACTGTTCAAATCCTTGCTGTGGGATTCTCTTCCTATTATTTAACCTCTCTGGGCCTCAGAGTAGTCTCCTACAGCTGAGGAGAAGTGTTATTAGTGCTTACACTGTAGAATTGTTGTGGATTAGAGAGATTGGTAACTACACTCGGAGATGCAGCCTGGCACACAGTAGACATCTGGTCTGTGTTAGCTTTGATGGTGAATCTAGAAAGCCCCTCCCAGTCAGGCTGCCTGTCCTCACACTGGCCTTGCTAGCTGCCCCTCTTTCTCTTTTCCTTCTTGTGAGCCCTGCTTCTTCTGTGCAGTCTTCCCTGGTCATTTTGGGGTCACTGACCCCTTCTTCAAGTGCCCTTCAGTCTTGACCACCAATAAGAGAAGATGAAGGATGCAGATGCAGTCAGATGATAGGCCCCAGACCACGCCCCTTCCTCCTTTGCCAGGGTGAAGTTGCCTGGGTCACCTCTGGTTTTGCCAGTGTTCACCTCCTCGATTCAGGCAGAACTCTGGGATTCTGCAATCGGAGAATGGGAAAACCTGACCACTCACAGATGTGCACATGTGCACACAGACATGTGCATATATATATATGATATATATATATATATATCATATATATATATGAACAAATGCACAGACATGAGCACATTCATGCAGTCACATGTACACAGACATGTATGTACACAAATTAATTATACATGAGCACACATGTTTGCACACATGTACAGGACATGTTAACATAAATGTACACACATGTGTTGATGCACAAACATGAACACACATGTACATTAGTCAAACAAATACACATGACACACAATTCATTCATGTACACACACATGCATATATGCATACCAATGTATAAAAGAATTTATCCTTCATACAAGTACACATAAAACTTTTGTATATATGAACAGAGACATGCATGCACACCAGCACAAATTTATACATACAGACAGCTACACACAAACACATACATGCAAACCACATACACACAAACTTACACATAGACGCACACATAGTTGCATATGCAAACACATATACACCACCCAGGATTGAGTCCTGAGACCTTTCCCACTTCCAGGTCAGCCTGACCACAAATGAATGGATGTAGCTCTGCTTTAGCATGTGAAATGTCCCTACAGATCATGTAAGAGTTGTTTGGTTGCAAATGATTGTGCCATTTATTTGGCGGAGGTGATAGAAGCTGTAATGGTGAGACTTTGCGGGAGAAAGGAGGCCTCTTTCTTACTCTCTCCACCATGAGGCAAGCGGCTTGGTTTGGCCTTACATTTCCGCTATCATGGTCTGCCTCTTCTACGGTCCACAGGCATGGGGCCAGCCATCCTTGTACCCAAACCTCTGAAACCAGGAGTCCAAATCATTGTTTCCTCCCTCAAAACTGCTTCAGGTCTCTGTCACATGTCAGGTTTCTGGCATGAAAGTAACATGGACAGGAAGAGGCCCTTCCTGTATCCCTGGGAACCCCCTGAGCCCCTGTCTGATAAAAAACTGTGCCAGTCTTTACATCGGGTACTGAGCCCCTGCCTGATAATGACTATCTTTAGGGTAGCCATGTTTTCTTCTGTGGCCATTCCTGAGAAGAGTGCCACCCGAAGGAAGGCTTGCTGATGGCAGGATCCCAAGCCAGCAGAGCAGCTGGAGTATAGCACCTTGTAAACCCCACAGCCAGCAGGGTTTGTGGTCAGTTCACATATGACATCATGTCTAGGTATATCTCCCATACCGTGTAGATAAGTATAGCGATACAGGAGGAGGCCATTGAAAGATGTTCATCACATCATCTGGACCGCACATGCTCCTGCCCCACCCAGGGTGGAAAGAAGTGGTTCATAGAGTCTTAGAGCAGTTGCAAGGCTCATTCTCCTGACAGTCAGAAGAGGTGTCGATGGCTGTCTATCTCCCATCCAAGTCTTCATTGCTGGGTACCACCCCAAGCTGCTCAGAGTTGTAGACCAAATGCCCCCAAACTTCCTCGTGGTGGCTAGTCTCTAAACAAGCTGGCCTGATACCTTCCATGGGTGCTGAACACAGCAAGAGTCTTGATGGGACAATAGAACCAGGCCCTTGATCCTAAACACAGCGAAAGTCTTGATGGGACAGTAGAACCAGATCCTTGATCCTGAACACAGCGAGAGTCTTGATGGGACAGTAGAACCAGGCCCTTGATCCTGAACACAGTGAGAGTCTTGATGGGACAGTAGAACCAGGTCCTTGATCCTGAACACAGCGAGAGTCTTGATGGGACAG
>NW_022196909.1:63805249-63879490 GCF_008632895.1 Mastomys coucha | reverse complement strand
ATGGGACAGTAGAACCAGGTCCTTGATCCTGAACACAGCGAGAGTCTTGATGGGACAGTAGAACCAGGCCCTTGGTCCCTCTTGTGCTCAGCATCTCTGGGAGATGGTGGGGTAGGAAATGTCCTGCAGCAGCATCTTCATCCAGGTTCTCTGCCTCACTCTAACCTCCTGTCTTCTCTGAGCACTTCTCAACAATGCCCAGGAGAACCCTAGCTAGGACCAAAGGGCTGGAATGCTTGGCTTCGTGTCCCAAACCTGCATGCTTTAGAGAGGGTTCCCGGTGTCCCGTGGGTGTCTGCATGCTGAGAACCTGGCTTCCTTCCAGGACCTGAGCCCTTACTTCCTCCCAGGGGAGAAGGCACACTTAGCACTTTCCTGGGCACAGGAGGGCTGGTGCTTATGGGGAGCTGGCACCTCCTACACACCACTGAAGGATCCTAGCTCCCTATGGGGATGTGACAGCCAACACCATGACTCATATGTATCCCCATGATTCTCAGAGGCCCTCCATATCCCATCCAGAGCCTTGGCTTGTTAAACAGCCCAGATGGTAATTAACTGTACGCTGTAAAAATTTCCTGGTCCTAATTATTTGGGGACAAGGCCAAGGAGCATTAATAAATGATGAAAAATAATCTTTCCAGAAGTTTCTTGGCTGGCCTCTCTGTACTGGCTAGAAGGCTTGGGAGTAGAGGCAACCCATCTCTGTGCAGAGTTCAGAGGTGTGGGTAAGAGACACAGCCCGGGGAAGGGCTGTGAATTTTCTAGGGAACTCTAGACAGTTCTTAAATATTTAGTTCTTAGGGACAAAGTCCTTATCCTCCAGGCAAGCAGAAAACAAACAGTGGTGGTTCCCGGAGTTCACTGATAAATAATTGATTGCAGAATCCAGTCTCTAAACTTGCTTCCAGAATTGCCAGCCAGGCCCCTCTGCACCCCCTATCTGCCTCTCCTCCCCTGTCCTGATCCAAATGGCAAGTAGATACTCCATTTATCCCAAGCAGCTAAGTTTCTTCTGGGTTCCCTGTGGAGGTGGCCCCAAGGCAGCATCCCTGGCGGGGTGGGGGTGGGGAGCACACAGGGATGATAGTGAAATTATAAAGATTTCTCAGAGATCACAGAGACTCAGATCTGCCCTTTGTCTTAGCTCTGAGTTAGGTGTCTTTGCCCAGCAATGCCAGAGAATAAAGCCCAGGAGAGAAGGAAAATAAAAAGGTTCTAATGAATTCTATAACTCATGCAAAGATAGGAATCTCAAATTTTGAATGTCTGAAATGGAACATTGATATACACACACACACACACACACACACACACACACACACACGGACATATTTGTTTAACAAAAGGATTTATAGAAGGTTTTCTTTAATGAATCAAAGTATAGAGAAAATAAAATTTGATCTACTAAAGAAGTGTTTGCTGTAAACTCCCAGCTGCCTGTGCACTGCAGAGGTTTGTTTCTGTGTGTGCCCAGAGGTTCCTAAGAAGTCTTCATGGAGCAGAGGCTTGGGGTCACAGGGGGTGCAGAGTGGCCTGCTTTAGAGCCCTTATGTTGCTGGGCACCTGGTGAGTTCTCCTTGGCTTAAGGTCTTCAAGTTCATGGGAGGCATTTCTGACTTCCCATGCAGGATGGCAGAGCCCAGGCCTGAATTATCAAGCCAGACCAGGGTATGCACAAGACTCCTCGCTAGAAGGTGCCAAGATACCTCACAGCCTTGTCCTCATTGTGGTAGATCTCCTTCCTAGACTCAGGCAATACTCTCTGGACTCCCAAGAAACCAGAAAGCCTCTAATAAAAGTAGATCTGAGCTGAAGCTAAGATATCTCCTGACCAGGACAACAGAAACCATCCTGGCTTGGCTGCCACCCGCCCATGCAGAGCTTGTCTCTAACAAGGGGATACAAGGTGACCCCTTTGGAACACTGCTGTGAGAAGAACAGGAGAAGTAACAGCAAAGCCACCAGCACAGTGTGATGACCAAGGAATGTAGACACCTAAGCTCTGTCTCACTCCTTCTTGGTGAGTCTGAATTTAGTGTCCTTGAGGTGAAAGTATGGTGAGTTAAAAAAATCACATTACGTGTGGGTGTAAGTGTATATGTGTGTGAGTGTGCAATGTGTGAGTGTGTATATGTGTGAGCATGTATCTGTGTGTGTGAGTGTGCTTGTGTGTGTATGTGTATACATGTAATGTGTGAATATGTGTGTTTGAGTGAGTATGTATGTGTGCATGTGTATGTGTGAGTGTGTGTGTGTGTGTGAGTGTGTGTGTGTGTGTGTGTGTGTGTGTGAGTGTGTGTGTGTATAGGACTGAAGTCTTTGAATGTCTTTGTGGATCCTTCTCCACTTATTTGTTGTGCATGGTCTCTCAGTTGACCCCAGAACTCCCTAGTTGGGCTATTCTAACCTGCCAGCTTGCTGTAGCAGAACCCTCTGAGCCTTCTAGGCATGATTACAGGCAGGTAGCCAGCCTGCCTAGTACTTAAGGGTTCTGGGTATCTGAATTCTGGTCATCACACTTGCATAGCAAGCACCTACCCACTGAGCAGACTCCCTGGTCCCAAAGTGTCTTATGATGTAACTGATGTTTTTACACCAGAGCGCAGATCTACCTTCCCCACCCCAGCCTCCTGTAAAATTCTCATTATGTTCTTAAGCAGGTGGGAGGCCTCTTTCCAACAAATGGCATCCCACAAGTACACTGTACATTTTCTTCTCACACTGACTCTTGGTGAGCACTTTGTCTGTCTCCATAGGTCTTGTGGACTAGGCTACAATGCAACCAGGAACATAAACATCTCCTCTAGATCCTGATTTTCCACTGGGGCACCTCATTGTCAAGCTTGTCCCCCCTTGGAAATTTTCTCCAGTTAAGTCCTAACCCATAGTAGTTTCTCTGTCCTGGTAGTGGTGACCACAGCTACTCCTCCACATGTACTCTGGGGTCACAGAGAGTAAGAGAGAGTCAGCAAGAGATTGCCTAGAAGTGGGTGGGCTCATTGAATCCATGGATGAACTCTGAAATTCAACATCTTCAGTATTACTCCTTGGCAAAAGTTATGAATGGTAAATTTAATATCAGAGGAACTGGCCTCTAACATACTTACTGGGTCAGCACCCAACATTATTATTACTGTACTATATTGTTAATACTGTATGACTACACTGTATTGTACTAACACTGTGCCTTAGGTCACACATTGATACAAAGGATACAGTCCACACTTGCATGGCTCTGTCCCTATGTGTTTCATGTGGGAATACTTGATACTTCTCAGTGTGTATACCTATGACCTTCCAAGGCACATTCTTTACCACTGGCATGTATACATTAGGACCTCAAGCCATGGAATAAAACTCCATACTACTCACTCATGAAGAGTCAGGTAGATTTCCTGTTTAGAACCAAGGAAGGAGGCCACTGCTCTCCTCCTCTATGTCAGGAGTCAACATGACTGCATCCATCAAACTCCAGAGCAGGACTTGACTCCCAAAGTCCATCTGCTCCTCAGAAATAGTCAGGTGTCAAAGGTCTCTTCCCCTTGAAGGAAACTCCCTCCTTCATCAAGGCTTTGGTGGGTTTCTATTGCCTTTCCTCCTCCTTCTCCTCCTCCTCCTCTTCCTCCTCCTCCTCCCCCTCTTCCTTTTCCTTCTCTTCCTCCTTCTCCTTCTCCTCCTCCTTCTCCTCTCCCTCCTTCTCCTCCTTCTCTTCCTCCTCCTCCTCTTCCTCCTCCTCCTCCTCCTCCTCCTCTTCCTCCTCCTCCTCCCCCTCTTCCTTTTCCTTCTCCTCCTCCTTCTCCTTCTCCTCCTCCTTCTCCTCTCCCTCCTCCTCCTCCTCCTCTTCCTCCTCCTCCTCTCTTTTTCTCTTCCTCTTCTTCCTCCTCGTTCTCCTCTTTCTTCTCTTCTTCTAACTTTATTTTTTATTCACAAGTGTTATCTATGCCTTGTCTCATTCTGTGCCCTTGGGACATTTTGGAAGGTCTGGGCTCAGTGCTTCCTCTGTTTCTCTCTTTTAAGATGAACCCAAACTAAACTGAAGTCTGTCTTTTAACCTTACTCACTTCAAAGGCAGTATGAATGACACACAAAACATAGCAGCAGGACTGGTGTGTGTGTGTGTGTGTGTGTGTGTGTGTGTGTGTGTGTGTGTGTATAAGACAGAGACAGAGACAGAGAAGACAGAGAGAGACAGAGAACGTGTGCACACATCCACACATACATGTGATTATAGGTGCACTCACTATTCACACACTCAAGGATCCCATAAAAACACCAAAATGGAAGACAATATATGTGCATGTATGTCTACACATATACATGTATGTATGTATGTATGTATGTATGTATTTATGTATGTATGTATGTATGTATGTATGTATGTATGTATGTATGTATAAGTATAGGTATCCAAAGAACATGATACAGACCTGTGTGGGTCCTAGGCATGCTGCCTCAATCTCAGTGAGTTCATGTAAACGTTGATCATATTGATTTAGGGGTGCTTGTTTTCGCAGTGTCCTCCATCTCCTCAGGATCTTAGACTTTTTCTGCCCTCTCTTCACCAGGATTCCCTAATCCTTGAGGGGAGGAATTTGATAGAGACATCCTATTGATTTCTGAGTCTTCACTCTCTGCATGTCAGTCCATAGGTCTCTGTATTTGTTCCTGTGTGCAGGAGAGTGATTGCTGAGCAAGGGATTGATCTCAACAGAATGTCATTAGGACTCATTTTATTGATAAATTATCCTTCCTTCCTCCCTTCCTTTCTACCTCCCTCCCTCCCTCCCTCCTTTCCTTCATACCCCCCTCTCTTTATTCCTTTCTTCTTTTTAGAACAGTAGTCTGTGGTAGTCTAGGAGTCTGGGCTGCTTAACCTCATGCTCTTGGTCACCTAAGGAGGGCTGGGTATAAGTTCCAACTCATGGAATGGGCCTTAAGTCAAATGAGGCATTGGTTGCTCACTCCTATAAACTTTGTGCCACCATTATCCTAACATATCTTACAGGCAGGTCATTTTTATATGTTAAAGTGTTTGTGGCTGGCTTAGTGTTTACTTGTCCTTTTTGATAGTGTACAAAGTACATTTCTATACCAAAAATGCTAGAATGTAGGGGTAAGTGCTCTATGTATGCACTTGATCAGTTTCTCCATGTTCAATGAGTTATGTAAGTGTCGTCTTCCTCAATGGGGTCTTAATGCAAGTTTATGGAGAGGAACCTGTGGCCTTGGCACCAGCCTGGGCTGTTTTGAGGATTCTCATGGAACCCATTTAGTAAAAACTCAATTTGAAGCCATTTATTGAAGACGCTTTTTTTTTTTTCAGTCTATATTTCTGGCTTCTTTATCAGAGATTTGGTGTCTATTTGTGTGTGGATTTATGTTTGGGTCTTCCATTCAATTCCATTGATCATGTCTCTTTTAGTGCCAATACCATGATGTCTTTATTACTATCGCTTTGTAGCACAACTTGAAATTGGGAATGGCGAGCCTTTAGCTGCTCTTTAGGTTCAGGACTGTTTTAGCTATACTGGTGTGTGTGTGTGTGTGTGTGTGTGTGTGTGTGTGTGTGTGTGCGTGTGTCTGTGTGTGTGTGTGTGTCTGTGTGTGTGTGTTTCCATGTGAAGCCAAGAATTGTTCTTTCAAAATCAGTGAAGAATTGTGTTGGGATTTTATGGAGGTCACATTGTATTTATAAATTGTTTTAGGTAGGATGGCCATTTTTTACTATGTTAATCCTATGGATTCATGAGCAAGGGAGTTCATTCCACCTTCTGATATCTTCTTCAATTTGTTTCTTCAGAGACTTAAAGATTTTATCATACAGGTCTTTCACTTGCTTGGTTAGAGTTACTTCAAGACATTTGATATTATCTGAGGCTATTGTGAAAGTATTATTTCCTGATTTCATTCTCAGTCCATTTGTCATTTGTATATAGGAGGGCTATTGATTGTTTTTAGTTAATTCTGTATCCCAACTACTTTGCTGAAAGTCTTTATCAGCTGTAGTAGTGTGCCAATGGAATATTTGAGGTCATTTATGTATACAATCATATTGTCCAGAGATAAAGATTCTTTTACTTCTTCCTTTCCAATTTGTATCCCTTTGATCTCCTTCAGCTGTCTTATTGCTCTAGCTAAGACTTCAAGTAATATATGAATAGATATGCATGGAGAGAGTGGGCAATCTTGACTTATTCCTGATTTTAGTAGCATTTCTTTCTAAGCTGATGTTGGCTATTGTCTTAGTTAGGGTTCTCATTGCTGTGAACAGACACCATGATTAAAGCAACTCTTATAAAGGACAACATTTAATTAGGGCTAGAATACAGGCTCAAAGGTTCAGTCCATTATCATCACAACAGGAGGTATGGCAGTGTCCATGCAGGCATGGCGCTGGAGGAGCTAGGAGTTCTATATCTTGTTCTGAAGGCAAACAGAAGACTATCTTCCAGGCAGCTAGGAGGATTTCAAAGCCCACTTCCATAGTGACACACTTCCTTCCACAAGGCCACACCTACTCCAACAAGGCTATTCCTCCTAACAGTGCCAATCCCTGGACTAAGCATATTTAAACAGCCACATTATGCTCCATGGCCCCCATAGGCTTGTTCAAACACATGAGTCTATGGGGACTAGACCTAGAAAATGCAAAATACATTTAGTCCAACTTTAAAAGTCCCCATAGTATATCACAGTCAAAACAATATTAAAAGTCCAAAGTTCAAAGTCTCTTCTGAGATGTATCCAAACACTTATCTTTAATCTCATATAAAATCAAAATGAAAAAAGCAGATCATATGCCTCTGACATCACAGGATATATATTACCATTCCAAAACTTCATAATGAGGAAATACTGGACAAAACAAAGCAAGACCAAAAACCAGCTTTGCAAACTCCAAACTCTGCATCTTCATTTCTAATTTCCAACTCCTTTCTGCTTTGTTGACTGCAGGACAGTTCTCTTTGGCTGGTTCCACTCCCTGGTAACAGCTTTTCTCAGCAGGTATACCACACCTCTGGCATCTCAAACATCTTTGGGTCCCCAAGGCAACTTCAATCTTACAGCTTCTTGTTCCAGTGTCTGAGATTCACACATGATCTTCTGGGCTCTGCCAAAGGGCTTGGATCACTTCTCCAGCTTTGCCTTCTGTAGCACTCCAGGGTTAAGCTGAGTCCACTCCACTGCTGCTGCTGTTCCTGGTGGTAATCCTGTGGTACTGGCATCTTTAATATGCTGGAGTTTCTCACTGCAATTAGGCTTCCCAAATAGCCTCTCATAGACTCCTTTCATGGTGCCAAGCCTCAACTTCTTGGCATGATCGCTCTAGTCCTGGGCTGTCAACTGCAACTGAGGCTGCACTTTCACCAGTGGCCTTCCCTGGACTCTCACAGTGCCAAGCCTCAGTTATTCTCCATCACCCCTTCATGCCTTCAAAATTATTACCACCTGGGTGACTCTTACACATTACCAAGTCGAGCTGAAAATGAGGTACAACCTTGGCTACTTCTGGAACACGGCTTCTTTGCTCTCTCAGAAAACACTTCCCAGAAGATTTCACCTCAGTGATGACTGGATCTTCTTAATCTTTGCTAATTCCTTAGCTCCAACTAACCAGCATCTCTTGTCCCAGTACTCTCATTCTGCATTCTAAAGCCAGAGCCACGGGGCCAAAGCTGCCAAGTTCTGCTGCTTGCTGGGGCTGGAACATGGCCCCCTTGTTCTATTACATCATCACCAGCTTTCTGTTTTCCAACTCCTTCACTACCTAAGCTTGGCTCTCCTGGAGCTTGCTCTGTTAAACTGACCTTGAACTCAGAAATCTGCTTGATTCTGTCTGCTTGGATTAAAGGTGTTTATCTAAGGTTTTTATGAACACTGCTCCTCAAAATCTGGATCAAAAGCCTGTGTCTTCCTGCCTCAAGATCTGGATCACAGTTGTGCTCTCCATTTCTGGACTGTAGTTCATTTCAGATTAAAAGTACAAGTGAAAACAATAACCAAGTCTCTTGTTCAGCTGCAAAAGCAAAAACAATAAGCATACCAGGGTGGAATCTTGTTTTGAAGTCACGGCTCCCTTAATGTATTTATCTCTTTGAACACTGGATTTAGCTTTATTCTACTTCCTGGTACCCCTTTATTCTTTGAAACATACATTTTGATTTTTTTTTTCCTTTCTAAGCTTGCTACACTTCATCAAAATGCTCTTCATGACAGTAAACCAGAATACAAAGTCTCTTCTGGCCTTTTCTAAGACTTCCTTTGTCAATGTAATTAATTGAAATCTCTTTACTTTAGCTTCAGGTGGACTCTTCAGACAAGGGCAAAAAGTAGCCACATTCTTCACCAAAATATTTCAAGAACAGTCTTTAGGACACATACAATAATTCTATTCCTCCGAATCAGCTTGAGTCAACAGGATTACACAGTTCAAATAACCCTCAGCACCGCCAGCTTCCATATTTCTACTAGGATGGCCTGTTAGATTCCATCTAAAGTATTCCACTGCTTTCCAAATTCACAACTCTACATTCCTCCAAACAAAGCATGGTCAGACCTATCACAGCAACACCCCACTCCTGGTTCCAATTTTTGTCTTAGGATTTCATTGCTGTGAAAAAACACCATGACCAAGGCACTCTTACAAAGGACAACATTTAATTGGGGCTGGTTTAGAGGTTCTGAGGTTTAGTCCATTATTATCATAGCAGAAAACATGGTAATGTCTATGTGGGCATGGTGCTGGAGGAACTGAGAGTTCTACATCTTGTCCCAAAGGCAAACAGAAGATAGGCTTCCAGGCAGCTAAGAGGAAGGCTCAAAGCCCATCCCCAAAGTGACACACTTCCTTCAACAAGGCCATACCTACTCTAACAAGGCCATGCCTCCTAATAGTGTCACTCCCTGGGCAAAGCATTTTCAAACACTACAGCTTTGGTCTTGCTTTAAACTGTCATTATTATGTTGATGTATGTCCCTTGTATCCCCAATCTCTCCAGGACTTTTATTATGAATGGGTGTTGGATTTTTGTCAAAGGCCTTTTCTGCATCTAATGAGGTTATCTGGTGGAGTTTTTCTTTGAGTTTATTTATATGGTGGATTGCATTTACTGAATTTTCTATATTGAAACATCCAGGTATCTCTGGAATGAAGCCTCTTTGAACACATTGCATAATCATTTAATGGGTTCTTGGATTCTATTTTAAGTATTTTATTGAGAATTTTTGCTTCTAAATTCATGAAGGAAATCAGTGTGTAATTCTCTTTGTTGGGTCTTTATGAGGTTTGAGTATCAGTGTAACTGTGGCCATGTACAATGAATTGGGACAATGTTCCTTCTGTTTCTATTTTGTGGAATAATTTGAGGAGTATTGGCATTAGCTCTTCATTGAAAGTCTGGTATAATTCTGCACTAAAACTATTGGTCTATAGGACTTCTTGTGCTTTCTTTGATTGTTTTTTGCTTTTTTGTTTTTCATTTTTATTGTTTTGTTTTTGATTGGGAGACTTTTTAATGACTGCTTCTATTTCACTAGGGGTTACAGATCTGTGTAAAATGTTTAGCTAAGCTTGATTTAAGTTTGGTAAGTGACACACACACACACACACACACACACCACATATCAAACACATGAGTCTCTGGACCTTCTTGGTATTTGTTATGTCGCCATTTTTATTTTTAATTTTGTTAATTTGGATCTTCTCTTCCTGACTTTTAGGTAATTGAATCAATCTTATTGATTTTTCTCAAAAAGCCAACTCTTTATTTCATTTATTCATTTTATTTTTGTTTCTATTTTATTGATTTCAACTATGACTTTGAATATTTTTTCCTATCTCTTTTTTTGGTGTGATTTCTTCTTTTTATGAGAGCTTTCCAAGTGTTTGTTTGCATGTTTTATTAAAGCACTTAGTGCTGTGAACTTACCTCTTAGAATTGCCTTCTCTGTGTCCAATAAGTTTAGATACACTGTGTATTAATTTTCATTCAATTCTAGAGAGTCTTTATTTTTTTCTTAATTTTTGTCTTGACCTATTTTTCATTCAAGAGAGAGTAGCTCAGTTTCTATGGGTTTGTAAGCTTTCAAACCAGCTCTGTTGTTGATATCCAGCTTTAACCTGTGGTGGTCAGACAGGATAGGGAGTGTGGTTTCAATTTTCTTGTAACAGTTGAGGCTCACCTTGTGTCTGAGCATGTGGAAAATTGGAAGAAGTTCCATGAGGTACTGAGAAGAATGTATATTCCTTTGTGTTGTAGTGAAATGTTCTGTGAATATATATCTGTTAGGTCCATTTGATTCATGTCAGTTGGCTGCTTCAGTATTTTTCTGTTTAATTTCCATGTGGATGACTTGTCTATTGTCAAGTGTGGGATATTGACTTCTCCCTTTTTTCAGTGTGTGTGGGTCAATATGTGATTTATGCTGTAGTTATGTTTCTTTTATGAACTTGAGTGTCTTGAGTTTAGTGCATATACAATAAGAATTGTGATGTCCTCTTGGTGCAAATTTCCTTTTATGAGTATGTATGTCCTTCCCTATCTCTCTTCTGATCCGTTTTGCTTTGAAGTCTATTTTGTCAGATATTAAAATGACTACACCAGCTTGTTACTTATGTCCACATGCTTGGAATATTTTTTCCATCCTTTTACTCTGAGATGGTGCCTGTCATTGATATTGAGGTATATTTCTTGGTTGTAGCAGAAAGATGTATCCTGTTTTAGAATCCATTCTTTTACTCTATGTCTTTTTATTGGGAAACTGAGACTACTGATATTGAAAGACATCAAGGAACAGTGTTTGTTGATTCCTGTTATATTGTTGTCATTGTTGTTGTTTTGTGTGTGTGTGCATGTGTGTATGTGTGTGTGTGTGTGTGTGTGTGTATGTGTACACGCGCGCGTGCTGTGTCTTTCTCCTCTTTTGATTCGCTGGTCTGGGATTATTTATTCCTTGTGCGTGTGTGTGTGCGCGCCCGCCCGTGCATGTGCTGTGTGTCTCTCCTCTTGATTTGCTGGTCTGGGATTATTTATTCCTTGTGTTTTCATGGGTTGTGGTTAACCTTGTTAGGTTAAAGTTTTCCTTCTAGTGTTTCCTGTCTTATTTTCTCCATCTATTGTGATTGAAACTGCAAATTTAGTGCTTTAATTATTATGTGTCAGGGCAGTTTCTTTTGTGGCCCAATCTATTTGGTGTTCTGTATGCTTTCTGGGCCCTTGAGTTAGGTTTCTTTTCCTTTGTCTATTTCTATTATTCTTAGATTTCATGTTTTCAGACTCTCCTGAATCTCCTGCTTTGTACCAGGAGTTTTTTAGGTTTAACATTTTCTTTGATCAATGTATCCATTTCTTCTATTGTATATTCAATGCCTGATAGTCTCTCATTCATTTTTTTGCATTCTGTTCTCTTGGTGAAGCTTGCCTCTGTAGTTCCTGTTCTAATTGTTTGAATTCCTAAATTTTTAATTTTCAGAATTCCCTCAGTTTGGGTTTTCTTTATTGAATTGATTTCCACTTTCAAGTCTTGATCTGTTGTATTCATTTCCTTCCATTGTTTGTGTTGTCATATATTTCATTGGGGGATTTATTCATTTCCTCTTTAAGGACCTTGATCGTACTCATAAAGGACATTTTAATGTCTTTTTCTTGTGCTTCAGCTATGTTGCAATACTCAAGGCACCTGCTGTGGCAGGGTTTCTGGGCTCTATTAGAGACAGTGTCCTGGCTACTGACTGTGTTCTCCAGGCTTGCATCCAGGCATCTGGGTTTGCAAGGACTGTATTTCTATGTGCTAGTATCAGGTCTTGTCTTTGTTGGGTGGGTGTTTGGTGGTCAAATGTTGCCAGGTAGGAAATTCTTCTGGGATCCTGATAAGTGTGATCACTTTGTTTCTAGTTATTGGGAGATGACATTGAAGAATCAGGATGGATTGGGAAGGGGGTTGGCTGAGGAATAAAAACCGAGTATTCCACCAGGATCCTGGGAAAGGAAGCAGAGAATGAGGGGAGGTCATAGAAGGTACTCTGCGACAAGGCTGGGGATGAGACTGACAGCTTGAACTTGGAGGAATGAAGGGAGAGGTGAAGACCTGGAATTAGCCTACCTGTTCTGCTCATTTGAATGGCCTGCAGGGTTCCAGGGAATGCCTATTGGAGTTGGGGTCTGGTATTAAGCAATGAATGAGGTAGAGGGCTTAGAGAGGAAGTTCTTTGTGATCCATTGGAGATGAGGGAAGGACGGGTGAGGGATACCTAGAAAGGCGATCTTCTGCAGAGCTAGAGTGAGTATTAGGAGATTGATTTTGGAGATGAGGGATAAGTAGAAATCTGCAGTTAACCTATCTGTTTCCCTGGCCAGTCTTTTCTTTTTTTTAAGCAAACAAACAAAACAAACAAACAGAAAGGACTGTATGTAGCCCTGGCTGTACTGAAACTCACTATATAAACAAGGCTGGCCTCAAACTCACCTTTGCTTACATTTGTCCCTTAAGTGCTAGTATCATTTTTTTTTGACTCAGGGTCTCTATCTTAGGGTTTTACTGCTATGAACAGACACCATGACCAAGGCAACTCTTATAAGGACAACTGGAGCTGGCTTACAGGTTCAGAGTTTCAGTCCATTATCCTCAAGGTGGGAGCATGGCAGCGTCCAAGCAGGCATGGCGCAGGAGGGGCTGAGAGTTTGACATCTTCATCTGAAAGCCAATAGGCTCTCACATGGTTATGAGGAGGGTCCCATTTCCCACCCCCACAGTGACATACTTCCTCCAACAAGGCAACACCTCCTAATAGTGCCAATTACTGGGCCAAGCATATTCAAACCACCACAGTCTCTTAATAAATCTGAAACTCATTGGTTTCCTGACCATTTGGTTCTCAACCTTTCTAATGCTACAATACTTTAAAATAGTTCCTTGTGTTGTAGTGACTCCCAACCATAAAATTATTTCATTGCTACTTCATATCTGTAACTTTGCTACTTTTATAAATTATAATGTAAATATCTGATATTTGGGATATCTGATATGTGATCATCAAAGGGGTCCATGACTCACAGTTTGAGAACTGCTGGCCTAGCCTGTCTGACCAATGAATCCCTGAAACCCTGTCTCAGCCTCCCAGTACTGTTTGTGTGGCCATTACTTTGTGTACTAAGACATCTCCCTCTATTCTTCAGAGCATAATAGAGGAAAGAAGATGACCTAGTTTATTGTTCCATGGCCCTATAATCTCCATAAGAGCATAGTCACTGATTTATTCATCAAATACCTATTTAACAGGTATTTCTCAAGCTTGACATTATAATGAAAAAAAAAGAAGCAGCAAAGCTACTGTCAGACAAAGCAGGCAGAATGTAAACAAATAATTAAGCATCTAATGTGTAGGTGGTAGGTACAACTGAGAAAAATAAAAGTCCAAACAAAGATGAGAATGGGTTTCATCAAGGTGGACAGTCAGGGCCTTGCTGAGTATGTGAGGAGGACATCTGAGAAAAGGAGAATGCCTCGGGTACAAGACAGACAACTGCCATTTGTGATGTTGCATGTCGTCAACTTGCCTCAGTTTAGAATCACCTGGGAAGGCAGCCTCAGTGAAAGCTTGCCTGCATGGATTGGCCTGTGGGCCCATGAGTCCAGGATTATTTCAAGAAAGCAAGCCCAGCACTTGCATGCATTAATCCATTGCTCTGCAGTCTTGACTGTGGCTGTGATTAGACCAGCTCTCTCAAGCTCCTGTTGCTGTGTCCCCTCTGCTATGATAGATCATAACCTGGAACTGTGGGTTACAATGCATCCTTTCTTCCTCAAGTGGCTTTTTCAGGCTGATTAACCACAGCAACGGGAAACAAAACTAAGATAGCCTTAGTGAGAGTAAAGAAAATGTAGCCATGCCTGATCAACAGGGAGTTCAGGGCCAGGAAAATATAGCTGAGAATGGAGAGTATGATTGGCAGAGGTGAGGGCAGGTCATCGTCACCATGGAGACCATGGCTTTGGCCTTGGGCTTTGATATGGAATATCAGAATGGAATTAGAATCAGAATGAGAGGATCTGACTTGCCATTGAACAGGATTGATCTATTATTGACAATAGATTTGGATAGGGGTAGGGAGCAAGCTTGTAGCAGAGAAGTCATTTAGAAGGCTATGGGAGGACTTCAGGAAGCAGAATCAACCTGGCTGTTAGTTCAGAGTGACTCAATAGAAGATGTTAGAAGGGGTTGGACCTTTGATAGAGTTTAACAAGTGTAGCAAGATAGCTTCATGTTGCCATAGAGATAATCTAGCATGCTGTCCATGGACTTTCTTACCCTGCATCGCCTATATTATGGCAACTCTTACTAGCCTTTGCATGGGTACTCCCCCTGGGCAGAGCATCTATTATCTCACACCACAGTTTCCTCTTCCTCATAACCTTCTTTCTAACGCTCACTCATTCCATGCCTCTGTCTTCCTCCCATGGCTTCCTAACTAGAGCAGGGTAAGACTTTACCATCTCCACCAACATGGTCCTCCATTTCCTGACACACATGCCCCCATGATCTCCCTGAGCCACACCTGTCCCATGCCCTGCCTGTGCTCCCTCTCTGTGCTCTCTTCAGTTTCTTTGTTGGGGAATCACTATCTCTGGGCATGATGTGACCATTGCTCTGCCAAACTGCAAGCAGTGATAACTAACCAAAGGCAACTGCACAAGGTCAGACTCATCAATTTCCCCCTGGAGGTCTTGCCTCTCTCCAAGGACTTATAGTTAGAGGCTACTAGAGGAGAGGGCTCACTATATTCTTCCCCCTCCCCAACATTAATATGCATTTAGTGGTTGTTTTAGAGAGCAGCTAGAAGGTCATGCCCCTCCCCAGGGATATATGGACAGTTCAAGCTACTGGGACCGTAGAGAGATTTTCATATCAGTGGAGTAGCTGCCATTGGTTGCATAGTGCTTCTGTGGGTAACCCCAATAAAACCCAATGGTTCGCCAAACTACACTTCCACAGAATCCTATCTGCATCTGATGTTGGGTCCTGTTCTAGTTTCATTTCTGTTGCTATGGAAAAAAAAAATACTCCAAAAAAGCCACACAGGGGAGAAAGTATGGATCTGGCCCACAATTTCAGTCTCACCATAGAGAACTCACCATAGAGGTGAGGAGAGGGCAGGAGCTCAAGCAAGTATCCAGATCACATCTACAGACTAGAACAGAGAGAGCAGCATAGTTCCTGGCTAGCTGGATTTACTTAGTACTCGGCTAGAGTACAGCCCACATTCAAGGAGAAACTTCCCACATCAACCAACAACCAAGACAATCCCGTAGAGATGTGCCCATGGGACAGCCTGACCTAGACAATTCCTTATTAAGACTTCCTTCCCAGATGACTCTAAATTTTAGCAAGCTGACAACTAAAAGCCGACTCAGCACATTACCTGTCTTGGTTTGGGTTTTATTGTGAAGGGACAACATGACCAAGGTAACTCTCATAAAGGACAACGCTGGCTTACAGTTTCTGAGGTTCGTTTCATTCTCACAGCAGGAAGCATGGCTCTGTCCAGGCAGATATGACACTGGAAGAGCCAAGAGTTCTGCATCTTGATCCAAAGGCAGCTAGGGGGAGACTGCCTTCCAGAGGCAGCCAGGAGGAGCCGCTGGATCATACTGGCCAGATCTGAGCATATATATGAGGCCTCAAAGCCCCGTGTCTACAATGACACACTTCCTCTAACAAGGTTACACCTCATCCAATAAGGCCATACCTCCTAATAGTGTCACTTCCCATGGGCAAGCATTCAAACACAGAGGTCTATGGGGCCACGCCTATTCAAGCCACTTATGAGATGAACAGAGATGGTTCTTTACATCTCAGAAAAAAAAAATGTTCTTCAATCCCCTGAGCTGGAGACTCCAAGGGGATGCTGCCCTGGGTCTTGTTTGGTGACCACACCAGACTCAGTACCCTTGAGAAAGTCCTTCAGAAAGTCACCAATAGGCTGGGCAGCGGAGGCACACGCCTTTAATCCCAGCACTTGGGAGGCAGAGGCAAGTGAATTTCTGGGTTCAAGGCCAGCCTGGTCTACAGAGTGAGTTCCAGGACAGCCAGGGCTACACAGAGAAACCCTATCTTGGAAAACAAACAAACAAACAAACAGAACAAAAACAAAAACAAAAAAGTCACTAATCGATTCTACTCACTGTCATGCTCTGACCATAATTCTGAACTTGTCAAATGAACACTGTCTATCTTGTCTTCCACAAGAAAGAAAACAGACGATTAGTTGAGTTAGCTTATCACTGAGGAAAAAAAGCAACTGGCGAGTCCCTCCTAGACCCTCCGCTCCACAGTTCCCGCTGGTCAGCATCCACTCGCACTTACTACTTGGCTGCTTACTGTAGAAGAGGGCAGACACACCTGTAGCCCTGTGTGAGAGCCACTCCTCAACCTGTAGCCCATCATTTCTCCTACAGAGTTAGGAGGCTATGGTTCCTGAACTTCGAGGAAATTGTAGTTAATATACTTTTTAAAATGGATGTGGACTAGAGAGATGGCTCAGCACTCAAGAGAGCTTGCGGCTCTTGCAAGGGACCCAGCTTTGGTTCCCAGTTCACACAGTTATTTGTAATTCTGGCTTCAAGGACCTAAAGTCCTCTTGTGGCCTCTGGGACCACTGAACTCATGGCCCATACCCACACTTATAAACACAATTAAAAGAAATACTTTGTAAAAGTAACACAAGAGCCATTTATAAAAAAATAATAATAAAACCCTACATGAAAATAAGGGCAATGTACCTCAAAAACTGACTGAGACAGATCAACTATGAGATACTGATGATGAAACTATCAGGAGCTAATGAGAAACAATATACAAGTCCCAACCCCAACCGCCCACACCGTCTATAAAGGACAAAAAGGACTTCTGCGTCAGGAGTGCCCCACAGAGCAAAGCGAGAAGGGAGCATTCTTTTCAAATAACCAAAGGAAAACAAATAAATCACAAGCCAAGGACTTCATCTGCAGCAAAGCCATCGTTCTATCATCAAGGCTATGAAAAGACAACTTTCATACCCAAGGAGCGGCAGGGGGAACTTGGTCCATATGATCCCTTCCTGCATAATCCGCTGGAGGTTGACTGAGGAGAGGGAGAAGCTGTGATGCAGAATGGTGTAAATATACAATTTGTTTCTCTGATGCTCTATGATTCAGGGACCAGGAGCCAGGACTGCAAAGAATTTATAAATGTCATATGCCCTGATGAAAGATACAGCTCAAAATCAGAACTGGAAGATCAAAGAAATTCAGAACCATGTTCTCTCAGACTCCAAGAGGGTCTGACTTTCTCTGAGTGTCTTTCTTTAAAGATCTCCACCATTATTTGCATTTTTAAGGGGCTGTATTGGTTTGATGTGTTTAGTCTGCATGGCTGCCTGTGTATCATGTATGTCCCCGGTGCCCACAGAGGCACAAAGAGAGCACTGCGTCCTCTGGAGCTGGCGTTACAAGTGACTATGAGCTGCCATGTGTGTGCTGTGAAGCAAACCTGGGTCCTTTGGAAGAACAACAAGCACTTTTAACCACTGAGCCACCTGCTCTTTATTTAAGACAGTGTCTTTCACTGAATCTGGAGCTTACTATTTCAGCTATGGTAGCAAGCCAGCACTCTTGACTCTTGTTTCCCACCCCAGATGCTGGGTTCCATATGTGCACAAAGGCAAGGATACCCCCCCTACACACACACACACACACACACACACACACACACACACGTACACACAGAAACACAAATACCACACCCCCACACGTTTTTTTGTGCTGAGAAATACAAAAAGAAGAGAACAGATCGGGATAACCACTGCATACAATGCAGGAAGTAAACTGTACTGACTTGGAATTTACAAGCCTGAAACTAAAAATCTAGTAAGAGAGAGAGTGACAAAAGGTATTTTAACAAGCATTAGCACTGAGTAGTGACTAGAGTAAAAATATACACTTTTGCAAATATCAAAGAAAATCTTTTTTAAAAGAGCAAAAAATACATTTCATATAGAATAAGAAACACACCAAGTATAATCTAGAATAGTTACAAGATATATTGACATAGGAGTTGGCAGGCAATATGTTAGTCAGATCAGCAAATATGAATAAGCTTAAGTTGTCTAGCAAAAGAAATTATCCTCAAAATGTCTGATAAAGCAATAGGCTCTACTCTATGGCATACAGACTAGAAACATTAAACATGAGGTTCTGAAAAGTCCTGTATCTAGGACCAGCAGGTGCTCAGTGGGTAAAGGTGCTTGCTGCCAAGCATGATGCCCTGAGTTCAGTTTCCAGGACTCTGGAAGGAGAGACTTGGCTCCCTCAACCTCTCCATCCTCTGACCTGTGGCATCCATGCAAGTGTGGACACACATTAAACAAATATATAATAAAAAGGATTTTCAACTCCTTTCTTTAACAAAAATTAGGACAGAAAAACTTATAACAGCTAAATGCAGACAGCAATAAACTGAGTGGCAGCTCTGGTGTCACTGAATGTGGGTTGTTTAGGGAAGAAGTTTGAGAAGATAAAGGGACACATTACACAACTGTAATGTCCATACACCAGTTACAAATAGTCTCGTGCAGATTCTGCCTGTGTGAAAAGTAGGCTTTACACCCAGGAGAAGAAAGGGACAGAAATTATAATAAGAAGAGAGCTTTACATACTGCTTTGAGAAGAGGGACCATGTGAGCAAAACGTAACCATAAAGAGAGAGGGCTCAGTCAACACTGGTGTTCCACTCTGTATCATTTCATAAAGAATGTAACTTCAGTGGGTCCTGTTCCCCTGGCTGGACCATCTTGTCTGGATGTGCCTAGTCCTGCAGTGACTGATGTGCGGGAGCTGAGGCAGGAGAGTCAGATGGACAACAACAAGGGGGAGAACAGAACGAGGGGGGAGGGGACGAAGACAGGGGACACAATGCTCCCCTTCTCAGAGGAGAATGGGAAGAGGTGGGGGGTGTTATGAGAGGGGTGGGCTGATATTGAGATGTAAGATGAATAAATAAATTGATTAATTTTAAAATAAGAATGTAACTTCTCTTCAATAAGCATGAAGCTTCACTGAACTTGTGTTAGATCAGGAGGGTATAACAGGCAAATTCCCTAGAAGAAATATCACCAACACAATGTTCTGGTCACAACACAGGGAGGATAGCCACAAAAAACAACTTTTAGAGCCTTTCTCCCAGGGCTGGCAAGATGGCTCCTCAGGTAAAGGCAGTTGCTGCCAGGCCTGATGAGCTGAGTTTGATCCCTGGTATTCACATGGTAGAAGGACATCAGCCAGTCCCATACGCTCTGACCTCTATGCATGAACCTTACATGTGCACACAGCCATGTACACAATACACAGACAGAGAGACAGACACTTTTTTCCAAAGATGGAAGAAAGGTAACTAACTCTTACACCTAAAACAGAAACCTCTATTCATAACCTAAGGAAAAGACACCAGGCATAAAATAGGAAGGATAAATAAAGAATTAGGAAACATAATGTCTACAGTTTTGCGAACTTAGTGCCTTGAGAGAATTTCCAGGTCTTAGTGCAGATAAGGGAAACCAGGCAGAAGTCAGTGGCCTCAGACTGAGAATCAGCAGGAATGACTAGAGTTGAAAAAGTACCAGAAGGGTGATGCCAAAGGTTTCTCTTACTAACTATGTGAAGAAGCACTCTAACCTAGAAGGATGGATCAGGTCATAATAGGATCTCCATGCAAGCATGAAGACCAGAGTTCGGATCCCAGTGGTCATGTAAGAAGCTGGGCATAGTGGATCATGTCTGTTGTCTCTAAGGGAATGGAGACAGGTGGATCCCTGGTCTTACTGACCAGCCAGTCTACCATAATTGGTGAGGTCCTAGTGAGAGACTGTGTCTCAGAAATAAGGTAGATAAGGGGCAGGTAGAGAGATATCTCAGGAGTTAAGAGTATTTACTGTTCCTGCAGCACCCACATAGTAACTCCCAACCACCTGTAGCTCCAGGTCCAGAGGCTCTGGTATCACCTTCTCATTTCCATGGGCTATGGCATCTATGTGGTGCACATGTGTTTATTGAACTATTGTATACATGGATGAAAAATGATAGATAGAAAGATGAGGGATAGATAGATAGATGATAGATAGGTAGATAGATAGATAGATAGATAGATAGATAGATAGATAGATAGATAGATATTTAAAGATAAGGTACACAACCTCTAAGGAATTGTATCTGATGTTGACCTCTGGCTTCTACATACATGTACACACATGTGCAAGTGTACTCACATGTACATATGCACCCACAAACACATTAGCATACACAAACACACAAAGAGTTCTTTTGGATTAGGGAAACATTGACACATATTCACAAAAGGCCAAGTATCTGGCCCAAAGGGTTGGACTGGAAAAATCTCAAAACTTGTATAGAACTTATACAGTGTGTTCTGAAGGCTTTTGCTTCAGACTGCCCCGGACTAAATCTCGCCCTGCTTCCATCCAACAAATCTGCATAGCAGGACAAGAAAGGGTTAACTGTCTCCCAGTGACTTGATTTCATTCCAGAATGGAGCTGAAGAGTATTTATATCACGTGTATAAATATCCGACACCCAACATGTTAGGATGCATAGTATCTGGCATCCAATGAAAAATTACCAGGCATGCAAAGAAGTGAGAAAAGACAACCCATAATGAGGAGAAAAATCAATTAACACTAACCAGAACCGGACCCACACATTACAGTCAGCAGGCATGGACAAAAAAGGAATTCTATTTATAACTTCAGCTTAAGAAAGTTGATGCCAAGACATATAAGATTCATATATGATCCAAGTTGAACATCAAGAGGCAAAACCTACAGTGTTTTATGTAAAACTGTACTAGGCTGCAATTAATAGTGGATAGAAAATAATAATGAGCACATTTGAAAGCCATGACAGGATCAGTCTACAACAACACACAGAGGACGTCTCTAATGTCTAACATTATAAAAGATAAATGTGGTTCTAGAAATGTGGCTTAGAAATTAGAGGGACAGTCTGCTCTTCCAGCAGAGTTTCAGGTTTCCAGCAACCATGTGGTGTCACGATTGCCCATAACTCTGGCTCCAGGGGCCCTGACACCCTCTGCTGGACTGTATGGGTACTGTACTCATGTGGACATATACACAGACACATACATAGGCATAATTAAAAAGAAAATAAATTACATAAAAACAAGAGCAGGCAGATAATTACATGTGTTGTAAAAAATGACAAGGAAAATATTTTTGAACAATTTTATGGCACTTAATTTGATTTGTATGTAATGGTTGAAATTCACAAATTCTCAAATCTTATGCAAGAGCAAGTAGATGATGGTAAGCAGTCCGACATCTATGAAAGAACTCTCAATGGTAATGAGAAACTTCGGGCCTACAGTGAAATCGATTCCATATTATTTCAAAAAAGAAATAATGTCAACTGGCACCAACTTTTTCACAAAGTTCAATGAGGAGAGTAGACCTTACCATGTAAGCATGTTTCTGCTCTTAAAAGCAGACAGAGCCCGTAAGACAACCACCCAGGGACTAGGAGCACTTTCCATGTAATCCTGATGCCCTGAATTCCATCACCAGAGCCTACACTAAAAGACCGATATGGTAGTGACATGCTATAATCCCATCTCTTTGTGGAAGAGATGGGAGAATCACCCAGAAACCTGTGGTCCAGCTAGCCCAGAGTATTCATCACAGTGGCAGAAAGAGCAAAAGAGATTCTGTCTCAAAACAAAGTGGGGAAGGAAAACAGACTGTTGAAAGTAGTCCTCCAACCTTTTACATGTGCATCACAGCACACTTGTGCCTGTACACACACACACATACACACACACACACACACACGTGCACACACATGCACACACGCACATACACACACAATTAATTAATTGATTTTAAAAAGATAAAAGCACTACAGGAAGATAAAGATAAACAGCCTCTGTAATTGTTATGCAAAGTTCTTAAAAAAATTTTAATAACTCAAATACAACAAAAACATGAAAAGAAAAAAAACAATATGCACAAGTAGGATTTACCCCTAGAAGTGTAAGGTTGTTAGTTCAGCATTTTACAAATTATCCCAATAGAAGCTGCCATGTTACAAAACAAACCATGTAGCTGGAGCTGGAGAGATGGATGGGCAGTTAGCGGCACTTGGTGATCCTGCAGAAAACATAGGTTTAGTTCCCAGCATCCATACATAACCCACGACCATCTGAAGCTACACTTACAGAGGACTGGAAACCTTTTTCTGGCCTCTATAGATACCAAAAGTACACTAGTACACATATATACATGCAAGCAAGACACTAATACACATACTTTTTTTAAAAAGTAAATACATAAAAATAGAATCATGTGATTGTGTTGAAGCCTATAGCTCAGTTGCTGGAGTACTTGCTTAGCATTCACCATATCCCAGGCTTAATCTCTAGCTCCAAATAAACTGCACGTGGAGGTACATGCCAGTAATCCCAGTTCTTCAGATGTAGGATGAGAAGTCCAAGTTCGTTCTTGGTTATATAGAAAGTTGGAGGTAAGCCTGCAATACATGAAACCTAATCTCAAACAACAAAACAAAATAAAACCCAGGCGATCGTCTCCACAGGCTTGGGAAAAGTGTTTGAAGAATTGATTCAGAACACTAGAAATGGAAGGATACATTCTGACCTAACAGATTATTTTGAAAGCGCTACAAATCACAGCAGGGTATGTACTTTTCCCCCACAAGAAAATGAGACCTGCACTCACCATTTCTATGTAATATCTCCTGCAGTTTCCAGCTGAAGCAATGAAACCAGAAATGAAATGAAAAGCATGCAGACTGGGAGGAAAGAAAGCTGTCTTCTTCTATTGAGGTAATTCACATAGAATGCTCAAGGAAAAAAAATGAGACTTTAACAATTTTGTGTAATAAAACACTGGTTATCGTTACTTTGTTTCTGTCAACTTGACACAGGCCTAAATATACTAGGATGAGAGAATCCCAACTGAGGAATTGCCTCCATCAGACTGACCTGTGGGCCTGTCTAAGGGCACATTTTCTTGATTGCTGACTGATGCAGGAGCACCTGGCCCACTGTGGGCAGTGCTATCCCTAGGCAGCTGGACTGCATAAACAAGACTGCTGAGCAAAGCAGGGGACCCAAGTAGGGTTCCCCTGTGGTTCTTGCCTCTGGTTCTGTTTGAGGTCCTGCCACAACTTCCCTGAGTGATGCTCTGTGATCCATATTTGTAAACCAAACAACTCCTTTCCTTGTCAGGTTGCTGTTAGACAATTTATTACTACAAGAAAAAGAAAAACAGAACACCAAACTGTAGGACTCAACCCTCTTTCTCTATATAATTAACAAAGAGTAGGAAACTGAAATTAGATAAATGTCATTTATGACTTCATCAGAAACATGAGCTACTTGGAATAAATCTAACAATAGATGCAGGAGACCTACACGCAAACCACTAAAGAAAATTAAAATAGACAAAGATAAGTGGAGATGTGCTACATCCATAAATAAGAGTGTATTCAAACTATAATGGCATATCACAGCACACACATACAAACACACATTTTCAGATACATGGATCCATTTTAAGCACTTGGAGACAGTTTGTAGGAAATGTAACTTTTAAAAAAATCTGCTATTGATATAAAATGTAGAATTACTTTAGCAAGCAACTTCTATAGCTTCTTAAACCTAAAAATGTCTCCATCCTATGATACACTCATTCAAATCATAAGTACTTATCCAAAGAATAAAAGCAGGTTTCTATACTGATGTACCTCATATTGCTAGCATCTTTATCTGTATTAGCCATAGACTAGAAACAGTCAGGCCCAGTGGTACATTCCTTAGATTCTTTCAGTTCAGGAGGATTTGTGAGGCTTAGGCCAGCCTGGGCTACAAAACAAGACTGTGCCTTGAAAACAAAAACAAAAGCACTAAACCAAACCAAACCAACAACAAAAACAAACAAACAAAAAAACCCAACCAACTAGCTAACCAACCTACCAACCAACCAACCTACCAACCAACCTATCAACCTATCAACCAACCTACCAACCTACCAACCTACAAACCAACATACCAACCTACCAACCAACCTACCAACCTACCAACCAACCTACCAACCAACCAACCTACCAACCAACCAACCAACCTACCAACCTACTAACCAACCAACCAACCTACCAACCTACCAACCAAGCAACCTACCTACCAACCAACCAATCAACCAAACAACCAAACAACTTACCAACCAACCAACCAACCAACCAACCTACCTACCTACCAACCAACCTACCTACCAACCAACCAATCAACCAACCTACCAACCAACCAACCAACCTACCAACCAACCAACCAACCTACCAACCTACCAACCAACCAACCTACCAACCAACTAACCAACCAACCAACCTACCAACCAACCAACCAACCAACCTACCAACCTACCAACCTACCAATCTACCAATCTACCAACCTACCAACCTACCAACCAACCTACCAACCTACCAACCAACCAACCTACCTACCAACCAACCAATCAACCAATCAACCAACCAACCAACCAACCAACCAACCAACCAACCAACCAACCAACCTACCAACCAACCAACCAACCTACCAACCTACCTACCAACCAGCCAATCAACCAATCTACCAACCTACCAACCAACCAACCTACCTACCAACCTACCAACCTACCAACCTACCAACCTACCATCTAACCAACCTACCAACCAACCAACCTACCAACCGAAAAGCACAAAGCAAACAACTCCACCAAAGAAAAACCTGTAAGTAACAAATGTCATCAGGTGGACAAATCAGCAAGTTGTTGGGCATTCATGTTGTGACAAAATTCCACTCAGAAATAAAAGTAGACAGAGACTAGAACATGTACAAATCTCAAAATAATTACAACTTGTCCAAGAAACTACACAAAAAAGAATGCATACTGTGGGAATCCATTCCTAGTACACTCTAAGGGGTGCAAGCTGACCTGCTATGGCAAAGCAGATGAGCATCCACTTAGAGAGACAAATGAGGGAGATCCTGAATGGACACAGGCTTGTGCTTTGTCATTGTGTTCACTGTCCTGATGTGGTAATGTTTTCTTGGGTGTTCATAAATGTCAACCTTTGTCAAATAGTGCATCTTAAACACATACAGTTTGCTGCATGCTAATTCTATTTCAATAAGGTTATTAAGAAAATACTTTCATATAAAATTTTTTGTAACAGGGTCTTCTATGTTGTCCAGATGCCCCCAATTTACCATCAACCTGCCTCGGCTTTCTGAATCGTAAGAGTACTGTCAAACACCATGGGTATCTGGCTTCAAATCTACCTATGTATATCTTTACACATGCGTGCACACACACACATATACCATGCATACACACACACACACACATACACACACACAGCGCTTTTGAGAAAGGGTCTCTGTGTGTTTAGTGTGGCTGGCCTGAAATCCTATGCAGTCTAGATCTGTCTCAAACTTGGAGCAATCTTCCTGCCTCTGCTTCCTGAGTGGTGGGGTTATACATATCATGCCACCATGCCTGGATTCCAAACTATTTTTAATGATGCTGTTCCAACAGCAACTTAGAGCAACTTATCATTAAATAACTCTGGACAGATAATTAAAATGTAAAGGGAATTAGAGAACTCTGTAAAGCACAAATAATCAAACCACTAACTAGTGCATTTATAAAACATATTTTATATGTTTTTGTACTATTAAAGTACTATTTAGAGAATAATTCATGGCTTGAACATTGTACCTATAAACACTGAAGAATCAAAATAACTTAATTTAAAATATATATATATATATATATATATATATGCTTCTTCAAAAATGCAAGAAAGAAAATAATTAATGTATAGTAGATGAATAGTTGAGATGGAGAGCAAGAAAGTAGTAAGTCCAGCTCCAGGGGATTCCATACCTGGGGATTCTTGTCTCTACAGCCAGTATATACACAAGTATGCACACCTACACACAGGTGCACACATACAAAAGTAAAAAATTAGTAAAATAAAATTGTTTTAAAATACAGGCTTAAAAGCAACATAAATAAAGACATGGGAATATAATACGTATACATACATACAAATGTGTGTGTATGTATGTGTGTTTGAGCCTGTGTGTGTGTGTGTGTGTGTGTGTGTGCGTGTGTGTGTGTGTATTAGCAAGGCATCCACAAATCTAGGGATATCTTTCTTTTAAAATGAAGTAACCTTCCACAGATTTATACAACTATATGAATGAAAATAGCAGGGTGGAAGTTCACTGACTCTGAGTTTGTATATGTTTTGACATTTAGAATCATGTTAGTATTTTACATATTCAAAGAATAAAGTAGAACCAACCTGAGAGAATGAATGTAAATATCATCCTTAAGTACTCTCCAAGAAAGTACCAGATAATTACAAAAGAAAAAAAAAAATAACAGGGAATGGTAGCTCAAAATATCACAATAAAAGGATCTAAGAATATCAATAAAGAACAAACAGTATAACCTCCAGGTCTATTCTTCAGTGAGAAAACAGAAATCACTTAGATACCATTTCCACTAAGATTGCATTAAAAGTCCTAGGCAGGAGACTTAGCAGGTCGGAGTGGTTGCTGTGCAAGCCTGAGAAGTTGAGTTCAGATCCCCAGTACCCACCAAAAGCAAGCATGGCCACATGTATGCTGCAACTCTAATGTTGTAGGGGCTAGAGACAGCAGAGTGGCTGAGGACTGTGGGTTGCCAACCTAGTTCACCCTGTCTCAAAGGAATACAGTAGAAAGTGACAGAGCGGGCAAACAGCCTCCCCCTGCGACTTCTAATTACCTACGAAAAGGCTACAAAACCTTAAAGTCCACCACCAGTGACATATTTTCTTCAGCAAGGTTCCATAACCTTCCTAATTGACACCAGCTGACTGGGAACCAAGTATTCTAAAAGGGACATTCCTCATTCAAATCTCAGCAGCTTTAATTCATGGACATCAAGTACATGTGTATGTACACATACACATGCACACACACACACATACACACACACAGGCAAGCATTCATGCACATACTGCACACACAGACAAGCGTGCATGCACATACTGCACACACATAAGTGTGCATGTACATAGTACACACACACATACACACACACAAGCATGCATGCACATATTACACATACAGACAAGCGTGCATGCACATACTGCACACACATAAGTGTGCATGTACATAGTACACAAACACACATACAAATCACACTTGTATTCATGCGCACACAAATATACAATCAATCAATAAACTTTTTCTAAAAGTACATTAATTGATTGTCACCCACAAGAGACACTAGGTCCATCCAGACCGTGGAAGATCATAAAAGATGACAGGTTGGGAGTGTTTTAAAAAGCCAGTGGTGTGCAGAACAGAGGAAGGGGGAGGAGACTGCTCCAGACTTAGGAGGCTCAAAGAAGAAAATGGAATTCTGCACTAGAAACAGTTCTCGTAAAGGACACTAATGGAATAATAGATGAAATTAAAACACAAACAATTGATTAGCTAATAGAATTGCTGCAATGTTTGCTCTCCTGTTTGACAGCTGCCCTGTGCTTATGTGACAGACTGTCTTCAGAAATAATTATGAGGCATAAACAAACATGACATGGTGCATCTCACTATCAGACGAAGCAGGGAGGGTGGCCAACTGAGAACTGATCTGTGTTATACGCAGATCTGACTATAAGCCAATCTGAGCAAGTACAGTTGGAAATTCAAGCATTAGTTTTGCAGCTTTTAAAGAATAATTGGGCAAATATGACAAAGTAAAGCTTAAAAGTTACAATTTTACCACCCAAGATAGTTGTGGGGCCCAATACATATGCATAGGGGTTTCTGTGTGACATGCCCCGCATAGGCTCATTTGTTTGAGCTCTGAGTCCCCAGATGTTGATGCTGCTCTGAAAGGTTATGATGTCTTTACAAGGCACAGCTTTGCTGGAGGAGTGAGCCATTGGGGATAGACATTGAGGTTTGATTACCCAGCTTCACTTCCTGTCCCCCTCTCTGCTCCCTGACTGCTAACAGTTTGAGTAATTGGTTCATTTCCTGCACCACATCTCCACCATAGTGGTGGGGGTTGGGGTGGGGTGAGGTGATAATGTGTTCTTGAACTATGAACCCAAATAATCCTGTCCGTCCTTAAGTTGCTTCTTGTCACAGGTAGATGGCCGCAATGAGGACAGTGGTAGACTGTAGTACCCCAGTAGGCCACAGTGCTTCAGTGCTGACTATTTATTACGTTAATTAGGAATCACTCTGCATAAAAACCTCTGGCTCCCAGGGACACGAATCTTTGCTATTTTGCACAACCAAATAGTCATTAATTTCTGGGCCTAAGGAGGTTAAAAAAATACTCTTTTAAAAATTTATATTGTGAATGTATATATACATGTGAATGTATGTGCTTTTTTTGTGTGGGTATGTTCACTGAGTACAAGTACCCAGGAAGGCAGAGAGGTCTGGTCCTTTGGTGCTGAGATTACAGAGGGCTGTGAGTCAGCTGATATAGATGTTGGGAAACAACCTTGGGTCCTCTGTAAGAGGGGTGCTTGCTCTTAATTATGGAGTCATTTCTTCAGTCCCATAAGTATTCTTGATTGAGTGAGTGAATGAATGAATGAATGAATGAGTGAATAGGCTATAGAGTCAAACTGCCTGAATCTAAGTGCTTGGTCTTCTTTATTTGGATAAATGACGAAAGTTCTGAGGAACTCAGGTCATTAATGTTTATTTCAGGGATTGGAGAGATGGCTCAACAGTTAAGAACACTACTATAACGCCAAACCAAATGGGTATCCCAGAATACTAAACTCTTTACTATGCTTGCCTGCCTTACTAGGGAACTGGTGTGTGTGTGTGTGTGTGTGTGTGTGTGTGTGTGCTTTCCAAATTAGGGCACTATAACATGCAAAACATCCAGTTTTCAACAAAAAAACATTATGAGGTATGGAAAGAAGTAAAAAAGTATGACTCATAAATTGGAGCAAAATAGGAATTGAAAAGAAATCATCCCTAGAGGATCCCAGATACTGAGAATTTAGATTCACTATTTCAAATGTACTCAAAATTATAAACAAAACCTTATATATAGCATTTAAGGAAATCATGAGACCAGAGATACAGTAATAAACACAGACATAGAAATATACATATCCACATGTGTATGCACACAACACACATGCACACAAGGAAGACAGAAATAATTAAAAACCAATTCAAAGTTCTGCAGTTGAAATGTGTCCTTACATAGATGGACATCACTTGAGAAACTGGAGTGGATAAAAAGAACGAATCCACTGTGAAGATAAAGCTAACTGAGACTGCAGAGGCTGAAAAAGATGAAGCAAACCAAGTTTCCAGGACTCAGTCCTGTACGACACTGTCAGGCATGTCCAGACACGTGGACACAGGAAAACCCCAGAAGGAAAGAAGAGTGAGAAAGGGGTGAGAGCCACAAGCCAAGGAGTAGCTCCAAGCTGCCCAGACCTGATGGAAGACATGGATCTGTACTCAAAGGACCAAGAAATAAATAACAAATGCAAACACATCTAAGGCAAGATTTATCACAGTCAAATGGTTGAAGTCCAAAGATAGTCTCAAAAGTAGCAACATAGGAGAGAGTTGTGTACAAGATCTTCCATATGATTGAGAGCTGATTCCTCATTAGGAGTTATGCAAAACAAAGTGCAGTGGGTTCATGTTCAAAGTGCTAAATGGGGTGGGGGGGAAGGTTGTACAACTTATAAAACTGTTTTTAAAATATGAGGGGGAAATTAAGACATCACCAGGTTTAAGATAAAAGGATTAAAGAATTTTTTATAGATAATTCTCTGCAAGCCAGGCTAAAGCAGCCTTCCAATTTGATAGGAAAGCGCATAAAAAGCAAACACATAGGTAAAGTTAACTACAATAACAAAGACAAATACAAATGCCATGGTTTTGTTTGTAACTCCCGTTTCCCCTTAGATGAATTAGAGACATCTTCATCAAGTAATGATTACGAATCCATGTCAATGGGTGCACAATGTATAGAAATGTGTTTTGTGGCACTGTCAGGGGACATGGAGTTGTGTGAGATCATGTTTTATGATACACTGAAGATAAATTGGAGCTGATTATAACTATGTTCTTATAAATTAAGATGCCACTTGTATTCTTTGGGGAAAACAGTAAGAAAATTGCATTGCATTAAAATGCAGTTTTTAAGAAGTAATCAAAATGGCACATTAGAAAGTGTCCATTAAAGCCAAATAAGGCAGACAAAGAGATGAAGAAAAATGTGACCAAAAAGATAGATAGATAGAAGGATAGATAGATAGATAGATAGATAGATAGATAGATAGATAGATGATAGATAGATAGATAGATAGATAGATAGGTAATAGAGACAGATAATACATAGATAGATAGATAATAGTTAGATGATAGATAGATAGATAGATAGATAGATGAGACAGATAGTAGATAAATAATAGAGATAGATAGACAGACAGATGGATAAATGGATGGATAGATAGATAAATAACAGAGATAGATGAGATAGATAGATAGATAGAAGAGACAGATAGTAGATAAATAATAGAGATAGACAGATAGACAGACAGATGGATAAATGGATGGATAGATAGATGAATAATAGAGATGGATGAGATAGATAGATAGATAGATAGATAGATAGATGACGAAAGTTTTTCCTCATTGTAAAGAAACTAAGTCAGGTCGACTCTAGAATATTCAAAATACTCTAAGATTCAATTACAAACTACAATCTACTTTTAATGCACAAAATACACAAGTAGCCATCCCCATGAAGGGGGGGAGGGAGAGGATTATAGGTGTCTCTAATAAACACATGGAAAAAATGTTCAAAGTCTGATGATTAAATCAGAGAAGCACAAATCAAAACCATAACAAGAGACCATTTCGTGCACACTTGGTTAGCTAAAGTTAGAAAGAAAAGAAAGAAGGATCTACGTGGATTTGGGAAGGTTGGGAGTTTTAGGTGGTGCTGGGAGAGATGAAAAGTGGGACAGCCAGTATGGAAAGCATTTATACAGCTCTCCAGTTACAGCTGGGATCACCTATGCCTGAGTCTGTAGTGGTGTGAAGGCGTGAATGAGAACAGCTCACGTAAATTCAGGCATTGGAATGCTTGGTGCTGTTTGTGGAGATTTGCCCTGTATATGTGACCTTGCTGGAGGAAGCTTGCTGGGGGTAGCCTTCAAGAGTTATAACCTCAAATATCTAATAAAAAAGTGCTATAACCTCTAGCAACTTCAGTTTACTCTCTCTGCTTCACGCTTGTGTTGGAAGCTGTGAGCCCTCAGTTCTTCCTCTTGACTTCATGCTTGCTGTCTACTGCCCGCCGCCTGCCACTGCCGCCTGCAGCCATGCTTCCCCCACCGTGACATACTTTATCTCTCTGGAAGAGTAAGTCCAAATAAATCCTTTCCTCTATAAGTTGCCTTGGTCATGGTGTTTTATCACTGAAACAGAAAACTAATTAATACAGCGTGTTCCAAACAACTGAAAATACATCCAAACAAAAATATCTCTACATAAGCCCACAGCAGAGTTATTTGCACATGTCAAAAGAAAAGAAAAGGAAAAAGAAAGAAAAACTCAAGGGCTTATGAAGTGAGATATATATCATATATATATATATATATATATATATATATGATATATATATATATGATATATATACACATGTATATCATATATATATATATATATATGTATATAATTTATCCTTGGGATGAACACTGATGTGTGTTACAGGGGGTGAGTCTTAAGACACATGCTGAGGGAAGAATCCAGTGCAAAGGTTTACCTGGACAAGCCCACAAAAAACGAAACCATTCAAACAGAAAACCACTTAGAAGTTGCTAGATGCTGAATAGAAAGGAGAACTGGGTGCTTGATGCGAATAGGTTTTCATTTGAGGATAATGGAAAATTTTGGAATCAGAGCTGAGGATAGAACAACCTGTGCATGTTGAAGATCCTCATATATATATATATGTATATATAATACAATATATTATATATCTATTTGCCTATTATATATTAAATATATCATACTATCTGCATTTTATGTCAGTTTTTTTTTAAATAAAAATAAAAGTAAAGAGGCCCAAATACAATGGTGAACAATACTTGTTGGCACAACCTTTCCTAAACCAGAAAACAACAGAGCTAACATTAACTTACGAGCACCCTCCAACTACCCTTTCAAACGCATCTCAACGGTCAAAGACACACACCTCTACTCTGCAGCCATCTCCCATTGGCTGGATACATAACACTAAGCCTCTGGGAAAGGGGTCTTCCAGGCACTACAGCAGGGCAGGAGGAAGTAGGGGCAGGCAATGTCTCAAGTTAGAGGGGCTGGTGCACAGGAGATGCTGGAGCTTTCTGAGGCACATCTGTCTAGTGAAAAGCCTATGTTCAGCTTAGGTCAGTGCCAGAAAAGGGCCTGTCTTATAGCAGTGTCCCCACCTTCAGAGTGACCTCGGGGAGACTGCCTTCAGGAATGCACTTTTCCTCGCCAGTAGAATGGAAATGGGACCCCTGGGATCACTAGTGTCCATGACTGAATGGCCTTCAAGCAGTCTGTGCCTTCCGAGGCCAAGAGAGACAGCCCTGAGTTTTAAAAGGCATCTCTGCCTCTTTGGGTCCTACATACCAACTTTCTTGTGGGCACAGAAACGGATAACTCCAAGTCCCTGGAGCATTCCATTAGTCTAGAGTGGGCAAGACCTAGCAGGTCTCTGATTGGAGGAGCTGCTTAGATGGGCGTGGCCAATGATTGGTTAACAGCCAGAGGGGAGCAGTTGGCAGTTATTTTGCAGGAGGCTTTTCTCAGGGATGAAGGCAAACTGGCCTCTAGCTGATCAGCTGGCTGGTGAGGACTCTTCAGGAAGTCAGGGACCATTGTGAAGATGGAAAAATGCCCACAACCTCCAGGTTGAGACCTGCTGGCCCTGAGCGTCCTGCTGGCTCAGCGGTGGTAACCAAGAAGTAGCTCAGGCCCATGTCAGTGGGCCTCACACGCTGGGGCAGGTGCCTGCCAGATGATCTCCACTGTGCTTTTCCTTTGTGTTTCTTCTGTCGTAACCAGAAAGTTACCCTTCTGTTTGTGAAGAGCTTCTACCTAACGGCCTGGACCAGCAGGTGTGTGGCAAAGCTACCCTCTCCAAACCTGCGACCCCTCCAGTGTGGGCCAGTGGCCGGCCTCCTTCCCCTCAGCCCCCTTGACTCTCTGCTCTCTTCCTCCTGGGAGCGTGGGCAGATGAGGCCATCAGAAGAGCTGTTGAGTCAGCCAAAGGCTTCCCTGGAAGCTTAAGGTCAGGAAAACCTCTCCACCTGCCTGAGGAGTGTGAGGGAGAAAGTTGTGGTGTGTGTGTTTGTGGGGACACATACTTCCAGTCACTCGGTGTTCCCCGTTGCTTTTCCATGTGTTGTCTCATGGAGTTTTTTGTTTTTGTTTTTCACAGATATGTCAGCGCTCGTGGTCAGCTGTCAAGCTATAACAAAAGAGTGTGGAGGCAGTCCCTGAAACCACAGTGGCATTTTGTAGGGACTAAGAATCCAATCTCAAGGGATCACTCACCCCAAGACGACTGTGTTCTGAGTTGATGTCTTCCCAGCCAGCTGGGGCCCCAGGTATCCAAAAGAAGAGCTGTTGTCAGGATGACTGGAACCTTGGTTCTTGCAATTCACTCTCTTCCCTCTCTCCAGCCCTCTGCCTTAGATATAAAGAATAAAAGAAACCGCATCAGAGGTGGAGTCCTTCAGAAGGACTGACAGTGGGCTAGCTCTCCTGAGGCTGGAAGCCTGAAGTGGGGGGTGAGTGCCTTTGGCTCCTTGTCCAGAGTTGAGCTTTATCACAGAGGTTTTCCCACTTACCATCAACATTGAAACTTGCCTCTTCGCCTGGCTGTATTGTCCTATTTTGTGCACAGTTTGATTCCTCCAAACTGCTCTCACTGTGAAGAAGGCCTGTGCAATGCAGGGAGCCTGGCCAGCCAGCCAGGCCTTTATAAAGGCCCCCGTACCACAGGATGGAGAAAAACCCAATAAAGACTTTGTAAAATGCTTTGCTGCTTTGAGCTGCTTGGTATATCAACTGAGAAGGATTTTATTTCCATTCCTACACAAACTGGGCCAAGAGGATGTCCTCGGCCCTGCTAAGTCCATTTGAATGAGCCTTGTGTTCAGTCAAGATGTGATCCTAGCTGGCTTACTGGACATCTGGTCTGGTTTTCTCTGCACATTTAATTTGTGGTGGGGAAGACCCGAGGAAAGATTTTTTTTTCCACCAAAATTGTCAGATGGTTGGGGAATGGTGTAGGAGGGTGGAAGCCGTGATTCATGTGGAAGTCCTGTAATTTTGCAAGGTGTGTGTGTAACTTTATTCTTCTAGTCATTGAGAGGGAGATATACTAGGGAAGAGAATCCTAGTGGGAAGGTGGTGGCAGCCCTGTTGAGGATGCTGTGAAGACTGAGCTGGTGTCAAGTCCTCTGAACCTTTACTTGATAGAATGACTCATATTGGGTGGAGAGATGGCTCAGCCCCAACATAGAAACCTGAAGACTTGAGTTCATAGCCCCAGGATCCATGTAAAAAGCTGGGCCTGGGGGCCTTAGGAGATGGTTCAGTGTGTAACACACTTGTCAAACCAGCATGAAGACCAGAGTTCTCACCTTTAGATGTGTGTGGAGCAGGGTGTGTGAGGCTTGTCAGGAATCCCCAGAAGCTCCGGAGCCAGTCAGACTAGGCGTATGTAGCAGCAATGAGACCGTCTCAATGGGGAAGGTAAGGATCACCAAGGGAGGTTGTCCTTTGACTTCCATATGTGTGCAGTGGCATACAAAGCTCACACAGTATATACATGTCATCAGACAACTTTAAAAGATGGGCTTGGTGCCATGCATCTGTAACCCAAGCACTGAAGAGATGGACGATCTCTGGTACTCACTAGCCAGCCAGCCTTGCAGAAATGGTGAGCTATAGGTTCAATGAGACACTCTGCCTCAATAAGGTGGGACTTTTTTTTTAAATATATGGAAGAGTGTAAGGCACCTGCTGTTGACTGTGAACTCTACACATGTGTATACAAGCAGGCTAAATTTTTCATCTACATAACACAAGTACACATGGATATTCAAATGTTAAACACAAGGACGTCCCGCATCCACTTCCAGAGCCTCAGAGCTGCCCAGTGACTTTCCTTTCCCCCTTTATGTTATGGAATCTAGAACTGATTCAGAGACCCCCTAGGATTTCAAGGCACCCCTAAGTCTTCTCAGCAGTGACCCTAGTTACTCTTTTCTGCCCCATGCTGACCATGGGAGAGTCTGGAAGCTCACTTCTATATCAACTTTGGGCTTTTCAAGAACATGAGTGGTAGTCTGTAGCCACCATCACCAGACTGCGAACTCACAGAGCACGAAGTATGAGAGACATTCTAATGAGTTCTTTTCCTTTCAGGAGTTGTGAATTAACACTATGAAATCCCATGTAATCAGGATAATGCCAGCTGACAGGGTTATTGATGGGGAGGAGAGCTTTTATTTGAAGACTTCTGATCCTTTCTATCCCAGAGAGCCTGGCCTAATACACATATAATGACCATTAATGTCCTGTGATTTGTAAGTGTTATCATTCACCCATTATATCCATCATCTTAAGTTGGTGACTCCTCAAATCCTTTAGCTTATTTGTGTTCCATGTAGATGTCAGTAATTTACAAAACAGTGATCCTTTGAAATCCCCAGGGGCCATAGCCATTTCTTGTTTGAGGATTCTAGAAGCAGGGGAAAGACTCAAGTTTCTTGAAGGAGTATGTGTGTGGGGCCATTGTCCCTGCTGGAGGGGGAAGCCATTGCAGGATATTTTACCACACTGTGAACCCTGAGATTGTGTTATTTACTGAAAAAAAAAAAACCTATTTCTAGTTGTGGTGTGGCTCAGGCCTTTAATTCCTCTGGCTGGAATATAGACATGCTCTTATACACATCTCTAACCCCAAGCAATGAAGGTACAGTTTAGTTTGTAGAAGGAAGCACACACATTTGAAAGTGATATAAGATTGAGAGGAAGACAAAGTGATGAATCAGAGAAAGATTTGACAGGATATGCCCAGCTTTCATGAAAGCAGAAAGGCAAGAAGAGAATGACTTAAAAGAGAACAGTGCAGAGGAGGCAGTTTAACCAGGGCAGTTGTATGGAGACAGGTTGCAGAGTGACTTGCATATGAAGACAGAATGAGCCAGAGAATGAGGAGGAGCATGAATATTAGAACAGATTGCTAAAGTTAGTATGAGACCAAGCAGAAAATATCAGTAGAAGCAGAGAGAAGCCAGATTGAACTGGTTAGCTTGGAGGGAGTTTAAGCCAGAACAGTTGGATTGAATCAGTCAGCCAGAAATCAGAAAGAACTAGGAAGTGGGGAGGAGCTTATTCAGCTTACTGAGTCTCAGAGGCTGAAAACATTCTAGGCCTAGGAAGATTGTACAGAGGCTGAAAACATTCTAGGCCTAGGAAAGATTATACAGAGGCTGGAAATATTCTAGGCCTAGGAAAGATTGTACAGAGGCTTGAAGCTTCCAGGACTTGGCCTATGTTTGCAGACAGAGGCAGCCTCTGAGACAACAATCAGAGCAGGAGAATAAAAGCTACTTTTACAGGAAACCATGTATCTTATGCAGGTTCTTCCATCTTGTTTTTCTCCTTCATTCAGTCCCCACTTTGTGTGTTGGAGGGGTGGGGGGCTTATGTGTGTAAAGAACTCACAGAGTTTAGATAAGAACATTAGAAGTGGTCCTGAGCTGAGAACCAAACTTTGATCCACTGCTCTTAACTGATGAGCCAGCACAAACACACTTCTAAATCTAGTGACTCAGAAATTTTTTAATGCTTGTCAGGGAAAATTTTGAGGAATTCCCCACTCGTGCTTCCAAGAGTAACTTTCTGAGGCCCTGGGACTGACAGAGAGCTTGTTTGCTCAACAGGTTCTTCATGGCTTCCAGTTTTCACATCAAGTTTACTCTTTAACCTTATACCACCCTCATGACTCAGAAAGATCCACTGAAATCCCTCGTCCTTGGTTACGTTTTCGGTAATCTGTGATCCTTAGGCTCCTTCCCTGACTAGCATGTGATCATCTACAAGCTGCTTAGCTTCTGTTTGTGTGTCTTCTCAGATGTAAAGGGGACCCTCTCTTCCCCATGTCATGAGAAGACGAAGCTTTTGCTGAATAAATAACACATAAAAACAAACAAATAAAAACCATAATGTGGACATCAACTTGACAAGCTTGGGGATCACCCAGGAGAGCACACCTCTGATGTTTGTAAGGGTGTTCCTAGAAAAGTTTAAGGGGGGAGAGAAGACCTACCCTAAGTGTAGGCGGCATCACTGCCTTGGCTGGAGTTCTGAATCTGAATAAAAGGTCAAAGTGTGCTGAGCGCTAATATTCATCTCTCTCTGCTTATGGACTGCAGAGTACAGATTCACTGTGAACAGCTACGTCAATTTCACCACCATAATGGACTGTATTCCTTCAAGCCATGGATAAAAATAAAACTTTAAGCTCCTTTGAATCAGATATTTTTCACAATAATGAGAAAATAAATAGTATGCATGAGGAGACCATGGCGTTTAGTGATCCTCTACCTTTCTTTCCTCCCACCCCATCTTTCTGTATGGCAGCGTTTAGTGATCCTCTACCCTTCTTTCCTCCCACCCCATCCTTCTGTATGGCAGCGTTTAGTGATCCTCTACCCTTCTTTCCTCCCACCCCATCCTTCTGTATGGCAGCCTTCCTCCCCAGAAAACAAGATAGAGCCACTGTGCATTCTGGAGGGATCTGAAGTCCAAGTCTGATCTCTCCCATTTTCTACACACTCAGTCTTCATCTATTCCTTCATGGAGACCTTGAAGTGACAAATGTCTCCCATGAGTGAGACTCTGCCACACAGGATCCAGGATTCATAGCTCTCTCACTCCCCTGGGCCGTAGGCAGATGCCACACAGTTGAGCTTACCCACCATGTCTATATGTGGTGGGGGAGGGTAGTCTTTGCCTTCCAATAAGGAGGAGTCAATAAAGCCTCAAAGCAGACAGGACAACTGCTTAAAGCTCGAGAATGACTCCTGGGTGGCCCATCTTGCTTCCTAGCTTCACTTGGGAGAAAGCCACAGGACCACCTAATGGTCCACAGCCTCTTCCAGCTCTCTGCTCCTTCTCTTGTGCCTGGATGTGGACATCTGTGTTCTAGGCCTGGATTCTGGACCCTCACAGCTCCGTCTTTCTAATCAGATTATTCTGGATATGGTCCACTCCCTTGCTTTCTTCTCCTTATCCTGGACTCTTCCTTTCCTGCTCAGCCAGTAATGGACAGTGGTCTTTGGTATTCACATACAGCCATATTAGCTCTGGAGCATGGAGAGAGCCTTGTGTCTGGGGGGAAATTGGCACACCATCGGGTTCAACCCCATCTCAACTTTTCAGGGTCAAGGGCCCCTTATTTGCTTCTCTTGGGTCCACCCTTCCTATCTATGATGAGATTGTCTTCCCCAGCTCTAGGCTGTCTTCTCAGCCTCACCTTTATCCTCTCCCTGAGAAGTAAACACAGGGAAGAGCTGCAAACACTCATGACAGTAGTGACACCATATCTCCAGCCCCAGCCACTTTAGAAATCAATAACATGAAAACTGGAATTTGGGGACAAGGACTAGCATGCATGGTACAGGAGAATGTTCTAGAGTGTAACAATTACTCTGTTTCTGATTTTTTCATGACTCTACATATCACTGTCTCCAATTGTGTTTATTCCCCACAAGGCAGTGAGGAAATGTGACTGGCCACCCCTGACAATAGGTCATCAATGAGCCCTTCACTATAGTTGAGGTAGAAAGCAAAGATGTTGCCCCTTCTCTTGATCCTTAACATTGTTCCACATTCCTGTTTTCTGTAAGCTCAGGGAGGATGGAAGACCCCATACTTGGAGGTAGGACCGGAAAGGTTCAGCCCCTGTGTCCTTTATAGATAAAGACGTAATAGATCATGGCTGGACTCTATCAGACTCCTCATGGTACCTTAGAAATGAGAATCTCAGTATCAGTCTGAAAAGCATGGAGACCATGGGGTGGGGACAAGGATTGCTGAGTAAAGCACTTGTCTTACAAGTGTGAAGGTTGGAGTTCAGATCCCTAGGACTGGATGCAGTAGGGAGCAGTTTGAATATGAATGAGACTATTGAGATATGGGAGGCAGGGACAGGAGCCTGGGCTGGCTAGCCTGGCATTTGTAGAAGTAAATCAACAAGAACCTGGTTTCAAACAAGGTAGAAGGTAACAACCAGCCCTTGAAGTTGGCCTCTGACTTTCACATGAGCACCATGACACACACAGACACACACAGACACACACAAACACACACACACACACACACAGACACACACAGACACACAGACACACACACACACACACACAGTGAGAGAGACAGAGAGAGAGAGAGAGAGAGAGAGAGAGAGAGTTAGAGAGAGAGTTTTAGGAGGACTCTACTGAAGTTGTCAGTGTTGCTGTTGAGATCTGCTCTACCTCTCTAGACCTTAGGGCTGGAGGAGGCCTTGGGCAGGAAAGGCTGATCAGTGGGCTGAATGGTGATATGTGGACCCCAGCAACACTCCTACTACTTCAAATACGGGCCTGTATGCCACTCTAATGTTTTGGAACAGCGCCAATCTCTCACAGGGAGTACTCCCTGGTTGTTTACTGTGATTGGAGGTATATGCTTGGCCCAGAGAGTGGTACTGTTGGGAGGTGTGGCCTTGTTGAAGTAGGTATGTCACTGTGGGGGTGCACTTTAAGACACTACTCCTAGCTGTTTCAAAGCCAGTATTCTGCTAGCAGCCTTCAGATGAAGATGTAGAACTCTCAGCTCCTCCTGCACCATGACTGCCTGGATGCTGCCATGTTCCTGCCTTGATACTGGACTGAACCTCTGAACCTGTAAGTCAGCCCCAAACAAATGTTGTTCTTTATAAGAGTTGTCTTGGTCTTCAGTGTCTGTTTACAGCAGTAAAACCCTAACTAGGACAGTTACCATCCTAGAAAAGTTGTTAGAGCCTTTTCCTTTTACGAGAAGGAAAGCCAAGGAGAGGCAATGGGCATGTCTTCCTCTTCCAGAGCCCTGGCTGTTCCATACTAGCTGCTACATTGTGCCTGCCTGCATCTGGGATGAGTGAGTAAGAACTGGAGACTTCACAGTGAGGGGAAGAGTTGCTATCCTCATGCCAGCAATGAGGACTATAGTTTCCCTGGTATCTGTAGGTACTCTGGGGACTGTGGACCTCAGAATGTAAAGTGCATGCAGTCTGCAGAAATTATCCCATGCTCTCCACCCCTCCTCTGCCTCCTTTCTTCTCTCAGTGTCATGGAGACCAGTGGTGATTTTGCAAGGGTACAGGGACCTCTGAGAAGTCCCTTGTCAGGCCCTCTCCATGTTTCTCTTTCTCTCCCTACCTCTTTAACTTCTCCTCCTATCTCTCTGTGTCTGTTTCTCTGTCTACCTGCTTGCTTGACTTTCTTCCTTTTTCTCTCTCTCTTTCTTTTTTTCTTTCTTTCTTTCTTTCCTTCTTTCTTTCTTCCTTTCCTCCATTCCTCTATCCCTCCCTCCCTCCTTCCTTCCCTCTCTTTCTGTCTTTCTTTCCTTCCTTCCTTTTTCCTTTTCTTCCTCCCTACCCTTCTTTCTTCTTTCCTTCCTTTCTTCCTTCTTTTTCTTTCTTTCCATCCTTTCTTCCTCCCTTTCTCTCCATTTGTCTTTCTCCTCCTCTCTTCCTTCCTTCCTTTCTTTCTTCCTTCCATCCTTCCTCCCTCCCTTCCTTCCTTCCTTCCTTCCTTTGTTTCCTTGTGTATCTCAGGGTGGCCTTGAACTTACTATGTAGGAAAGGATGCACTAGAACTCCTGATGCTCCTCCCTCTACTTCCCTAGGGTTAGCATTACAGGAATGCCTCGCCATGCCTGGTTTATGCAGGGCTATGAATAAAACCTAGAGCCTGGTACATTCTAGGCAAGGACTCTATTAACTGAGATACATCCCCAATCCTATCTACCAGAGTTGTTTAGATGTCACTGGAAGCTGCTTTCTGACTGGCCCTGGTTTTCCCTCAGGTAGGAATGCAGGCTCTACCTGGAGGGCTCAGCAAGAATGTGGAGTCAAGGCCCCTCTTTGCCTTGTAGGGCTGAAATTCATCCTACATGACTTTGATGTTAAAAAAGACTAATAAAACTACTCATGGATATTGAGCAGGGAACTCCAATACTTAGAGAGGGAGGTTGGGGAGGCTGACTTCTTTTGCCAACCCTGAGATGCTGACATACTTGAAATGACTATGCTATAATTATAATAATGATTTCAATCTTGCCTGTCATTAATATTAACAGTTCCCATCACTCCACCCTTCCTCCTTGATGAGAGTTTTGTGAGAACATGGTACTCCACAGGAGGACTTACTGAAGTCAATACTGATAGTTGCCAAAAAAGGAAACTGAATCCAAGAAATAGGATGGCAACCTGGGTTCTCCCACTGAACAGACCCTTTCCAAAAGAGCAACTGTCCCTTTTTGGGGTTCCTCAACACCCTCCAACTTGCAGCTGTCCTTCCAGCAAGTGGGCCTTGTTTCTTCTCCACACTTCCACATCTGGAGCGTCCAGAACTGCCTCTTTCAGCCTGTTTGTCCTAGTCCAAGGGAATAACCATGACAGGGACCCTGCTCGACTCAAAGCCAACCATTTCCTCATCACAGGTCTTAATTCTCCTTCTCTAAGGTGTGTCAAGATTTTAGAACTTAAAATATGATGGTGGGGGCTGGAGAGTCCAGTTTGACTCCAAGAACCCACACAGGGTGGTGGCTGACTACCTCCTGTAACAGCAGCTCCAGGAAATCTGAAGCTCACCTATGGTCTCCAATCGTACCCACATACACACAGCATGCACACATAAATAAGAATATCAGGCATCTTTTTAAAACTCATTCCTCCAGCCATAGGGACCATCTTGGGTTGTGGGGCTCTGACTACATCTTTCCTTGGGTAATCTTTCTGTAGCTTTAGGTTGTCTCAAGGCATGTGAAGCACATTTATAAGAAGCAGCCTGTGCCACTGCCTCTCAGAGAAGCATGACTTGCCCTTTAGGGGGCAAATGATATCCTTTTCTTTCTGATTTTCCTTAATACTGGGCTTGGTGCTGGTACTTAGCTCATCAGGAGCAGGTTGAATGACTCCCTGTGGATTTCTGCATTTCTCTCTTCCTCTGGGGAGTTCAGTCTCCTGAGAAGCAAGGTTCCCACACATGTGGTATGAGACACAGGTGACATTGTGTTTCTGATCCTCCCTAGGTTCTGTTGGTGACTTCAGAACAAATCCAACCATCCAGTGTTTATTTCTGTTGCTTGCCAGGAGGTTGAGCCAAGGCAAGTTTAGCTCTTCCCTGCCTTCTCCTGAAGGTTGTGATAAACTGAGGTGACTCATCTTGAGCTCTTAGGAACCATGTGGTCTACAGGAAGGTCTTGATAAATGTTAGCTATGATTATCAGTTCAAATTTGTGGTTTTATATGAAAATATTAGCTTTTATCTAACTGTAGAAAGTTTAAGAAATTTCCTATAACTGGTCTTGAGTATGTAAACAACTAGGCTATCTTTAACTGAGATGCAAAACCATGTCCTCAAGTTCCTCCCACCATCCCCAGGAACTGATAAGAAAAACATGGCAGAGGACTGTGGTTGGGGTGAGGCTTAATGGGTTAACAGGTAAGACTCTTTCTCTCTCTCTTTCTTTCTTTCTTTCTTTCTTTCTTTCTTTCTTTCTTTCTTTCTTTCTTTCTTTCTCTGTCTCTGTCTGTCTATCTCTTTCTGTCTCTCTCTGTCTCTGTCTGTGTGTGTGTACGTATGTGTTACATGCAGATGTCTACATCTATGTGGATGGATGGAGTATACATGTTTATAGAAGAGCACATGCAGATCAATGGATGACATTGGTGGCCTGCTTTCTCATTCTCCACTGTATTCCTTTGAAACAGATTCTCTCATAGATTCTGGATCTTGGTGCTTTTCAGTTGGAAAAAGCATGTGAATTCTACTAATCCTCTTGTCTCCAAGCAATCTTACCCACTAAGCCATATCTCCATTCTGGTAGTATTCCTTCTCAAGTTAGCAAGATGTATGAAATCCTTGCTAGAGGGAAGGGGGGAAGAGGAGTAGGGCTCTGGGCCTTATATCATAAGAAATTAGTGATGCTCTGAGACATCAACAGGATAGCTAACACAGGTAACCATGGATTGGGATGGACTGGGGGAAAGGAGGGCATCTTGGAAGTTGCCTGGGTCATTCAAAGAAAAGAAAATTAACCATTGTAAACATCAATAAATGTTAAGAGTCACTGTAATGCCACAGATAGACATTACAGAGAAGGTTAAAAAAAAAAAAAAAGGCAGGCCCGGTGTGTTCTCCTTCTGCTCTCCAGATGGACAGTCTGAATGGAGAACCTGAGGGAGCAGGAGGCTGGCCAGTGGGATGAATGGCTAAGGACTGGATGGGCAGAGAGAATCCCATGGAGATGGTTTGAGCTTCCCTCCTATCATCAGAGTGGCTGTGGGATCCTCTGTTGTTTCAAAGGTTAGGTTCTGAGATCCTGCCCCAAGTACAGATGTCACCAGTGTGAGACAATGGAGAAGGATACTGATTCTGATTGTCCAGCTGCACATTGGTTGGTGTTTTGAGAAACTATAACATCAGTAATCTCACCCAAAACAGAAGCGAAATTAAGGAAGAGCCTATAACCTGTTCTACCTCTCCTAGGAATAATCAGAGGAGAGTTGTCAGATTATCACATAAATTGAAGACAGGGACAAGGTCATCTTTGTCAGATGATCAACCATGGCCATGGCAGAGACTCCGAAATACAGTGTTACACCTCTCCTGGGAATGATCAGGAGAGAATTGTCAGACATCACATAAAGTGAAGACAGATGACCGACCACGGCAATGGTGGGGACTCTGAAAGACAGTGTTAACAGCTAAGTTGATCAACTTAATGGGATATATCATCACCTAGGCAACAGGTCTCTGGGTATGTCTGTGAGCTATGTCCAGAGAAGTTTAACTGAGGGAGAAAGACACACCATAAGTGTGGGTGACACTAGCCTATGAACTGGGATCCCAGACTGAGGGAAACGGAGCAAATGAGGTGGAACCCGGCTCTCATCTTCCAGCTTTCTGATTGGATTGTGTGACTAGCTGCCTTCCACTCCCATGATTGCTTATTCACCTGCATGATGGACTGTACTCCCTTAAACCACGAGCTGACAAAAGCCTTGCTTCCTCAAGGTGTTTTTGCCATGTATTTTGTTCCAGTATCAAGAAAATTAACCTACACAGGAGGCAAAGACTAACTTTCCTCTCTGGTTTAGGGGGAAGCACACTTTTTCCTTCAGTTAGAAGTTGCCAGGAAGGAAGCCCAAGAGCTTTGTTGTAGAAGCCACCTGGTGAGGAGACAGTTGTCCCTAAGGCAATAGAAGCTGACACTCTACAGTGTAAAGCACACATAGATATTTTTTAAAGCATAAAGGGGCATCATTCCTACAGATGATGGGAGAACAGCCAGGCAGGGTCTGATTCTGTTAGATAGACTTAGGAAGCTCAAGTGCTTATCTGTGAGAGGCTATTTTGTCACAACAAACTCTTGCCTCTGCCAGTGTGTGGCATAGAACACTTAGGTGTGGGAATCTAGGTGTGATATTTCCAGCATGTTCAGGTTTTGACTGCTGCCTTCCTACTATCTTTTTTTTGAGTGTCTTCATCTTTATGCTATGTCTTCAGCAGAGGCGTGAAGAATTCTCAAGGGTTACAGGAAGAAGGCAGAGAAGGCCCACTCAAGCATACAGATACTCTGAGACCTGGACTGAAGGCACATGTAGATGGGTCTTATTTCCAGTTCTTCTCCACATTAAAAACATGAGGCTGTCATCTTAACCTTTTTTTACTTACTAAAAAATAACATCCCCTGGGGGTGGGGGATGTATATCTCTTGGAATTTCAATAGTTGCATTGAGGAAATAAAAATATTTCATTTGGGGAAATCCAAGGTTGTGTGGATATCAGGACTCTGGAATAGTGAGTTTAGCTTTTTGCCAAAATGTTTGACAATCAGGTGGGATCATACAGTCTCTATCAAAGATGGCTGACAAAAAGTTATCTCTCCTGAGAAGAACAAGAGTTTGGGATGAAAAGGAAAGAGAAGATGGGTGTAGCCAAATGGTTGTGCTCATATATGTTGGAGTGAGGATTTTCATATTCAGGGAAACAATTTATAAGCAGGAGGGACCAGATGAGGCTGACTAGCCAAGGGATTCCATAGAAGTCCCTCAGAGAGGAGAAGTGGGTGACCACACGAAGAACTGGGCAGTATAGTCTGGCTTATAGATATCTCCTGACCCAGGGGAAGAAGACCCAGAAAGCCCAAAGTGACATCAGGGAGAACCTTTAACTATGAGTCTGAGCCCAGAGTCTGTAGAACCAAGACCAAATCAAAAGCTCAGGCTATATGGTCATGCTTCTCATGTGACTTTTGGCAAGTTCCCTAATTCTTATTAAGCATTGAGTGCTTCACTGTACTAATATCTACCATGAGAGAACACAGAGGTGACACAGTAAAAAAAAATCCCAGTGGCACATGAGGAGCTGTACCTGGGAACTGTAGGAACACACAGGAATTCAACAAGCATTTCTTTCACCTCCCAGAAGTTCTGCCTCCAAGGTCCTTCTATGTTTAGAGTCACACTGTCCAATGTGCTGGTCTGAACTAGCCCCAAGTGGTACTCTATCCCTTTAGAGGTAATCAGTCCAAATTGAGATCACAAGTGCAATCTACAAGAACATTCCAAATCAGAGTGGAGCTCTTCTGTTAGGTAGCCATGCAATGTATGAAGTCTGGCTCAGAGGCTGTGTGTTAGAGACTTCCTGGTTTGTAACTTTGTATTTGGTTACCCAACAAGGCAGTGAATAAAATGTGTATGTATGTGTCTGTGTTAGTGTATGCCATGAGTGTATGAGTGACCACAGAGGCCAGAAAATGGTGCTGGTTTCCCCTGGATCTAAAGTCATAGATGGCTGGAGCTGCCGGATATGGGTGCTAGAAACCATATGTAGGTCCTCTGCAAGAGCAGCAATTACTCTTCACTGCTGAGCTGTCTCTCCAGCTCTACCACCATGCTTATTTTGGAGCAGGGTCTCATATAGCTCAGGTTAATTCACAATTCCCTGTGTAGTCAAGGTTCACCTTAAACTCCAGATCCCCTTGCTGCCCCTACAGCAATTGCAGGCAGGCTTTTGAGACATAATCTTATCTGCTGCTTGGCTAAAATGATAGGAAATCACCCATGCTCCTCCAAGGCCCTGAAAGGCAGTAGCCACAATCCAAGAAATTAAGAAAGTTGGGCTTGGCTGGTAGAGTTGGCCCATTAGTGGTCAGAGGCGACGAGAGGAACACTAGGGGTTGCTAAGGACTAACGTCTTCCTTCTTGGAGGTAAGGCTTCACTCGTCCCAGAGAAACAGGCCCACTTCATGTGTCAGAAGACTTCCACAGCTTGTGTGAATGAGGCAGGAACAAGAGTCTCCTAATGTATTCACAGACATAGGTGTGAGGGAAAGTGATTGGTTCAATGTCATCTTTAGAAAACCAAAAGTTTCCAGAGAAATAAATGTCAAACATCCACAGTCACGAGAAGATTCTTTCCTCTCCTCCCAGGCAGTGTGGTGTGGTTGTGTTAGAAAAGTGTACATTTTACCTTACTTTTTTTTAAAACGGAAAAGATGGCCACTTACATTCCCACACTGAGGGCGTCACTTCCTTACCCAGGTCAGGAACATGCTGACCCAAAAGTAGGTCTGTGTTATGCCACCATGGCCCTGACACGCCACTGGAAGAGGCCATGGGTTGGTCTCTCCACTTCTCCTTTTGTCTTTTGAACTACTTGCCCTATGGCTCACTCAGACAGGACAGGTAGGAAATGTCCAGAGTGAATTAAAGGGGATAAAAAGCAGTAGGTAAGGAAGGAAGGGAGGGTTCCTTTTGGTGGTGTTTTGTTTTGTTTTGAAGCAGGGTCTTGCATAGCCTAGGCTGGCCTCAAATTCATTATATAGCAAAGGGTAACCTTAAACTTCGGATCCTCCTACATCCACCTCCCAAGTGTTGGGATTACAGCATGCACTGACACATCCAGTTCAGGTAGGGCTGAGGCTCAAACCCAGGTTTTGTGCATATTGGCCAGGCATTTTACCAGCTGAGCTACATACCTAGCCCTAGAAATGTCCTTCCATTGGGTTGGTATGACAGAGAAGAGACACTTCCTGGTGCCTAGGTTAACATAGAAAATAGATTTGTCGTTTCTAGAGACACTAGTCTGGTCTTCAATTGATTTTGTAAGAACTGAGAAATGAGAGCAGCGGGTAGAAAAAGGAATTGAAAGAGGGGTGAAGGATACAGGTGTGGAATCTGAGGTTGAAGTCACAGGTCATTTGCAGAGACAGTGGCAATTCTACTGGGTGTTCCTGAGTGGGTGAAGCCCAGAATGTTCTCTCCTGCATGTTTTTCAAGCTGTGTGACTGGCATGTAGAAGAAGCCAGTCCAGACTAGACTGAATGAGTCAGGAAGAGAGAAAAGAGGAGAGGGAATGTGCTTGCTGTGAGGAGAGAGCTGGAAGGCAGGAGAGAGACTAGGAAAGACAGAGAGAGGGTGTTGTTCTTTGTCTAAAGCAGCCTTCCCCCAGCTGTGTGGGCACATGTGTTGGATTCATGCCCAGGTGAACATGAGCACAAGAATTTCTTCTGTTCCCATTCCATTACCTCCATGGGCAGATACTCCACAGGGAACCACAAGACGGCATCCCCCCTACAGACACACACTCACACACACCCCAACATGAGCACCCCAAACCATCTTTTGTAAGATATAAATTCTGAAATTAGAATTACCATGGGGTGGGGGAGGATTTGGGGAGAGGGGTCGAGGTCATGGAATCCAAAACAAACTTCGTCAGGGTGTAAATAGCCTTGACCCCCATTGTGCTTGGTCACATTAGACAAAGTCATGCTCTGGGGAGAAGGAGGCCATCTGAGGATGGGCTGATCACAGATACCTCCCAAACTCAGGAAGAACAGTTTTAAGAAGGTTTAGCTTCTATTTCAGACTTCTAACATATTCCAATTGTGCCAAGAGATGGTTGGGACTGTTCTAGAGGCTTGTGTCCCTGGCTCCACTCCAGTATACATCTAGAGTTGGGAAGACCTAGTTCATGTTTGGAAGCCTTCTAGAACCTTCCAAGGGTTCTAGGTGGGAAACCGAGGTTAGAAATGAGAAAGGGCCATTTTATCATTTTATTTCCCATGCCATTTGGTAGCCTGTTTTCATGGCTCCAGAAACCAGACTTAGGGTCTAAAGTGCCCTCTAGAGCCTCATCTACTTTCCAAAAGTGCTTCTGATCAGCAGAGACTCTTGCAGATTCCCAGGGAGAGGGGCAGCCTCCTCAGAATAAGATCTACTCTGCCTTACACCATGAAACCCTTTCTCAATCCCAACCTGCAGCCCTGGGTTAACATTCTAAGTTTGTCTGTTGTTCTGAGCTGGGTGTCATGTCTGAGAAGAAAAGGAAACTAGGTCATTCACACATCTCAGAGAAGGCTGTAGGTTTGGACAGAGGTTATAGGGTCTCTACGCAGGTGGATCCACAATATACCCAGAGTTTTGTTGACTTGCAATAATTACCCCGTTCCATACAAACACACACTCTCACATCTCATCCTCCGTCCTGCTGGGCACACAATTTCACAAGTGGAGGACACTCTCAATTACCCAGAAGAATGAAGAGGAGTCTGGGAAATGGAAAAATAAATTAAGAAATCAAAACAACACTGGATCCATAAGCAATCCGAAGCCGCTTGCTTGTCGCTACATTTGTGAATAGAAAGGCAGTTGTTCGCCTCTCCAAACACTCAGGGCTCAGTCTGACACATGAGCGAGTCCCATTCCCTGAGCACACCCCGCTGGGTGGTGGGGACAGGCTTGGGAAGGTGACATGGGGAAGGGGGTGTAGCTGGGCAGAAGGACATGAGGCTGTTGACAGGGAGACAAGACTGTCCCTGGATGTAAACATCACCATGGAAACTCCACAAATACTTGCCAGTGCCAACTCTGGCTCCTTCCTCTCCCACTTTGAGGGTGGGAGGGAGAGTACACTTCCCTGGCTACACAGTACTTTCCATTACCCACTCTGAGCTGCCAAATGTCCCCCGGGCTCCCACCAGGTCACTCTCCTCAAAGGGCAAGAGCATGCCATTGACAGACAGGCTGCGCTTCGTCCAGATGTTTGAGACCCGCCTAGGGGGACTATAGCCACCAGGATCAGCTGCAGTTGCAGCTGCAAAGTCCCCCATGTCAAAAGAGTGGCTTCGTTTGGCCTTGCCCTCCAGAGGCAAAGGGAGAAGGCTCCTGGCACGGGTGGCAGGGGGTCCCAGCAGTGGCTCTCTGTCTGAGTGGTGCCCCCTGGTTGATGTCCCTGCCCCTCTGCCTGCTGGAGTCCTGGAGTCTAGAAGTTCTTCTTTCCTTTGACTCTTGAGGTCCAGGGAGGCAAAGGCTCCCATCAAGCGGTCAAGACTGGGCTTGGGACGAGGAGCTGGGGGTGGGAGCCTCCAGGGAACCCGGCCCAGCCCTGCAGCTTCCCCACTGCCCAGGGAGCTGGAAGAAGAAGAGTCACAGGCCCTGGCCAGGCTGGTACTGAAGTCCATCAATTCATTCCGCACCACAACCTTGGGTGGTGCCTGAGGAAGCTGGCCAACAGGTATTCCACCCAGAGGTGGGGGCTGAGACCCATTGGTCTGCGAGTACACATTGCTGACAGTGGCAGCTGCCATTTTGCCTGGGGTGTCGTGGTTGCAGACCTTGTACCGCACCATGAGGATTACGATGAAGACCAGCAGTGTGGCCACAATGATACCTCCGATGACCAGAATCATAGTGCCCCCCAGGATCTGACTGTGCATAGACTGGCATTGTGGGTAGTCAGCCTTGGTGAAGAACTGGGCGCAGCCCACAATGTTGGTGGCTGTGAGTGTCGTGGCTGTGTCGTCCCACATAGCCAGTACGCACAAGTCGTAGCCCGTTCCGGACACCAGGTTGTTGACCACGAAGGCCTTGTTAGAGGCTGGGATCATCCTGGGGAGAGAGGCAGACACAGAGAATAAGAGAGGGTAGGGTGATGGGGAGAAACCCCAGGCAGATATAGAAAAATAGAGAATACAGGCCTGCTGAGAGGACGGCAGAGACTGGAAAAGAGACCAACAGTGAAGAGAGGGAGGAGAGAGGAAAGGAGAAAGGAGAGGGAAGAGGAGGGAAGGAGGCATCAAGAGTTATGAATGTGGCATAGAAAACAGTGAAGTAAAGATAGATATGTGATCTGGAAGATCCAGGAGACTGTTGGGGTGAAAGAAAAGACAAGAGAGAAATATTCTGGGATGGCATGTCAGAGGCAGGAGGAATATGGAGAGCATCCTTTCCAGGTCTGGTTAAGTAAGTGCCCAAAAGTTTCCGAAATTAAGGCAATGAATGCAAAGGTGGGGGAGGGGTGTAAAATGATGGTTGAGAGTATGAATGGTGGGAGGTCTCTAGACATAGGGCAGAGGCAGAGGCAGAGGCGGTGGGAGTGGGGGTGGGGTGGGCCCTAGAAGGGAACAAAAGCACCTGGGAAGGACAGAGAGGTTAGAGGCAGGAAGACTCAGGAATTAGTGGGGTGGCTGCCCTTCCCCCACATCTGTTGCTAACATCCCTCCACATATCCCCTAATACCAGAGGACATCAGAGATCCTGGAGACATCTCTGAGCCTTTGCTGTAAAAATCAGAGCCCAGCTGCTACCCTGAGCCTGCTACCTCTCACCTACAAGGATCCTTCTGCTGAGGAGGGAGCAGTTTCTGCTTCCAGGTTCTCGGGTGTTAATACAAGAAAGCACATGCTGCACAGAGGTGGAGATAGTGACCCACTGAAGCTTGGGAAGCCACCCTGAAACCCAATAGGACAAGGGCTCTGACCCTGATTCAAATCATACCACAGCCAGCTAGCAAGCTGGCTCATCCTTGAGACTATAGCAGAGATCCTGGGCTAAAACATCCTTGCCTGGTCTGTCCTCCTTAGAGGAAGGATTGGTAGGTAGCAGTGATCCCACATGGGAGCTTGTCTTTGGTAGCCTGAGAGCTCCTGAGCAAACCTTTCAGAAGCCTGGGAACAAGCTCTAAGACCTTTGCCATAGCATTTGGTTTCTGCTGTGCCCAGAGATGAATTCTGGGCTGCTCCATAGGCAATCCTGTAGAGAGGTGAGCCTAAGCATAAGAGCACCCACTCCAACTTTCCTGTACTCTCTTCTCCACCTCTGAAGCCTCTCACTCCCTGGTCTCTTGTGAACAGAATGTCTTCTTAGCCTCCCCCAGCTCCTCAAGTTCAGAGCCAAGCAACATAATTAAGATATCAAATATAAAATACCAATGCCTGAAGACTTCCACCTGAGAACTTGTGGGGACAATGGAGCTGACAGTTATAGACAACCCATAAGAGTACAGCCCTTGGGGCTTCCATTCTCATCCTTGCTGGCCAATGAGGTCCCACCAATCAGCACCTTAGGTCTTTTTGGGCTTTGCAATATTCTCTTTATCCAGACTTCATGACCATCTAAAGAGACAATAACTGCATTCTTAATTCGCAGAGTAGAGAGAAATGACTGAGGTTCAGAGAAGGTAGATGGTTTGCCAAAGGTTACATAAATAGGACTATCCCTCACTCCTTGACAGATATGGGATTATGTTTTCTCCTTTTAGTGAAAAAAATCTTTATTGGTAGGGGGATGGCAAGATGGCTCAGTGGGTAAAAGAGTTTGCCTCATAACCCTGGAGTCTTCATAATGGAAAATCCACTTTCCAAAGTTTGCTTCCTACTTTCATACATGTGTCATTTCATATGTGCATGCACACACATGCACACACTAACAAACCAGTGATTTTAAAAGAAATTCTTCTTTTTATTATACTTTATTTATTTTCTGTGCAGATAGGGTGATGCATGCATTCATGTCTTGAAACGTGTGTGGAGGCCAGAGTGTTCTCTCCTTCTACCATGTGGGACCCAAAAATTGAACTTAGGTTGTCAGGCTTTGAGGCAAGTATCTTTACCCACCAAACCATCTTGCCAGACTATAAAGTTTTGTGCTTTGTTGTTGTTTTGTTTTGTTCCAAGTGCTCACTAGCCTCGAGCTGATTAGCCACCTATTTCTCAGGAGCACTGCTCAGAGTCCTCTGGTTCATAACCACCTTCAAGATTCCAAGATTGTTAGGTTCTCTGCTTGGAAGGATCCAAGATGGGTCGTGGTATGACCAAGAAGACACTGAGATCCACCAGCTCCTTCTTCTGGGGTCCAGGGGTACCAGTTGGAGCAGATGCTAATTAATCTCAGTAAGAACAGAGCTCACTGGTTACTGAAAGCAAGGCAACCTGACATGCTCCTTGTTTGTCCTCTAAGTTCTTCAGGGCTGGCTTGCATGATCTTCATTTGCAAATGGGGAGGCAGAGCCAGATGAGTACACCCCTGAGGGGGAGGATCCTGTCCCTGTGCCTGAGACACTTGCTATAAAGCACAACATTCCACACTTAATGTGTCTAATCTTAGTAGCTCTGGGACATAGGATCATGAGCCTAGAAGTCAGTTTGAGCTTTACTATATTTTCTTGGGGAACAGAAGTGCCTATGTTATCAGTACAAACAACTGTAGTGGCAGAGTGGGGAAGAGTGTTGACTCAGTAGTAAAGAGAGCTTGCTGCTCCTATAGAGGACCTAAGTTCAGTTCCCAGCACTCATATCAGATAGCTCATAACAGCCTGCAACTTCTGCTCCAGGGCATATGACACTCAGCATACATGTGCACATACCGATACACACACATACACACACACACACACACACACACACACACACACACACACACACACAAAAACAGGAGAGAGAGAGAGAGAGAGAGAGAGAGAGAGAGAGAGCCCAGCTGGCAGAATCAAGATTGCCTTTACCAGTAGCAGCCTCAGTGTGAACTAGCAATAGTTCTCACTGGGCCTCTCTGTGTGCTTGGAGATTATACACATTGATTCATTCAATTTATTGTCACCTCAAAGGAAGTTATTACTTGTCCCCCATTTTTATTACTCCCACTTAGAGAGGGAGGAAGCTGCTCACTTGTCACTTTCCTTTTGGAGAAATAACAGAGCTAGGACCAGGATGTACAGATATATATACATGTGTGTGTGTGTGTGTGTGTGTGTGTGTGTGTGTGCAGGCTAGAAGAAAGCCATTGTTTCTAAGGTGTCTTGTCTGCCTTGACTTTTTGAAATAGCATCTCTCACTAGCTTGGAATGTACTAGTTAGGCTAGGCTGGCTACTCAGCAATCCCCAAGCATTCTGGTCTTATCTCCACTGAGGTTTTCATGTAGTTTCTGTGGCCTGAACTCAGGACTTCAGTTCACAATAAGAGCTTTAATGACTGAGGAATCTTCTTAGCCCCAGGAATGACATTCTTCTTAAGCCAAAGCAAGACCATAACTGTCTTCAAGCATCCTGTAGTTCAACGGCACAAGAGAGCCCATGTGAAGTGGGTGCTAGTCAAAACTTAGAGCTTTAAATGGAGCTCATCTCCTAGCCATGACTTTTTTTCATACTCCATCAGAAAAGCTATTCAGTCATCCTTGAAGCAATTCAGAATCCTGGGTTTCTCATGCATTCCTGCCTATACCTCAACAATCAAGTATCTCTATAAGCTTTCCAGCTCCACACGTGGGCCTCTTCAACTTGGGACCTGGATGTAAAATAATTTAGCTCCTGAGATACTTGACAAGGGACAAGAACTACCTGTGATTCACAAATGACTATCAAGCTCCTCATCAGAGATTGCAACCTAGGCTACCTCTTATATAACCCATTAACTTTTCTTGCTCAGGTAAGAACATCCCAAGTCAGTCAGAAACTGTAGTGGCAGAAGGCACATCTAGAGCTCAGCAGTTGAGAGTATATACTACTTTTGTAGAAGATCTGATTCAATTTACCAACACCCACATGGTGTGCCTCACAGCTGCTTGTAAATCCAACTCCAGTGGGTCCAATGCCATCTTCTAGACTTCACAGGCAACTACACTTATATGTATATAGTAACACATAGACACACATACATACACATAATTAAAAGATATTAGTGATATCTTTAAATTACAGGTCATGGCTACTCTATGGGATCATTTAACATGTAACTAACCATGACTATTATAAACATTTCAGAAACAGTTGAATGTTTTTGCTCATGCAACAGCCTCCCATTAATTCAAGGTCAAATACACAACATATCTAGTGTAGTTCTGGAAGCATGCACCTATGCCATATCACATGACACTGAAGCCTTGATTCTGAACACACAATGTGTACACATTCTACTACCTGTGATGTCACACCAACCAAGGCCAAAAAATTCTGCATGAAACACCTCACACTAGACTATTGTATATTTTAGTGTTTTTTACTGTACATGCAGAGAGTTCTGCTCCTATAGAAATATACTGGTTTAATTATAGAAAGCAAAACTTACTATTTTTTCCCATCCTTGCCTAGCATGTAAGTATCAAATTATGCATCTTTGGATTGTATTGTGTTTGATTTTAAAACCTGCTGTTTGAGTTGCTGGCTTGAGTTTTATAAAAATTCAAATTAAATAAATTTTTGGCTTGGGATTAGGATAGAATTTCTGTCAATATCTTTTGAAATGGCCATAAATATCCTTCTGCCATTTTATATTATGTATTTATGCAAAGTGGCATTCTCAGTATTGTAGATTACAAAATCAAAATATCAATCAACTCTGAAAAATGTTGAAGATACTCCACATCCTTCAGTATCAAATATTCAGCCAAGATTTAATTCTTTATTTAAAAATAAACAAGTGCATCTATCTCATTAGTATGCAAATTTGCATTGCTCTTCATCACATGGTAAAATTATATTTATACCAAGGAGTTGTTAAAAAAATCAATCTCTTGATGGTCTGTTATCAATAAGTCTTTGAATTGTATGTCTATATCACAGACCTACATACCTGGAATCATGTGATTTTCTTCATCAGTAAGGGGTTCCAAGTGGTAATAGTTTAAGAATCTATTACATAGGAAAACAAAAGACTATACAAAAGGACTGATTCATTGAAGAAAGGGCAGTTAAAGCACAGAAGACCAAAATGCAATAGCAATGACCATGGCCAATATCAGGCAAGGTGTCACATTTCACTGCTCCAAGGAGGAGAGAAAATCATGTAAGTACAGTCCACAGATGGATACTGGTCTACCTAATGTCTGTCCCTGCACAATGATCAGACAATACAGAAACTAAGAAAAAGTTCTACATCAATTTAGCACTGGCTGTCACATTCAAGCATGTGATAGGTTTCCTGAGAATTTATTCTGATTATAGTCTCCTAAAATCCTTGGTCTTCAACAAATTATGAAGAAGCAAAATGAATCTACTTAGTGAGTGCCCTGACAGTTGCTAATTTAGAAGATGGCTTCTTAACATCATTCAACATTATGGATCCCCTAGTTCTCCTGTACCTGCCTTGGTAAGTACTAGAATGGGGTGGGTGTATTTCTTTTCACTTTATAAAAGATTTAGCAGCATTTCTTGCCTCTAATCATGAGGTATCAGATATTACATCCTAAGCCCTGACAAACTAAAAAGTTGCTAAACATTACTGAAGATTCCCTAGAAATAAAAAAATCACACCTTGTTGAGATACAAAGGCCTATAGAATTTGAATCTGGGGTAACCTCAGAAGGTGGCAAAAAAAATGAATAGGATACCCAATATCCCAGTGCCACGCCCACAACCATCTGCTGTTATCCACCCTGGTGAACCTGACTGAAATGATTCCATGATCACACTGATCAGCCTTCAAGAAGATAAATCAAGGATTCAGGAAAGAATGGGTCCTGGGTCAAAAGACAGCAGTTAACATTCAGACGGGTCATGTCTCTGTCTGTGAAAAACATATTTTTGAAGTCTGAAATGTTATTACTGTTTTGTTGTTGCTTTTAATGTACAATAGTGTTTTGCCCGCATCCATGTTGTGTGGTGGTGTTGGAGCTCCTGTAACTGGAGTTACAGACAGTTGTGAGCTGCCATGTAGGTGATGAGAAATTTTACCCAGGTCCTTGGAAGAACATCCAGTGTTCTTAACTGCTGAGCCATTTCTATAGCCCATTTTAAAAATCATTCACCCTGGTAGTATCCCCATTAGCTGAAAGTATGAACTGCTATTTTAAATTAAGATACTTCAAAGTGTTATGTTTAATTAAACTCACATGTTTTAAACACAATTTGAAACATAAATCCAGTGCTTTAAAAAAAAAAACAGGCCTAAATGGCAGATTCAGAGCCTCTTTCTCTCTCTCTCTCTCTCTCTCTCTCTCTCTCTCTCTCTCTCTCTCTCTCTTTCTCTCTCTCTCTTTCTGACTACAGATACAACATAACCAGCCACTTTTTTTCTCCTTTATGAGGGCCTACCTAAACTCTCAGACTGAGTCAAAATAAACTCTTGCTTTCTAAAGTCCTTCTAAAATTCTTTTGGGGGTATCATGGCGCCATAACAAGTCAAGTAACTAATATACAAGGTTTCCTATCTCTATTCATATTTTCCAGCATCCCTTGCAGCTAAGTCTACATGTTATGTTTTGGCAAATAGATGGGAGGAAGTCATATGTGGTGGACTTTTAAGAGCAGGGATGCATCCCCAACATGTTCCTTCTGATCTGCACTAGCCTGTGTAGGGATTTACCTTGGCTGTCTAGAGGATAATAAGTCAAAAGCAAGTATCTTTACTAGTGTGACATGCTGGATGTTAGAAAGCTCAAGGTATTAAATAGTGTTGCACTGTTCTGCTGAAATAGTAAGGCTTCCCTACCTCATACAGTTCTCTGGTAAGATGAGGAAATCTGAAAGGTCTGTCATTTGACAGTTAGCAAAACAAGAATAAACATGGGTTTGTGCTAGTGGAAGGGTATATCTGAAGGGTAGCCCTTGCCTCTTTTAAGTTATCAACAAACACACACTCTTTTATCTTCATGGTTCCTTCAGTCTCATCTCCCCCAGCTTCTCAGATCCATCCATTTCAGAAACTTGTCTCCTTTCCCTCCATCAGAGACATACCACTGTTGCCTACTGAGCTGCAATACTCATTTAGTGAGGTCCTGTTAACTACTTGCTTTTTTCCTGTTTTTGCATCCCTATCACCCAACTTCACAGCCCCACATCTACAACCCATTCTGAATAGCCTCTACATTTTGCTCCCATAATAAACAAAATCCCATTAAACAAAGGCAGATAACCTGTCATCACCATCACCTAGGCCCATGAGTCTCAAAGTGGGTTGCTTCTTCCCCAAGTAGACAGGAGCTGGGATTGGTTCAGTGGTACACATGTGCACACTCACAAGTTCTTACCCTATTACAGCTACACACAGCTTGTATCAAACAGCATCTCTACTTTATGCAGTGACAATTATAGATGGAGAAGCTTAGCCCCAAGTAGATAGACTACTTCTCACACTCCAACCAGTCAAAAGTGATGGGGCCAGTGTAACAAGCCATTTGGCCCTCTTTATCTGCATGTGCTAAGTCTCCAAATTCAATACATTATACCCTAGAATTATTTGAACAAAAGTTTGTGAATATATGCATGTGTGTGCTGCCTATATTTGTCTCTGTGTGTAACACATGTGTGTGAACATGTTTGGGTGTGTCTATAGGTATCTTTAAAGTTCATATGGAGGTCAGAGCCATACTTTTAGAGACATAGTTTCTTCATTGAACTTGGAGCCCAATGATTGGCTAGACTAGCCTGGGTATCCAGAAAACTCCAGGGTCTCCTGTCTCTGTTCTGCTAGTGCTGTGGTTACACATATATAAACACTCTCTGGTTTGCTTGATTTTTACATGGATTATTGAATCTAAACATTTCTGCAAGACAAACTCTTTGCCCACTGAGCCACTTTTGCAGATTCAGTACATTTTTTTTTTCTGGTCAATACTCCTGAAACAAACAGCTCTCCAATTATTTAGACAATATTGACATTGTTTTCAGTACTGAAAGAGGTATGTAGGAAGGACCTACAGTGTGCTGAGGCATTGTGCACATTACATGTCTATAAAGCACTTGAATGTAAATTTTGGTGTATTAAAGAGGTGCCCTGTAATCAGTTGTCTTCATACACCAAGGATTAACAGCACTGTATAATCCTGAACATCAGGGTAGAATTAGAGCATCTGCAGAATTAGAACTTGCCAGAAAACACATTTTAGTGTTAAAGCAGACTGTTTTATAACAACTCACAAAGAAAAAATATACAAATAATGGCCCAATGGACATTTATTGATTCTTACTAATGTTGACACTATTCTGAATGTTTTGTACATGTTAATTTAATCCTTTTAGCAACTCTATGTGTAGGGGCAGGGAACTATCAACCATCCCTATGAACTGAAAAAGAAATCAAAGTGCGTTGAAGAGAGGTGACTTGCCCAAAGCCTCACAAGAGTAAGTTTATGTTCAGCCAAGATCTGAAATCCGGATTCAGTTTTCAGAACAGTTCTTTTTTTAAAGCTGTATATGAGGCTTGTTACCCAGCCAGTACAGCCAAAAGGGCAAGTTCCAGATCATCCAGAGACACTTTTTCAGAAATTACAAAAAGAGGAGCCAGAGAGATGCCTGGACATTAAGAGTGCTTTTTGCTCTTACACAGGACCCAGGTTTGGTTCCCAGCACTCTTGCTGGGTTATTGCAACCACCTGCAACTCCAGATCCTAGGTATCCAGTGCCTTCTTCTAGATGCTATGGAGTATCCAGCATACATGTGGCATCCAGACATACACATTCCTACACAGAAATAAAAAAAAAAAGAACAAAGCTCATAAAAAAGATAATTGGATAATTGAATGGTGCTCCTGAGGAAAGACATCTGAAGTTGACCTCTGACCTCCACATGCAGGTATACACAAATGCATGCACATTTGAGCACACATATGCTCTTATACACATAAACCAAAATACATGTGCACACATACCCTAAATAATACACACTGTAAAACAGCCATGATGGACATTATCTGAAGATCAAGTTCAAATCCTATGCCCTGGTCTGCTGGATAAGCTGCCTTCATGGGACATTCTTTTGGGATGGATTGATGGATGGGTGGATGGATGGATGGATAGATAGATGGATGGATAGATGGATGGATGTGTGTTAGCATAGCTTCCTGTCCTCAAGATGCTCTGGGGAGGCTTGCTGATTCCAGCCTCCAAGCACACAGCCCTCATGTGAATACTCTCAAATATGAGCTGTCATTTTATAATGATGATACTAAGTATGGATGAGGGTGGGGCACTGACTGAAGATGCTATAGGGATTACCAAGCTCCTGTGGTATCCTGCTTTCTGTCTTGCTCTGTGAAGAGATATCTTTCCTGCTAGTAGACAAGAGAAACCCACTCAAAATGTGTCCCTGTTGTGCTTCTACTGATCCTCCCAGACACCCCTGACTCTAAGAAACAGGCTGGCAGGGACAGAGCAAGGCTGTAGAGAAAAAAAGAAATTAGGAGAAGACATCTCTGTCCCACCTTGGGGTGGAAGGGTGGTCACTAAGAGTTTATAAGAGGAAGCTGGAAGATGAACATCCTCTGTTCCCACCCACTAAACATCCCATATTCAGACTCAGACAATGAGCCTCTGATTCATTGACTCCTGTGTGAGCTGGGGCAAATTACCTTCACACTCTGTGCTTCAGCCACTTCTGATGTTCTAGAATGCTGCAAGTATATTGCCAGAATGAGCTGGTTAGCAGGGTATTGCTGCCAGAGAACTTTGCCAGTAGGTCCTCAACTATAAATATACACAAGGTTTAGCACACAAGCTCCCTGGACTCTGGGCTCAAATCCTCTACAACTCACTGGCTGTGTGTTTGTTACTTCATTTCTCAGACCTTTGGTCTTACAGTTTGTAAAATAGCTTACAATCTTGCTTACAATTATATGAGGATGATGTGTGAGTATGTGTACCCTGGCCCATGTGCGTGCGGGTTGGGGGGGCATGCAAGTGTGCACATGCACACATTCATTGGCCATAGGGATCACTAGGCAAGAGAAAGCAAATGAGGCTGTTGTCAGCCATGAGTCTATACTAAGAAGTGAGCACTTGAAACCATGTCCTTAAGGGGAGCTGTCCAGAGTGGCTAGGCTCATAACTTGTCTACCCATCTACTTTACCCTGTCCTTCACCACCTCTGATCCTTCCTGACCTCTTAGTAGATTCCTACTCATAGGCAGGTTGACCAGATGTACAAAAAGCAGTATGGCATGGAGACATAGAGGTTCCTGGGGCTCACTGGCCAGTCAGTCTAGACAATTGGAGAGCTCCAGGTTTAATGAGAGACTGTCTCAAAAATCAGGTGGAGAAGAATAGAGGAAGCTGCCAGTGTCAACCTCTGGGTAGGGCTATGTCTCTGTGAGGTGGATGGAGCTGACAGTGATACCTCCTAGACCTCTCTACAGCTCAAAGGCTTTCAACACAACTGAAGCCCAGAGCTAGTTTTATTTGGAGTCCCCAGAGACCATTACCTTCTTTCCCTACCCTTCTACCCACAGGATACCCACCACAGGCTGGAAGAAGAGCAGTCGCTCCTTGCAGTGGGTGATTTACTGATGTCTTTATCCATACTCTGATATTTCATGGCTCCCAGGGCTTTGCTGGAGTAAATATGACCTTTTATCCTTCGCTTTGTTTAAGACTCAAGGTCAACAGCCCAGCTGTGATCTACCAGTTACTTTGTCTGCCAGACATCCTTGCATCAGAAGCTCACACCAGATATTCACGCTCCACTCTCAGCCCTTCTTGCCTGCCTGGCTGGTGGTGCCAGGGGTAGAAAAGCTGTGACCATGTGGCTCTGGGGAAAAGATGGCTCTTGGAGGGATGAAACCAGGCCATTATTCTCTGCTGTCTGCCCCAAGTCTGCTTGTTGTTAGGGTCAAGGCATGGCCTGTTTTTTTCAGTCTGCTCAGAGGTGGGGATAGCAGCCAGTGTAGCCGTGACTCAAACAGTAAGTTATAAATTAGAACAGCTGAGGGCTAGCTCAGCCATCAGCTCTGTCTGCATGGAGAAGACCTGCATCTACCTGATTTGGATGGACTCTTCAGTTCCTCTAAGCCATGCCCTGTCCTCAATTCAAAGCTTTCTTCCTCAGATATCATTAGCACTGCCTGGAAACTTCTTGCACTTGTGTAAGTGCGACTCATCTGAAGTGCCCGCCTACTTTCTACTTATATGTGGGTGGATGGCAGGAGAGTCAGCTGGGATCATACATTCTGTTTTCTCACAGCATCTTCACTGACAGTGGATGATAATTCTGGGGGTGTCAGCAAGGAAGAGAGTAGGGAACAGGAGAGTGTGAAAGTGAATGGAGTCACTGGCCTTGACTTAAACATGTCATTTATAACCTTCACCCCCAGATTCACCTCATGCCTCAAATTCTCTCTTGCCCTGAGAGAAGTGTAGAGACACTCTTTGTAGAGTATGGCAGGCCAGGGTTCAAACTTTCTTTCTTAGGAAGCCAGATATGAAGAGATGAGCTTAGGGCACATGCCAGGTCCTTTTGTTCCATCTGGGAACTTATTCACTGCTGAGCCTTCTGGGGGATGTCCCTTCTCAATACACACACACACACACACACACACAGAGAGAGAGAGAGAGAGAGAGAGAGAGAGAGAGAGAGAGAGAGAGAGAGAGAGAGAGAGAGAGAGATGAGGCTTGTCCTTATGGCTGGCTCCAAACTTATCTTTGTATGAGGACCACCACAGCAATGTGGATCGCTGGAGTGAGGGGTGGGTTGATGGGTAAAGGAGAAGGCTGGTATGCATGAGCTTGGACTGTCTTGTTCTTACTCTGGTTGTTTTTTCAGGTTGTGAAATTTGAAAATTAAAAAAAAAAGTGCCATGTTAAAGCCAGAAGAACCAAGTCCAAGATGGTTGTGCTGATCAAGTAGCTGGACAGAAACCAAGGACCTTGGCTTTTCCCTTTTCTCCACACAAAGCTCTCTCAGGCTTTTGGCCATATATCCAGGAAATGCTCTGTGCTTTCTGTAGCTGCTAAGACTTCCACTGTGCCCTTCCTAGCACCAGCTTCCTCTATTGTCCATTCCCCCAAAGGAACCATGCCAGTCCCTCCCAGTTTTCTGCCCACTATAGGCAAAAAAGCAAGCAAACAAACAAATACCTCTAACTGCAGAATTTTGGGTCCTTTGACCTGTGATTGTTTAGGACGGGGTCCTCTGAGCCTTCTCACATGTAAGGTGAGGAGAGCAGAGTATGAGTCTCAGCCACAGCCCACCACCTGGAAGCTTCCCCAGCCCCTGTCCTGAGAGAGAGAGAGAGAGAGAGAGAGAGAGAGAGAGAGAGAGAGAGAGAGAGAGAGAGAGAGAGAACCACTGACTCCCAGCCACACCCACAGGGAGTTTTCCAAGCTTTTTCACTCAGACCTTCTTGGCAGCAGTCAGAGTCGGGGGAGGAGATGAGCACAGGCTGGGAGCAGCCTTGGCATCAGCTCAGCGAGCACGAGGTGGCATTTTGATGGGTGGTAAAAATATCTCCCAAGTGTTCAGGGCCAGCTGCCACCCCACCAGCATTGTAACTTCTTAGATTCTGTCCCCATGCCCAGAACCTAAAAAACCCACTCTGTCCACATGCCCTAGGGAATAGAGCACAGGTCATCAAGCCCCTGATCTCAGGCCACTCTTATACCTGTAATAGCTGCTTCTGTCATCATGGCCAGATACTAGCACAAAAAAAAGCCTTTAAGCTTCTAGGGAAAGTGAAGGGCTGTCAGAAGTGCTGTGGTCTGCCTCGTGGGCTAATTAAACAGTATTATAAATAATGACTCTCAGGGCTGCTGGGATGTGGCCCAGTGAGTAGAGCAGTTGCTTAGCATGCAAGAGGCTCTGGGGGTCCATCCCCAGCATGGCATAAAGCAGGTGTAATTATACAAGCCCGCAATCCCAGCATTTAGGAGGTAGAATCAGAACCAGAATTTGAAAGTAATCTTTGGTTACATAGAGAGTTAGGCGCCAGCCTGAGCTACATGAGACCCTATAAAATGTCTTGTAATCAGAATGAGAAAAAAAAAGGAGAGAGAGAGGGAGGTGAGGTACATTGGCCGGGGAGCTGGGTCAGCAATGCCGTAGGAGGCCCGGCTACACACTGAGAAGTCAGAATGCCTGCTCCCCACTAGGAGTCTTTGAGGGGCCACAATAAGGTTCCCCAACAGAGAGAAACATAGCCAGGGCTCAGAAGACTCGAGACCACCCTGTCTGGAGACATCTCATTTACTCCCACATCACATCCTAGTGGCCTTTGCATTTATGTGGATGCTAAGAGTCAAGAGGCTCTCTAGACATGGCAGGCCTCTCTTCCATCAAGAACTAACCTATTCTATCCATATTCTCCATCGTCCTTCATCACAGTACACCTCTGCCCTGCTTTCAAATCTTCAGTGGCTCCTCCTCCTGTAAGATAAAACCTAAGCCTATGAGGTCCTTCCTGATGTAGTCCTACCCCACCCCCAACTCACTCCCAGCCACTCTGCCCCAGAAGCCCCAGAATCCTTGCTGCCTCTCTAACAGGACAGCAGCGGGACTGGCACATTACTACCCAAGGACATTTGTGTGCACAGACCCCTCTGCCCAGCTGTTTCCACCACTTCCGGTCTCTGCCCCCATTCTACTCCTGAGATGCCATCTCTGAGGATGGCACAATAAACGATAGCCCGAGGCTGTCTCTTTGCTTTGTTTTTCCCAGTACACATTTAAAGTACAATTTTAGAGCTAGGCGTGGTAGCACACCCCTTTAATCCCAGCACTTGGGAGGCAGATGCAAGCAGATCTCTCAGTTCCACGACAGCCAGGGCTACACAGACAAACCCTATCTAGAAAAGCAAAAATTTATATTAAATCTAATTCATTAATTAAAATAACTATATAAAAATTTAAAGATTTATTATATACACACACTACATATGTAGTGTGTGTGTGTGGGGCGGGGAATATGTGTATCAGAGTGCAGGTGCCATTGGAAGCCAAAAGAAGAAACAGATCCTTAGCAGCTGGAGTTACTGACTATTGTGATCTGCCCAGTGAGGGTGTCAGGAACCAAACCCAAGCCCTCTGCCAGTCCTCTGCCAAGGTAGTACATGCTTTTAACCTGAGGCTCTCGCCAGCCCCTAAAAAATTGTTTTGTGTTTTAAGGCAAGATTTTCTGTAGCTCGGGATAATTGGACTCAAGAGTTTAGGATGACCTTGAATGTCCAATCCTCCTGCCTCCACCTCCTGGGCCCTGGGATGAGAGGCACCCACCACCATATCCAGTTTTTGTGATGCTGAGAATTGGACCCTGGGCTTTTGTGCATGCTAGGCTACACTAATGGGCTACATCCATCACCCCATATTTTAAATTCTTCCCCTCCTCTCCCTCTCCCTCATAAGTGTGAAAGCTTCTTCAAAACCAAGCCTTTGGCTATATTGTTGCAAGCCAGGAGTCTTGTCCAGAAACTCAGTAACTATTTTCTGCCTTGCCTTCGCAGCAAAGAGAGACCACATACTGCAACTCTAAGCAGAATAAACTTCTTCTCCCTTGTAGCTGCTCTTATTGGATTGTTTTATACCAGAAACTAAAGTGAAACCAGGGCAACCAGGAAAGAGAGGAGAGCAGAGCCTTGCCTGCTCCCAATCCTTGTGTTGGTTGCTCACACTCAGCAGAGAGGTAAGTAAGATAAGGGCCTCCCAGGCTGCTCTGTGTGGGGTCTTCCCACAGGCTCTGCAAATTGTCTCTTTGGAGAGTTCAGAGCTCTAGTCTCAGAGCTAGAGATGAGGAGCATGTGGTACAGTGAGGCTGAACCAGGAGCTCTGGGTTTCTCTCTCTCCATATAGGGACCTACCCAAGCACTGGATTGCAAATGCTCTGTAGGCCAATGCCATCCATGAGGCTGTGGCCCCAGCAGTGCCTGGGGATGTCTTAGAGTCTAAACCATCAGATGCCCAGCCTGAGCCAACTCAGTAGATGGTGGTGGATGACACAGCAACCAAGGGGTCCTAAAGTACAGTCTGGGTTGGAGGCACAGCACTACAGAACATCAGGCAGAGGTCAAATGCCTGGACACCATGCTTCCCTGTCTCCTGCTTGCCCCAGCTGTCTCAAAGAAGCTAGGTCCTGTGAACACTCCTAGGAAAGGCTAGCTATCCAGCAGGTATTTGGTATTTGGTACTGCTCTGAGGCCTGTGGCCACCAGCACTGTCTTCAGGTTCCTGATGCTCCCCGAGACTCTGTTACTTCTAGACCACTCAAACACGCATGGATACCACAGGGTTGCTTTATTCTTACTAGGAGGGAAGAGGATGCATTTTGGGGGAGAGAGGGGTACAGAGCTACCCCTAACTTCAGAGATGTCCCCAGCCAAAAATCTCTTCCAGAGCAAGGGGGATGACAAGGAGAAGAATTGGTCACCTCTTAACAGCCCCTATGGCATTTTTTGAATCTGATATGTGTCACCTTTGAGCAAGTAAAAGGGACAGGATAGGAACATGGTGGTGTGATCAGCCAGATCTCTGTCTGACAATGGACCCTTCGAAGTATCTCCCTATGCACAAGCCTGTTGCCGATTTTGAAAGTCTACTGTTGTCACTCCTATGTGTCCATTGGAACTTCCAATTGAATGACAGATATTTTTGACCAGGTAAACATACTTTCTACCTTGGTCACTCATCAAATCAGTTGTCCCTTTTATAGCTCTCCTGGTGTAGGGAAATGAAGACACACAAGTCAACCTGGCAGATAGACAGGACAAGGTTGTCCAGAAGGGAAAGGACTAGTCCTTCCAGTCCTACTTCTTCTTGGCTTCAGTACGTCCTGGTCCTAGTAGTTCTTCTCAGTCCTACTATTTCCTAGTCTCAGTACTTCTTGGTCTCAGTACTTTCTGGTCCCAATAACTCCTGATTCCAGTACTTCTTGGTCCTGGTACTTCTTGATTCTAGAGCTTCCTAGTTCAGCACTTCTTGAACTCAATACTTCCCGGTTATAGTACTCCTTGGTCTCAATATTCCCTGTTTTAGCACTTCCTGGCCTCAATAATTCTTATTTTCTAGTTTTTCCCTGTCCCAGTACTTCTTGGTTCCAGTATTCCCTAATCTCAGTACTTCTTGGATGACTATGAAGAATACTCATTCAAACTCATTATGTAGTTCCTTCTCCACCCCAGACCATGAAACTTGCAAAACATAATCTTGATCCATTTTACAGATGAACAGAACAAGACTGAAGACAGTGGCATACTTTGCCTTTGGCTGTAGGATTAGTAAATGAGTCTGAGTATAAGTCAAAGGCTTCAAGAGTTCTAGCTGCCCCTTCATCTTCTCTATATTTTGAGCTGTACCAAGCTTTGCAGAAATGTGCTATACAATGGAATGGAAGTCATTTTGGCTCCTCTGATAAATCCCTCACCTTTCCTTCCTGTGTTCCCTCTATATAGAAAGGACTTTGGCAGCTTGGCTCCAGCAGTCATTTGGTACTAGGAGGTGACCTTAAGGGCAAAAACTGAATTGAGGGTGGTAAGGGAGAAAAACAGAAGCGGGCTGGATCCTTGGTCTCAAGCCAACCTAGAAAAGCAGAGCCCAAACTCTCTTTTCCCAGACTCTTCTTTAAAAGATGGTGTACTGGTGAGCCTCCTGTTCTTCCTCTTCCTCTTCCTCTTCTGCTACTGTAAGGCTTCTTTGCTGCCATAACCTCTTGGTATGCTTTGGGTTTCAGAGAGCCACATCTTGCCCATATTTGTTGCTAAGTAGCCCCAGGTGGCTGTTTCTGGGTAGAGCCAGGGTTTGGGTTGGCAACCTTGTTGCTGGCTTATACTGGCACTTGAAATTATGAAGAAGTGATGCTGACCAGAAAAATCCCCCCAAACAGAGGCTGAAGTAGGTGCCTGGCCCATGTCACAGCTTTCCAGGACATTAGGGGGCATTAGTAAAATGACTCACAGGGTGAATCCTAGGATGGGTGGAGCCAGAGCTCATTCTTACCCTTCCTATCCCTTCTACTTGTGGATTCATGATTTCAATAGGAATAAAACTATGCATCCTCCGAAAGGCTGACTTGATGTGACCTCTCACAGCAGCATTGGCCTGTCTCTCCATTCAAATGACACATATTCCTCTTTCTATCTCTGGGTGCTCAGCAGCCCTTCAGGAAAAGCTGGCCTGCCTAGGGACATGGGCAAGTCCTGATTGCAGACAGAGGACCGTGCACCTCGCATGTACCCTTCTCCCTTCAGGAAACAAACATCTTGATTTGTTCCTCACTTGTCTGCAAACTTTCAGGGTGCCAGAGAGCAGGGAACTGAGATGTGACCAGATGGAACTGTGGTTGTGTAGACTCCATCTTTATATCCCTTCCCTTGGGCAAGGTAAAGGAGATGACAACATAGCAATAACAGGCATAAAGATTAGTATTAACTATCAGCTTGTCAAGCTCTAGAACCATCTGAGAGACAAATCTCTGGTTAGTCTGTGAGGAAGTTTTAGGAATGGGCTAGCTGAGGAAGCTGCAGGAAGACCAGTTCACTGAATGTACTAAGTGCCACTCAGTGGATTCCAGTACAGGACTTAGAGAACTGGATGAAGCAAGCTCAGCACCAGTATCCATCTCTCTCGGCTTCCTGACTCCATACAATCTGACCAGCGGCCTCACAATCCTGCCCCAAGCCTTCTCTACCCTGAAAAACTGGACCTTCAAACTGATTTAAGAGTCAACTCCTCCTTAAGTGACTTTGTGAAGTAAGCAATCCACTCCAGTCCCTGAACAGCTCATCTGTATGTTCCATCCTCTAGAGGTGAGGTGTCCCATCAGCCTAGAAACTGATAGAGCAGAAAGAGCTTCTGCGGTTGCTCCCTCAAGGGGGATAACATACCTCAAGGACGCTCTTGTCCCTACATTGAGGTGCTGGACACATCACACACAGGGTGAAGACAAGCCTGTAGCCTAGCTGGTCCCACTGAGCTGTGGGTAGTGAGCTGGTTATGCCTCGGGCCCTCTCTGGGACTGCTTCCAACATCTCATCTGCTGGCAGATGTTCCTGACAGCTCTTAGAGACAAGTGTTTGTGAATGTCACTTGGGCCGATAATGACATGCAGGGCACTTAACTTTCCATGTTACACCAGAGATGAGGCTTAGCTGAGATGGGCTGTCACTCTTTCTGGGCGGGGGAGGGGCTGTTCCTCCCTCCCTCCATGCTCATTGTTCTCTCGTTTGAGGGGTACCCATTAATGCTATTCTTTCCCTAAAAGGTCTGACCCTGATGATGTGAGATGTGACTGTCAATCTTCCCCAGTCATACAGGAAGCAAACCAGATGGTAATCTGAGAACTAAATGACTCCAGAGTGTCCCAGTGCCTTCCTGCAGGGCTTGCCTGTGCATCAGTGGGGAAAAGAAGTACCTGGGTGGGAGGTGGCTATCTAAGGCATCTGATAACGAAAGTTTTCGTGACAAGTTTTCCTTGGTCACCTGAGATTATTCAGGTCTCACCATCTGGAGAGAGGCCAGAACCTAGAATGTTCTGGAATGAGGCCTAGAACCATATACATCAGACATTGCTCTCAGCTCCCCTAGGGTTTGGTAGAACCTTTGGGTATCAGTTAGTGACATGGATCTGGGTTAGGCTATGCCGTCTGAGCCTCTAACATGATCACTATCTCTGACCTCAAACTCTGGGGCTCAGGTGCCTGGGAGGTCCTAACACAGAGTCCTGCACAGTGAATTGCACAGAGACCATGCTGTCCTGCTGAAGAAGAGTCTTGGGCTGAAAGGATTGGTATCACACTAGTTAGACATTACTACTCCTACCTCCCCATCATCACTGGGAGGGACTTAACTGGATTCTCCTGGAGCCCTGGAAGCTCCCAGATCATCATGGTTGATGCTTAGGCTGTCACAGGGCAGCTCTGAGGACTGTTTCCCTTCTGTTTATCAAGTGTGGAATTTGCAGCCTATATGGGGTCAGACTCACCAGTAACCATGGGTGGGAGATGTCTGCGCTGGAGCAGCATGAGGTGGAGCAGAAGAGGCAAAGCCAGATTCCTTGAGCACCAGGGCCAGACCATTTAGGAAAAGAACAGCATTGATGGGGATCCTTCTGAGGGGAGAGCAGTGAACATGGGGAGAGGAGCGACACCCAGCCAGGAAGAGCGACATCTCATCTCAGCTAACCTCACCTGTGAGCTATGCAGGGTAATGCTAGTGGGATTTTACTCTTGTGATGGGCTAGTGCCTGTGTGTATGTGTGTGTGTGCGTGTGCGTGTGCATGTACATGCATACATGCACTAACACATGTATTTGTGCATACATGTTACATACTGCCATCTTCTATTCATAAATGCTTTCAGTAGATCAGAGGAGCTGGGATCTTTTTCTAAGTCCTTTTATCTTCAATGTCAATTTTACCTGAACTCACATGGACTTCTAGAATCTCATTTCTATGCTGGGCCATTCTGTATTACACTCACTACAGCTCTATTCTGGCCATTCTGAATTAAATACAATATAGCTCTGTTTTGCTCCATAGAATCACAACCTCCCCTGACGTGAGCAGTGTGTGTCCTCAACACAGCAGAGAACTACGGTGTCTTTTAACACTCCACTGGTACATGGCTGCAATGTCCTTGTGAGCAACAACTTCAAGTCTGGGTAAGAATTCAGAGCAAGTCCAGTTCTCCTTACCTTGGACTTGTATGGCTATACTTACAGCATACTCTTTGAAATAAACAGATGAATAACAAAGATGACCAAGACAGATAATAGGTAGATTACAGGTGGATATATAGACAATGATAGATGATAGATAGATAGATAGATAGATAGATAGATAGATAATTATAGGTAGATAGATAGATAGATAGATAGATAGATAGATAGATAGATAGATAGATAATTATAGGTAGATAGACAATGGTAGATAGATGGATGATAGACAAGTGGATAGACAATGATAGATGATAGACAGGTAGAAAGACAATGACAAATAATAGATTAAATAGATAGGTAGATAGATAGATACATAGATACATAGAGAGATACATACATACATAGATATATAGACAGACAGATGATAGGTAGGCAAGCAGATAATAATACATTATGGGAGACGAAGGGACTAGGGCCCTTCAATTCCTTTCAAGGGTATACTTCAATGATTCCAGGACCTCGGTCATGTCTCCACCTCTTAAAGGTTCACAGCACCTCCCTGTACTGCCATTCAGGACACCCAATCAAACCATAGTAATAGACCTGCCTTTTTCTGACTGTGTGACCTTGAGGGACTTTTGTGATATTGTCTTGCCCCTTTATACTTGGTGAGACCAGGAGGGCTAAGTGAATAGATTCTGGAAAGCTGTGCCTCATGTAATCAGTGAGGCTGCAATAATGCTGGCGCTGGTGATTGCTCCCACTCTCCTCCGAGAACATAGTCTCCTTAGAATTTTCTTCAAAGCTTTGGACATCTATCTTCTTGCAGATAGTGCTAAATGGACTAGCTAACCTCTTTCCACTTCCTCCCCTAGGACAACAGAAGATAATGATCTTGTTTCTGACTGCTATTACTTTGGCTAGTATTAACAATATTAACTGAACCCTATATCCTGTGGCTGCTCAACATGAGTTAATACTACATGGAGAGGTTTCTTGTCTATTTTGATTGTTTTTGTTTTGAGTGTGTGTGTGTATGTGATGTGATGTACATACATGTGTAAACAAGAATGTGATAAGCTGTTTCACCACTGCGCCAGGAATTAGCCTAGCTCCATATCCCAGTGCTGGGTTACGGACATGAGTCATCCATCATGCTTGGCTTTTATGTGAATTTTAGAGATCCAAACTCAGGTACTCATTCTTGTGAAGCAAGCACTTTACCAACTGAGCAGTTTCTTTAGACTCTATATGAAGCATTTTTTTGTGTGTGTGGTATATCATCTAGTCATGAACAGCCTTAAGGAGTTAGACTTGATCTCTGCAACTTGTTTGTTAGTTTTGTTGTTTTAATTTTTAATACTTCCTTTAGTCTAGTTTGTTAATGTGTTTTGGTGTTGTTTTATTTTGTTTTGTTTTGAAACAGGGTCTCACTGAGTAGCCTAGTATGATGGGGAATAAGAATGTCCCCCCATAGGTTCATATATTTAAGTTCTTAGTCATCAGGGAGTGGCACTACTTGAGGAGGATGAGGAGGTGTGTCCTTTTGGCATAGGTGTGACCTTGTTAGAGAAAGTGTGTCACTAGGGGTAGGCTTTGAGGTTTCTGAAGCCCAAGCCAGACCCAGGATCTCTCTCTTCCTGCTGCCTGCTAATCCAGATGTAAAGCTCTCAGCTACTTCTCCAGCACCATGTCTGCCTGAGTGTAGCCATGTTCCCTGCCACGATGATAATGAGCTAAACCTCTGAAACTATAATCCAGTCCCAATTAAATGCTTTCTCTTATAAAAGTTGCAATGGTCATGCTGTATTTTCACAGCAATAGAACAGTGACTAAGACACTTAGACTGGCCTGAATCTCACTACATAGAGCAGGCTAGCCTTTATCCCCCAGAGAACTGCCTGAATCCACCTCCCAAGGCATTGGTATTAAAGGCCTGCACAACCACACCTGGCTGGACACTTTCATTTTATTTTTCCTCTCCACATTCCTAGTCAGCCAGCAGAGAGAATAAATTTGAATCTTCCCTTGAGTAACAGCAGGAACCCAGCTTCAAGGCCTGGTGCCGCTCCAGGCCTTTATGAGCCCTGGTGAGGGGAGAAGGTGACATCTTCATGATAGTGACATAGCCACACTACTGACGTATGCCCATCTCATCCCTGTGCCCTCCTAACTCAAGCCTTTCGTTAATGCATGCCCAAGCCAGCCACACAGCTGGTGGCTTTTGGCTGCTCTGCTTTTTATCAAGTCAAAGCTACATGACAAATTCACACTTGAAGAAAATGCACTTATTTTCCAAAAGGTCAGCTTCACAGGCTATGAAAAAAATGTAAATTAAATAAGGTCTGTGTTCTACCTTTGCAACTGACAAAGATGAAAGGCGTTGCACACTCGGTATGGGAAACTGTGGTCAAGAAGAACATTGTTATGTGCCGCCTATGAAAGAGTAGATAAATAATCAAGCACAACAAGCAAGTGTTATAATTGACTTGTTAAGTCAATAATTCAACCCTGAGGAGAATGTGTGGTGAAAACTGGCATTTCACCAAATGTATTTTTACTTTGGTACAAAAAAAAATTCCATCATGATATTACTTTTAATACTGAAAAACAAGAGGTGACCTAAAATTCTAGTGGTTGAAGGCTAACGGTTAAATCAACACAAAATATTTTAGTACCATGGGGACTAAGCCAGCTGAGGCAGCTGAAATCTCAAGTGGGAAAGACAAAGATTTAATAATGATGTGGATGGACCACGCATGTCATTCTGATCTGGTATAAAACAGAGGCACTTCCTATAGCCTTCCAGGGAGATCTGCACGGTGGGAGGACAAGGTGGTTTAACTGCTCCTTCTACAACCTTCCTCTCCTAGTTTTCTATGAAGACTAGTTTATCAGTAGAAACACCACACACACACATACATACACACACACACACACACACACACACACAGAGAGAGAGAGAGAGAGAGAGAGAGAGAGAGAGAGAGAGGGAGAGAGAGAGAGTGAGAAAGAGACAGACAGAAAGACAGAGAGAGACAGAGACAGAGAGAAACAGAGAGACAGAGACAGAGAGAAGCTTTACAACTCCCTTTTGAGAGAGTGTGCAGCTTTATAACTCTGTCTTTGATACATGTATGTCCAAGCTCAATTCTAACACCATCTCTTCTATGTGCTCTCTGCCATAAGGACATTCTTAGCTCTGTTGTATCCACTGTGTTCTGGCCTTCAAGGACACATTGGGTTCTTCCTTATCGGTTCTGTCTCTATCTAGAAATTGATCAACCTGGAAGCCCTCCATGACACTGTAGCCTCTGGGGTCATGTGATGAGGCCTATGGCTCTATTCCCAAACTAGTCATTCTGTGAGCACATCCTGAACCAGGATTCCACAGGCTACCACACATTCCCTAAGCAGTAGGGTACAAGTCACAGCCTTTTTTTTTTTTTTTTTTTTTTTTTTACTGAAACTGAGGCCAGAACAGGAAGAGACCCTCTGAGATCACCCATGCAGCTTCTGGTGTCTGTTTATGGCTCCTGTGATATGTGATCTCTTTCTATTGCTGTTTCCTTTCTTGAGCCAGGCTCTCACCATGAAGCTTTGACTGGCCTGGAACTTACACACACACTGGCCTAGTAACTGTGTTCTTCCTGCCTCTGTCTCCAGATTGCTGAGATTATATCCATGCATTAATAAGCTTGGCTGGGGTATGTACTGTTACTGCCCTTGTGTTGTTAGCTTAGGATGACCCTTGACCTTCACAGACACTTTTCAAAGTCAGTATCATTGACTCCATCTCCATAAGGAGCCTGGGGTCCAGAGGGTTAATGGACAAGATAAGGCTCGTCTAAGATCTGGAAGGACCCTATGAGCTTATGAGTCTCAGGCAGCCAGAAATGGGCCAGAAAGGGGAAAAAGAAACAAAAAAAAAGGCAGACATTTCTGGAGGAAAAAGGCAACCCAAGGCAGGACTCAATCCAGAGGAAAACAGAATTTAAGGTAATCAGAAACTGAACATATGGGGAATTCATGAGGCCTTTGATGCAGTCATGCCTAAAGTAGATTCTTTTTAATGATTTTGAGTTAATGCAGGATGGCTCCAATACTCACTCTTCACCTTTCTCCCTCCCCTCTTCTCTCTCTCTCTCTCTCTCTCTCTCTCTCTCTCTCTCTCTC
>NW_022196909.1:63767693-63805239 GCF_008632895.1 Mastomys coucha | reverse complement strand
TCTCTCTCTCTCTCTCTCTCTCTCTCTCTCTCACACACACACACACACACACACACACACACCACATATATACATACATACACACAAGCACATATACTCACACACATGCTGACTCACGTTGATTAAACTTCTCTCCACCACAAGTTTCTATCAACTTGGGTAGATTAGGTCCATAGAACAATTGAGGAACCTTGGCCAAGCAGAAGTGGAAAGCCAGGCTGTGATCCTCCACTCTTTTCTCCTCTCATAATTTTCCACCTTAACATCAAGGAGTCAGAGATTCTTCAGCCACTGGGTTTCCTAATGGCTCAACTCTGACTCTGCTCTCATCGCAAAGTGCTCAGAAGTATCTAGCTACACAGCTATCTCCCTTTCTTGGGAAACACGGTCCTCCACATACACACTTCTTCACCTACCCTGGTAGGAGCCCCTTACCTGTAGCAGAGGAACAGTTGACCCAGGATCCCCTCAGGCACCCCTGGAGAGAAGGGAAACGGGTATATAGGGTTCTAACTTCCCAGCCCTTCCCAACCTGACCACACTGCTGCCTCTGCCTCTGACTCACCTGTAGATCAGCACCTCATCGTCAGAACAGTTGTACTGCAGCTGATACATCTTCACTCTGGGCGCTGACTTACTGACAGACCACTTGACCAGGGCAGATGTGGTAGTCACATCGGACACAAGCACAGCCCTCTCTGGGGTGCTTTTGGGAGGCTCCCCAGCTCCACTACCTCCCCCTCCCCGGCTAGTCTTGCTGGAACCCGTAATGTCCGAAAGGCGAGACTTGGGGGGCGCCATCCGGCTAGTGCTGTTACTGAGGTGTGGGAGCTGCACAATGGAGACCTCTACGGTGGCCGTAGCCTCTCCCGCTGCATTGGCTGCAATGCAGGTGAAGGGTCCGCTGTCCTGAGAGGTGGTAATTAGAATGTCCAGGGTGCCATTGTCAAATACAGCAGTCCTGGAAGAGTTTCCCACCAAGCGGTCATCGGGGGCAACCCAGTGAATCAAAGGGCTGGGGTCCCCAATGGCCTTGCACTTGAGAGTGGCTGCCTGGCCCTCCAGAACCAGCAGCTTGTGTGTGTGCTGGGTGATGAGAGGCGGCTCACACACAAACTCCTCCTCACGAATATGCCAAAAATAGCGACCCTTGAGACCTCCGGGGGATCCACAGGTCTCCAGGTCGTCATCCCTCTCCAGCCTCCGCAGCCAGAGAAGCTCACAATTACAGTGGAGCGGGTTCCCTCCAAAACTAAAGGACAAGGGTGGGGCAAAGGGCGTGGCAGTCAGCAAGGAAGCCTGGGAGCGGGCAAAGATGGGGTCTGGGGGAAGCTTCTGCAGCCGATTGGACGTGAGGTCCAGGCGGGCCAGTTTCTGCAGGTCTGTAAAGGTACCCTCAGCTATGTGGTCCAGAAGGTTGTGGTCCAGACTCAGCTGGTGGAGGTTGATCATGCGCCTTACGGAATCCCAGGGAAGTCCATGGAGGTTGTTGTAAGATAGGTCCAGATCTTCTAAAGTCAGCAGGAAGTCTTCAAAGGCATCATCGGCGATGCCACCCAACTGATTATTGTTCACAATAAGGTGCTGCAGGTTGACCAGGCCCCTGAGTGTGTCTTCCCCAAGGCTAGGTAGCCGGTTGCTGTCAAGGTGCAGGGAGCGGAGGCTCTCAAGGTCCAAGAAGGAGAAGGGCTGGATATGACTGATGGTGTTCCTGGACAAGGTCAGATCCACCAGCCCTGTCATGTTGGCAAAGTCTTGGCGGCCAATATGGATGATAAAGTTGCCACCCAGACGCAGCTCCACCGTCCTCCTGTCAATGTCAGGGGGCACAAAGAGGAGCCCCTTGGAGGGACACAAGGTCCCCAGTGACTCAGACAGATTCTGACAGACGCAGTACTTGGGGCAGGCATCGACGACAGCAAACGCCATGCCAAACGCCAGCAGCCCACCAAGCAGAGTCTCCATGATCTGGTCACTCAGCCTCTGCACCTGGAAGGAGGGACACGACATCAAGGTCAGTGAGTAATTGCCCTTATCAAGGCTTCCTCCCTCCACGGAGTGTCACACTGTATTGGTGAACAACAGAGACTGGCTGTACTGGCTGGTTTTGTGTGTCAGCTTGACACAGACTGGAGTTATCACAGAAAAGGGAGCTGCAGTTGGGGAAATGCCTCCATGAGATCTATCTGTGGGGCATTTTCTCAATTAGTGATCAAGTGGGGAGGGCCCCTTGTGGGTGGTGCCATCCCTGGGCTGGAGGTCTTGAGTTCTATAAGAGAGCAAGCTGAGCAAGCCAGGGGAAGCAAGCCAGTAAGAAACATCCCTCCATGGCCTCTGCATCAGCTCCTGCTTCCTGACCTGCTTGAGTTCCAGTCCTGACTTCCTTTGGTGATAAACAGCTATGTGGAAGTAAGCTAAAACCCTTTCCTCCCCAACTTGCTTCATGGTCATGATGTTTGTGCAGGAATAGAAACCCTGACTAAGACACTGGCTATGCCCAGGTAAGTGCTCATTCCTTTTCATTTTACTCTTCCAGTGCTTTTCCACTTTTTCTTTTCTCCTCAGCTGGTATTATCTCCTAACGACTTGATTCACTGTCTGTGTGTTTTTGGATTGTTTCCTAAATTACATGCACCACATGAGTACCATGCTAGCAGACCTTTCATATGTTTTATGAACGTCTGTGTCCCAAACGTCTAGCACAGTGTTCAGAAGCCCAGAACCTAGTTCCCAGTTTACTACTTATTGAATGGTGAGCGGACACACGAGAAGGTGGCTAGATTTTAGCTGGACGGATAAACAAGTGGACAGATGGGGGGGATAATAGTTGGATGGGTGGGTGGCTGAAGGAGTAGATTTGGTGTTGGTATGTCTATAGATAGGAGGATGGATGAGTGGATGCAGGGAAGGATGGATGGGTAGATGAGATGAAAATGGTAGATGAGTGTCTAGGTGCATAGAAGGATAGGTGAATGGATGGATGGACAAGTGGATAGATGGATAGATGGATAGATGGATGGATGGGTGGGCAGGCAGATAGATGAGTAGATGGGTGAGTCTATAGATGGCGAGATGGGCAGGTAGATAGATGAGATGGGTGAGTCTATAGATGGGCAGGTGTAGGTGGTTGTATAGGTACATGTTGAAGTATATAGAAGGATGTATAGATAGATAGAGAGAATGAATGGGTAAATAGATGAATTCATGAACGTGTGCATGGAGAGATGGATAGATAATAATAGTTGTTCATCCACTGATGTACTGGATATTTGAGGTACATGTAAAGTTGCCTTGTGAACTGCAGTGTTAATCTTAGTTGGTTCTGGTAAAACAGGGAATGAAAGCATCGTAGTGAACCTAAAGGAGAAGGATGTAGGGAGGAAGAGAGATGCTCCTGGGAGAAGCAGGGTTGGTGGGAACTGGCTTTCTATGGTTCTTCATCAAGGTCAAGCCACTTAGATGCCAACTCTTGAGAGTTCAGGAAAGGCAAGATGTTAAAGGGACATTGTTTTAAGAACCTTACTGGTGCTAGGTCCTTCAGCTAGATTCTGTCCATCCATACTATTCTGTTGGCTTCAGGAGCACATGCTACAAGGAAGGATTGCCTGTTTGCAAGGACAGAGACTTGCCTCACAGCCTACTTGAGTCATTATTCAAAAGTCACCCTCTCATTGAGGCCTCTGATGATATCCTTATACCCTATTCCCATCACACACACACACACACACACACACACACACACACACACACACACACATACATGTCCCTCTCTCATGCCTGGTATATGCTCACTTACCTAGGGTGTTCACAGCCTTACTTATTCTCTAGCACTTAGTAGGCGTTTTTCTTAAAAGGACATAGTGGGTAGGAAAAAGGCAAGTGTTCTCTGGGTTTCTGTGCCTCCCAATCTTACAATCTTACAGAATCTCCCTATTCCATGCAATAACAATTATGTACCTTTTTGTGTGTGTAATGTTAAAACCAAGCCATTGGGTTGGTCTGTGAGAAAATCCTGTGTTGTACAGCTTCCTAAAGACCAGCATTTCTCAAATTGGCTTTCTCAGAGTGCTAATTATGTTCCACAAAAGTGGCTTCTGCGGCCAATAAGCTGGGGATGTGCTGCCCACTTGCTGGCTCTTGTGAATGCTCTGCACATGTTCACAAGTTTGGAAGAGCTGAGGTATTCTGCAGTAGGAAACACACTGGATTAAAGATTAATTTGGTGCTACTTTTAAAATTTTTGTTTACTTTGCGCATGTGCACACACTCATGTGTTCAAGCACATATGCGTGTGGAGGCTGGAGGTTGATGTTGAATGTCATCCTCATTTGCTCTCCACCTTATTTTTTACAACAATGTTTCTCACTGAGCTTGAAACTCCCCCATTTAGGCTGAACTTGCCAGCCAGTGAGACTCAGCCTCACTTGTCTTCTCCTCCTCAGAACTGGGATGATAGGCATCCATTGTGCCTGGGTTTCACATGGGTGCTAAGGACCTAAATGCAGTTTCTCCTTGCTTATATAGTAAGCACTTCATCAACTGAGCTATTGTTCTTGCCCTAGTCTTGTTTTGAGCAAGAGATTAATATTTCAAGGAAATAGAACTCTATATGTCTCAAGTTGAGTGCCGCAGATACACAGAAAGCACCCAGCACATGGTTTACATGTATACTGCTTGATGGCTTGAGTGAGGTGTCCTCCATAGTCTTCGGCATTTGGACCCTTAGATAATTGGTAATTGAACACTTAGAACAATTGATAGAACTGAGAGTGTTGTTTGGGAGGTTAAGTAGGTGTGTTCCTGTTAGAAGTATGGTTCTGGAGGCAGGCTGTGGGTTTAAACACTCACATCATTTGACGTTACTGTTTCTATGTGTTTGTGGGTCAAGGTGTGAACCCTCAGCTCTCTGCTCCTGTCCCTACACTTTCACCCCCAGCCTACACCAAGGATTCCCAACTCTGAACTACAAGCCCAAGCAAACTCTTTCCTCTATTTGCTGCCTTGTTCATGCGGATGGCTAAGATTTCCTGGATCCTTGACTAGGCTCTGCCAAGTGTGGACCTAGAAGACCAGAGCTTCTCTTGAGCACAGAGGAAGGCAACAGGTGGAGTTCCCCTGTGATTGACAGCCAGAGATGTAGGCACTTGATGGAACCAGGACAGGGTGATTGCTCTGCCTCTGCAAGGAGTTTGGTGGCAGTAGGTACTGGCAACAGAGAAGTGATAAATATATACTATATGCACACACCATATATAAACTCTCTTCCAATTCATATCCTTGGTCACACAGATCTCAGTTGCTTTATGGTACCTCTTTAAGGGAAACTCCTCCCTTGGGAGCCTTTCCCCACATTTCACCTGTAGATGGCGCTGTCCCGAGAACGGCACTGTCTGACAGAAACTCACTATGAGCTAAATGTAATATTTGACTTTCCAGTGACAGCATCTTGTTAAAAAGTAGATAAAGTTTACTTTAGTAGCATATTTCATTTCACTCACAATATCATGTCCGTGTCATCAGTGCTGTTATCAACGGGATGTTGGGTATTCTTTCATTTGTATAACTACTGAAATCTGGTGTGTACTTCACACTTCCCAGCACATCCCAAATGACCCTCCTCCATATGTGGCTATGGGTTCCCTAATGATCAAGACTGCTGTCTGCTGTTTTGTAAATAAAGTTTTTGTTTTTTTGTTTGGTTTGGTTTGGTTTTTCGAGACAGGGTTTCTCTGTGTAGCCCTGGTAAATAAGTTTTATTAGCACATGGCCCACTCATTCCTTAGTGTCTTTCTTAACTATGTGACAGAGGTACAGGATGGAAGCAGAGAACACAGGGAAAGCAAAAGCTAATAATCTTTGCTGTCTGGCCTTTTCTGGAAGTTTTCTGACCTGTGTTCTAGAAGGTTCTACCCCTTATCACTTTTTTCATTAGGAGTCCCCTGTTAAATCTTCCCCATGAATTCCACATAATGCTGCTCCAGTCCCCTCAGGAGCAGCTAAAGTCTAGCCAGTACCAACTGCCACCAAACTCCTTGCAGAGGCAGAACAACCTTCGGCCACAGGTCGCATCAAGTGCCTACATCTCTGGTTGTCAATCACTGGAGAACTCCACCTGTTGCCTCCCCCTGTGCTCAAGAGGAGCTCTGGTCAGCTAGGTCTTCTCTGGTTTTCTAGGTCCACACTTGCCAGAGCCTAATCAGGGTTGCAGGAAATCTTCAGCATCAGCTTTTGTCAGGAAATGCTGGAGCTAGTCCCCGAGCTGTCTACCTAAGGCTTGCGCTAGCATCTTCTGTTTGGCCCCCAGATCCGCCTCCGCCAGCCCTACCAGTTCTGTGTTGAGGGGCTGATCCGGTGTAGCATAGGATTGCAGTCACCTACATATCCTTTGGGCCTCTCCATCCCTGACTTTTGTCAAGCATTTCTGCTACACAGCTGAGGTGGTAAGGGAAACCAGGGAGGTGGGACTCACACCCTCATGCCAGAAAAGCCCAGACTCTTGCTTCAAACATCTTCATCCTACCAAATGATGTTAAGCAAACCACCATTTTTATGAAAAAAAAAAAGTTTGTTGAGGATTAGTAAATGTCTAATGAATTCAAATGAGTGACTTAATAGAGCTGGGTAAATATATTTTAAGTAATCAGCATGGAAGATTACTGACAGACAAGTGACTATTGAATCTTAATTAAAATTGTATTCTGAGAATTGTCACTTAGCCCATTTCTCTAACAGCCAAACAAAAGGCGGTCTCACCCCCACTTCTGAAGAGGGGGAGTCAAAGGGAAGGGATAAATTATCCTGATTCAGGCAGATAAAATGGGGGAGGTGTTTCCTGTTTGAAGCAGGGATTTGAACAAAGGCTGAGAGACTAGCCTTCAAGAGCATCTCTGAGAGGTGTAGGTGGCAGAAGGGAAAGGAGATTTAGGAGACAGGGGCTGGCCTGGAAAGAGAGCTATGGAAGCAAATGGGAGGGGCTGAAGTCCTGTTGGCCAGCAATGTAAACTGAGGTGCTCTGAGAACCGAGGCTGTGGAAGGTCTATGCTATCAAATGTCACAATCATCCTGTAGAGGAGGCAGCCACCGGCAGAGGAGGCAGGACTGTCCAGGAGGAGCATCTCTGAGCCAGCCTTGGAGCAGAGGGAGGAGGAGAGACTGAAGTGAAGTAACAGGACAGGGATCACTGAATCTACAGTGTCCTGTAGCCTAGACTTGAGCCCTGATCCAGGGTGGGAATGGCTCCTCCTGCTTCTTCCATCATGCAGCTGGATTTCTTCATGTGGTACTTGAAGTTCTGCAATGTAACAGCTCACAGTCGTAAGGTACCCTTGTGTAGTGAGAACGAGATGTATCTTCTGGCTGTTGGCAGAGCACCCTAACTGAGCAACCTTGCACAATGAGAAACCATACCTTGGGGGCCGGGGGCAGGGGGGGGCTGTGCATAGTTGTCCGTGTTTTAGCTACTGGGAAATGAGATTCAAAGCAGTTTGGACCCAGTGGAACCCTCTCCTCCACCCTGGAAAGGATTGCCACTTACTCAGGCTTGCCTGGCGCATGGCCATACTCCAAGCAAAGGAGGCCCCTCCTGAGGCATCCATGTGCCTGGTGTACCCAGAACTGGCAGCTTCTACTAGGGATTGCTTAGGAAACGGAGATGGTCCAGCTGTTCTACTACATTTGAGCACTCGTGTTTTCGGCTCAGAGAGAAACTTGGAAGGAAGGCTGGGGTTCTCAGAAGCAGAGGGCTCGCTGGCTCTGACAGGTCCACTTACCAGGCCCTGATGGCAGGGAGCATTCGCACATAGACATATGCACATGCATACTTGCATGTGTGAATGCAAAAACATGCACATACATATTCGAAAACAGAAGTATACTGTCAATGAATACAGAATTGTGAAACTAAGCTGTCAGTTATTATCAATGCCTCTAGGTGAGATTTTTTAATTTTATTTTTATTTCTCTCTCTCTCTCTCTCTCTCTCTCTCTCTCTCTCTCTCTCTCTCTCTGCTTGTGTGTGTCTGTGTATGTATGTGTGTGCTCTAGGTGGATGTAGGCACATGAGTGTGGATACCCTGAAGTTGAAGTTGAAGTTACAGGTGATTGTGAGCCACAGCACGAGTGCTAGGAACAGACAGAACTCTGGGTTCTCTTGAAGAGCAGTAAGTGCTTTTAACTGCTGAGCCATCTTTCCAGCTTCTGCAGATGATTTTTTATACTTAAAACAATTTGGGGGGGTCAGCTAAAGAGGGGGAGGGGAGAGCAGTGGACCTGGCAGCAGTGAAGGAAACTTCCTCTGGTTGGTGGTTAGTCCTAAGACCCCCCCACCCTAGACCCTCCATCCTTTGCAGCTCTCCCCACCCCCAGCCTCTCTGAACCACCAGGAGCTGCTTCCAACAGAAGAGGCAACATTTAGCAGATGGCTGCTTAGATATATGTGCTGTCTCTCCGCCCTGATTTCCATTTAAAAGATATCTTAGCAACCAGCCTGAACCCCCACTCGCCCCTGAAGCCTGTAAATCCAGTGAAATGCTTTGTCTCTTGCTTCAGGTAAAAAGGGATAAGCCCCCTTCAAAATACTCCAGGTAGGAGGGTGGAAGGGGCTGGGACGGACCACCTGGAGGGGGGCAGCAGCTGGTGCCTTTTTTTCATCTAGACTTCCCCAGTTCAAGCTCCACTGTGCCAGAGAATCACAGCACTCACCCGTGAGGAACCCTGGGAGCTGCGTTCTGTCTGCTGGTGGAGAGAGGAGACCTGACTTCCTTCCCCTTGGGCTACGATCACAGACACCAGAAGCCAAAGTCTGGGCCTCCATTTAAGGGTAAAGAAGAAAGAACTGGGACCTGGTTTCCCAAGCACTGCTCCTGGCCCTGCTCACTAGACGGGAACACCCTTTGGCAACCGACCTGAAGTGCTCCTAACCAGACACTGTACCCCCTCTCTCCCGCTCTCAGATTATAGAGATGACGGACTCTAAGAAATTTCAGTTTCCCCAGACTCCCAAGAAAAGACTAAGGCCTGAGGTGATCACAGAGGGAGCTTACCTCCCAGGAAGAGATCTCAGTTCTGACAGTTTGTCAGACCACAGACTGTGAGACCATGAGGAGGACAGTCCCTTGACTAGAAGATCTAAGCTCTGCATTCCTCTGCGTTCTAGTTACATCACGTCAGGACCCCAGAGATGGATTTGTGGCTGAGGGCGGGGGGTGGGGGTGGGGTGGGGCGGAGGTCAATGGAGCACGTTGTTTCTTTTCCTGATGTGACCACTAGAGTGCTTTTCTCTGCTTTCCATACTGACTTGTCTCTTTAATTCCCCGTTCTAGGACTGGCAGATGAGCCAAGGATGCCAGGGTCCAGATCAGACTCCAAAACAACTCTGGTAACCCTTCCAGGACAGAGCAAACAAGATCTGTGGGTTTGTGTCGGGGAAGGAAGAATTACATGTCTGAGCAGGAAGCCAGCCTTTGACATTGGATGCTGGAGTCTTAGCAGCTAGCATCGAAGGGAGGAGGGGAAGGGAGGAAAAGAAGACAATAGGAGGAGAAGGAGAGGAGAGAGAACACATGAATGTCCCTAGGAGAGGCTCACAGTCCCCAGACAGTCTTCTCTTGGTAGCTGCAGAAAGACACCCCCATATAGGATGGATAGCAGCATTGCACACAAAGCCACAGGGACAGAAACCACCTTCTAAACAATAGCCAGGAAAGGGGAGAGATGTTTAAAGGGCAGCGGGAACCCACGTAGGGCGGTTTGAAAGGCTCCCAGTGAGATAACCAGTTCTTATCAGAAGTCTGCTATTAAGCTACAACTGCCTCCTCTTTGGAAGATCATATTATATCTCCTTGTTAACATATCTGTGGCAGCTTTTACTGTGCAATTATGTTTGCCTTCAGGCTACTCCTATTCACCTGGGGACCTTGTTTTTGGCAAGACCTATTTTGTTTGGTTCTTAGTTCCTGGTAGCAAGCCTAGTCCATGGTCCTGAAGAGGCACCTGGGTTGAGTGAATTAATGGGCCAGTGAGTGAATGAACTGCACTCCAGCAGGAAGAGCCCTAGTTCTTTGCACCTCTGACAGCCTGTACCCTCTAATTTGCTACAAGTGAGTGAGTGAGCTTGTTCCTGTGGGGCAGGCCAAGAATGCTGGGAAATGAATCCCCAGAGACCAGTGTCTGACAAAAGCTATGGGGCCTTGGCTTTCTCAGCCCTCAGTTAAGACAAACTATGCTGAGGCATGTTCTACACCCCTGGAGGGCCCTCGTAGGCACGAGCCTCAGTTTCCTTTCACTGCAGCCTTTTCCTCAATGAAGCCTCTCCCTGACTCCTCCCTTTCTGATTTCCCCACTGCTCTTCCTGTCTTTTCCAAATCTCCCACCTACATAAACCACTTACACTGAAGTCCTTGTTCCAAATCATTGTTCCACTTCTGAGGAGTGCTGGCCCCAGGCAAGCTTCATAATTATAACTGGTGTTATGTTACATAAACTTCCAACAGTCTAGACCCCAATGTATGTGAGATACTGGAAATTTTTTTTTCTATATTAAAGCAGGAAAACCATTAATGGCATCAATGACTAATAAAACATAGAAAGGAATGTAGTGGGGTAACATTTGTCCCCCATATAAGGGGGTAGGAATAGTTGGGATGGAAGAGACTGGGGAGATAGTTTGATTGGTAAAGGGCTTACCTAGTGTACACAAAGCCTTGGGTTCGATTTCAATATTCTCAACAGTAAGAGAGAGGAGGCAGTAAGGTCCCTTTTAAGACATCTTGGGCTATATATGTTTAAGGCCAACCTGGGCTACATGACACCTTGTCTCAAAAATTAACAACAGTAACAACAATAACACATCAGTAGGAGCACCTGCCCCAGCCTCTGACTGGGTCTAGCAAGCTGTGGAGACACACACATCCCTGTGTGAATGAATGTTGGAGGGGTAACAGAGGGACGCCCACACATGGTAGGGTATGAAAGTGACCAAGAACAAGGAGATTGTATGTGAATGGAGATGGGGTTGGGTTGGGGAATGTGAGGAGGCTGTGATGTGTGATAGCCTGAGAGTGTGACTGAACAAGCTCCCAAGAGTGTGTGAGGGGGTGTCACATGAATGAAGGTGAGTGAGTGAACAGGTGGGTTCCTGTGACAGAGTGCTGTGTGGGCGAAGGAAGCTTTACACACATCCCTACACACATCTTGGGTGGGAGTGAGGCAGTGGAGAAGGGGTAGGGAGTGGGGCTTGCTTCCTCGCTGGCGATGGAGACAAATGCCGGCTGTGCACTGTCACCTTCAAATGCATTAATCTCCATGTAGTTTTTATCTGTCCTGTTGGGGTTGCAGAAGGTCCATGGCTGGCAGCTCTCTGCATCAGTTTAGGCCTCCAACCTTCCTGTTTCCACCTGTCACCTTCCACCTGAGCTCAGAGGTAGGGACTCTCAGGTCATAGTGAGACCTGAGTTCAGATTCACTCTTGATTCTTAGCAATTTACCTCCAAGATCTGCACCTTATTCCACCGAAAGTCAAAAGCCAGCAGGTAGTTCTAAGCACCTGAGTGGGCCATTTCCCTCCCTACTTCAGAGAGAATGAGGACATGCAAGAACTCATTACCCATTGCAAGGGCTCCTCTCTCTCGCTGGAACTCTCCTCGGCAGACTTAAACCCCAAAGTCAACTTCTCCAAAGCCAACTCCCTTGCCTACCTCTAGCTTAAAGATGTCGGGCCCATTGGCTCTTCAGGACCCTCAGTCCTCCCCCTAGCACCCCACTCAAGGGAAGTTTCCAGACTGGTCCATGTCCACTCTGCAACTGGGCTAATGGAGGGAGCAGTGGGGTGGATAATTGAAAGCAGCAGATAATCCAAAACTCATTTCCATTTCGCTGGGGAATGGTCTGTCTATGATTTAGTCTCCTCATTATATCTGGCTCAAGCAAAATTAAAATTGACTTTTCTTATTTAAGCCACCCAGGCTACAGGGCAGGCGTGGAGTTGGTGGCATTAAAGTTCACTGTGGCTACAAAGCATAATTATGTGTTAGCATCTAAGCAAGATATCATACTTTGAAGGTCACTTGAGAGAGTGATTGCATTTGTCTCAGCAGACTTGGGGTCCTTGAAGACTAGGATGAGTCCTCCTCAAATTGGGTCTCTCTAAGGACAGACAGTGTTTGTGTCCCTCGGACTCAGGATCCCTCAGTCTGGGTTCCCCGAGAATAGGCTATGTCTCCCTTCATTATTACTTATTTGTCTATGGCTTGCATCTTAAAGAAAAAAAGGTGTGTGTGTGTGGGGGGGGAGGGGTGTTACTTGGGATTACAGTTCCAGAGAATTACAGACCACAATAGCTGAACTGAGGCACGGCAGCAGAAATAGCTAAGAACTCACTTCCTGAACCACAAGCAGGAAGCAGAGGATGCACTCAAAATGGTAGAAGGCTTTAGAAATCTCAAGGCCCACCTACCAGTGACATACTTCCTCTAGCAAGGCCACGCCTTCTAATCCTCCCCCAAGCGGCCACCCCCTGGGGATCAAGTATTTAAATGCCAGATATTTAAATATCTTATGGGAGATATCTTAAACAAGCCACCACACCCTGAGACTAGGGCTCCCTGAGGGCAGGCAGGGCTGTGTCTACTTTTATATCCCAAGTATCAATCTTAAAATAGCACCTCCTAGGTCTGAATTCAGCTCATGAAGCTGAATTCTTCATGTCAGAGTCCCTGGTGAGGCCCAGACCTCACTTGTGCCTGCTTGTGCCTGCATCACTGGTCTCATCAGGAGCATAGACCATGCTGATAACCCAAAAGCTTACAATACTGTGGATAGTATCTTACCTCATGCACAAGCCTGTGGTGATCATCTTACTCTGTAATTAGGCATTTGGTATAACATCAAACACAGTATATTTACTCTTGGGCTCCTGATAACACAATTATTAAAACAAAAACCGTAGAGAGAATACCTTATGTATTGTACCTGTCAATTAAAAAGCCTAGGGCCTATGGCTTGGGCAGGAAATAGAAGGTGGGATGTCCAAGAGGAGAAAGGATTCTGGGATAGAGCCAGGTGCAGGAGGTCCTTGGGAAAGATGTGATGAGTTGGACACATAGTACCTGCACACAAGTAACCAGCCACATGGCAGAATGTAGTTTAAAATAATTGGGTTATTTTAGGTATGATCTCGTCAGAATAGAGCCTAGCTATATGGCCAAGGTACTTGTAAATATATTTTGAGTCTGAGTCATATTTCTGGAAGTATGGGGCTTAGAGGAAAACTCAGGGCTTAACGACAACAACAAAATAATAATCTAGAAAAATCAAAATAACTTTTTTAAAGACTTTTTTATTTATTTTATGTGTATGAGTACACTGTAGCTGTACAGATAGTTGTGAGCCTTGATTTATTTACTATTATAAGTAAGTGCACTGTAACTGTCTTCAGATGCACCAGAAGAGGGTGTCAGACCTCATTATGGGTGGTTGTGAGCCACCATGTGGTTGCTGGGATTTGAACTCAGGAACTTCAGAAGAGCAGTCAGAGCTCTTACCTGCTGAGCCATCTCGCCAGCCCCAAAATAACTTCTTAATGAGTGTTTATTTGTATGTGTTGACATCGCCTGTTTGTGAAGCCGAGGGAATCCCCTTCAAGGGGGCATCAGGGACAAAGGACATACCCTTGGGGTATCAGTCTTTCCTGCTGGTCAGTGTGGACTCATGAGATACACAGATCAACAAAAGCATGACTATTTTTCACAAGGGACCATCTGATAAATTTCCTCTACAGGTGTAAATGACACAAATCCGTATTAGAGAAAAGGCCTGTGTGTGAGGGTCCCACAGCTGTCTGCCCTAGCTCCCATACCTTGGCCAACCCTGGGTTGTTTCCAGGCCATCTCCACCTGGTACGCACATAGGTGACGCCACCGCAAAGACTCGATATGTCTCGACCTTCCTTATCTTTGCTTCCCCTTTGCAAAAGACCACCGGCAGATGGACAGACTGTCCAGTCAGGAAAATGGTTGCCATGCAAGTATGGAGACCTGAATCCAACTCCCCTGGACCAGTGTAAAAGCCAGGTATTGTGTGTAGCTATAACCCTTGCAGTATGGGGTAGAAGAGTGACAAGAGGAGTCATAGAGCTTACTGGCAAGCCAGCTTACCTGAACCAATGAGCTTTTAGGTTCAGTGACACTATCTTAATAATAATAATTAATAATAATAATAATGTAGATGGAACAAAGAGATGGCTCAGCAGTTAAGAGTACCTGCCCCTTTTCCAGGGGACAAGGTTAAATTCCCAGCATCTTCATGGCTACTCACAGCTGGCTGTAACTTTAGTTGCAGCCCTCCATTGGCCTGTGGAGGCATCAGGCAAGCGCACAGTCCATGTTCATGCACACAGTCCATGTTCATACACACAGTCCATGTTCATACACACAAGCAAAGCACTCATCCATGTAAAACCAAACAAATCATTAAATAAGGTGGAGAGTGACTGAAGAACAGATCGATATTGATATCTAGCCTCTACACACACTTACATACCCACACATATGTACCTGCTCACAAAGACACACAAAGCAGGTCCATGCTTATAGCATTGGTGCTAGCGAGTCAGAGACAAGTAGATCTCTGAGGCTCACTGGTCAGCCAGCCTAGTTTATCCATGTTTGGGGTCAACAAGATACGGTGCTTCAAAAACCAAGGTGGGTGGCATCTGAGAATTGAAAAAGTTATCTAACTTCTGTCCTCTAGAGCCATGAACACACCTGCGCATGCGCGTGCGCACACACACACACACACACACACACACACACACACACACACAAGCATGGGGACATAGTCATCCTTCCTGATCATGATATGTAGGTCTTTTGTGTTGCCCAGTTTTAAGAAGAAAGGATAGGAAGACTTACCTGTCAGGATCCTGGAGTGGGGCTTAGCAAAGGACATAATCAAAGGGGAGCAGAAAGGAAGCTCCAGGAAGGGCCTGCTGACCATCGCAAGCAGGTCTAGAGGAACCAGAGATGTTCAGCACCACTCTGGCAGCGGAGGGAGCCTATTTACCCTGGCAATGCTAGACAGAGGGACAAAGCAGACCCCAACCAGGATAGGTATTGGAGGAGGAGCTTCCCAGAAAGTTGACAGACACAACCCTTGGTGGCCTGCTCTTTGGGAGGGACCAGCCAAAAGTGACTTTCTCCAGTTGCCTCTCATTGGCCAAACCTCACCAGCAGTCAGAGGCCAGGGAGACTGCTCAGCTGTCCATGTGGTATGGCCTCCAGGGTCCAAGACATGCTGAGTGGGGATCCGAGAGGACTTGGAGAAAGAAACAAAAACAAAGCAAAAGAAAGAGCCTGTCTTCTCTCCCACTAACTCCCCCAAGGAGTTCCCGGATCTGGAAACCTCTTCAACGTATAAGAAAAAAAAAAGAGGGAGGGGAAAAGGAGGAAAAGGAGAAAAAGAGAAAGATTAATCCACTGGAAACAAGGAACCCCACAGACTAAAGAGCAGTAAATATGAATTCAATTTGGGTTTGCCATTTACAGGTACCAGCCTTGGAAGGCTCTGACAGGCCGATCAGATAAAAGCCACTCTTGTCGCCATGATGGCACATTTAAATTTTTATTGCAAACACCAGGCTCCATTACCCAAGGTTTGCTTTCTGCATTCCTAATCGTTTCTCTCTTCATGTCCGGGTGGACTGGCCCCTTGCCTGATGGACAGCAGGAAAACATGACCAGTTCTCTAAGTCCCCAGAGGTTTTGTCCTGACCCTGCCTTAGGCTTCCAGACAGATGGGCTGTCTCCCTTCTCCAGCTTGCTCTATTTTATTTATTTAAAAATGTTGCTGTACATTCCAGGGTGGTGCACATGCCACATTGTGTGTGTGGATGTCAGACGACAACTTGCGAGAGCTGACCCTCTCCTACCATCTCCTATCACTGTGAGTCCTAGGTATCGAACTCAGGGAACTCAGTTCATCCTCAAGCATCCCCAGCAAGTGCTTTTACCTATTGAGCCATCTTGCTAGTCCCATGTCAGGGCCTCTTCATTTCCCTCTGTCTGCCTTCCTATTTTCTCCCACTCCCTTTTCATTTGATTTATTCCCTGGAGACTTATGTGGATTAAAGACTTCCTCTCCTCATTGACAGGCGCCTGGTTTCAGCACATGGATTCAAACATTCAGCCAGGCGCCCAAGGAGCACCGGATCAGGTAGGCATATGGGACACAGGGACAAGTCCTCATCTCAGGATACCTTCTTTTTATGGATGGTGTCCCGGTCTATAGCCAAGAGCTTCCAGAAGTAGAGGTACCATACCAATATGCCATCTCTAATCTCTATACGCATAGGCAAACACTACCCCAAAGATCAGAGATGCTGGGTCCTGCTCATCCTTGATTCCTTTTTACAAGACACACTGGGAGATGATGGCAAAGTCAGTGAATTGCCTATCAAGCAAGCATGAGGAGCTGTGTTCAGATATCCAGAATCCATGTGATTGGGTAGGGCACCTTCCTTTTCTTGAGGGAGCTTGGAAATCCATACTTGGTCAACCAGACTACAGGGAAGAGAAAGAGGTACAAGTAGTATGTTAGTACTTATTCTCTGCCCATTTTACAAGAGAAATGGAGGGCCAGGAATCTGATAATATGTGCCCAATGATTTAGAACAAAGGCAGAACTGAGATTCCAAACCAGGCACGGCCCACCCATCACAGACAGCCATTGCTTTCAAGAGGAAAGAAAGTTAGATCAAGTGTGAGGTTTCTGTAGAAGCCTGCCCAGCAACTAGGACAAAAGAACAAGCTTCTTGGACAAGGTAGCTTTGTCACTTGTCCCTTAAGTGAGGGGTGGCAGGATTCCAGAAGCTAGGGTGTCACAGAGAATACTCTAGTTGGTAGAACAAAGATGTTGGTTGGAGAGACAGTTGGTAGAACAAAGATATCAAGTATGTTGGTTGGAGAGAGGTGGGCATTACAGATTTATTTGTTTGATTTTGAGACAGGGACACAGCATGTTGGCTGGTCTGGATGGTACTCCATGTATCTGCCTCTGCCTCCCAAGTGCTGGGCTTACAGATGCCTTTTAAAGGAAGACCCAAGCTTGATTTGGCCACCAGGCACACTAACATGGGCACAAGTCCAGCCACCCGGAGGCTGAGGATGCACCTGAGCTTGCATCCTGCCTCTCCTATTCCTGGCTATGGGACCTTGGCTATGTTGTTCAATCTCTTGATGTCTCTATTTTTTTTTCTCCACAGTGAAGGTGACTTTTTTGAGGATGACTAGGGTCAATGGTACAAAACATGTATGTACATTGTAAAATCTCAAAGCTGTCCACCTACTCCAGTTCTTACACTGCAGACCATCTTCCTGTGGCAGTTGGCTGCTGCCAAAGGGGACCCGTAAGAGAATGGATTTTCAGTTGCTACCCAAGCAAAAAGCTAAACTGTGAGGCATATTCACATAACTCTCAGACACTCTCAGGAGACCTGGGCCTTGAGCTGAAACAAAGGAGCCTGAGGCAGCCTGCATGGGAGGAGTCAACACAACCCAAGCTGTGCTCCTGGCCAGGGCCGGTCTTCCTCCACTTGCCTATCTCAAGATTTGGGGCAGGATGACTCATGATCCTAAGGAAAGGCAAGCAGAGGTGGAGAGCCACTTTTAGTGAAGGAGGAAGCTTGCCAGGGTAAAAGCTTTATGACCCCTTGGTGACCCCAAGGCATCTCTGTCTGTGACACCCACACAGCAGAGTGCCCTGTTCTCTGATCATCACAGGCTTCCTAGCAAGTCCTTCCCCACTGATTGGGTACTGCTTCCTGTCAGTCAAGATTCTGTGAGCTTACTGGACTAAGTCATTTGAAACTATAAATATTTATAGAGCAGTTGCTGTGCTGGGGTCCATACAATCTGAGCAAACAGTTCCTGTTTCCTCAGGGAGACTGTAATCCATGACAGGAGTATAGAGAAGCTTCACAGAGAGAAGACAAATTAACTAGCCATAGGCAGGGAGAAGACAGGTGACAGGAAAGAATGCTACCCTAGTCCCTTTTGAACTGGCACATCCAGAGACATGGCATATTTCCTTATCCTGGGCTCCTGAGGACAGGTCATCTCCCTGATACTTAAGGTCCCTAAAGATAGGTCATGTCTCAGACTAAGGATTGCAAAGAATAGGCCATGCCTCAGACAAGAGTTCCTTGAGAAGAGACCATGTCTTCTCAAACGGAGGCCCCTATAGGACAGAGGATACTTTCTCAAACTGGAGCTTCCTGAGGACAGCCCATCTGTCTCAGATGGGGCTTCCTGAAGACAAGACATCTCTCTGACTGGGGCTGGCTGTGGATAGATCCTGTTCCCTTTCAGACTGGAATTCCCTAAGGATACGCTGTGTCTCCCTCAGACTAGGGATTTCTGATGACAGACCTCTACCTTCAGATCTTCCTGTGGATAGTGACAATTCCCTTAGACTGGGTTCCCTTGACAATAGACCCCTTAAGGGTCTCCTGAGATGGGGGCTGTGTGGTACCATGGCTCAATGCTTCCTCACCATGAGAGTAACTCCCAGGTCATTGAATTTCTACTTTATGTACAATACAACTTTGATCCTAGACAAAGCATTTATTTACAATTTGTCTCAGTCTCTTCTATGTAAAAGTGGATTCTTCTACCTCATAGTTGAAGAGGCTATGGCACTACGAGCTGAAGAGAAAGTGGTTCTCACTTTCACTTTTCCTTCTTCCTCCAATTTGACTGTCTTCATGTCATCATAGACAGCTGATGCTGACAAGTGACACTTTCTCCCTCTTGAGCTAACTGCAGATGTGAGATAACCATCTCTTATACATTTGCCTATAAACCTTTACTTGATTTTATTTATTTACTTTCGTTTGTTTGGGGACAGGTTTTATGTAGCTCCGGCTGGTCTCAAACACTGTAGCTGTAGCTGGAGATGACCTTGAACTCTTGAAGCTCTTGCTTCTTCCTTCTGAGTGCTGGCATTGAACCCACACAGACACTAAGTAACACAACTATTGGGTAGTGATGAAAACCAATAATTATCTAGGCAAACATGGGGACCATGTCCAAGAGTTTTGGGGTTCAGAAACAAGATTTATGGAAAGTGAAGCTTGCTTCTAAGGCATGACAGGCTGAAAGGCTGGGGCCCACTGGCAGAGTCCTCTCTGTAGTTTCTTTGGAAAGGGAAGTCTATCTAAACCCTCCTTGACTCTCACCCATTGCTCGTCCCGAGGTTTCGGGGAATTTGTGAGTTCGGGGCACAAGCTCATGCCAACCAACTATGACCAGCAGAAGAGGAAAAGTTTGCCCTAGGGGAAGTAGTAAGTTCTGTGCTCCACAGAAAGCCCTTAGTCTGCTCAGCAAGAAAAGGCTCTTTCCTCCAAACCTCACCTCAGACAGCCTCAGATAAGGCAGAGATAATTGTCTAGAGGATCAGGAGCTGGAGTCCATTTAAAACCAGAAGAGACCTACCTACTTCTGCCAGGCTGTGCCCACCACCTTTACATCACCCCAGATGCCCTGGACCACTTCACACATACAATAGGATGCATGTTTGAAGATAAGAAACTCTTGAGTCTACTTTTAACCACCAGCTTTTAAGTTCCATCACTTGCTACAGTACTCCAAAGAATCAAATAAATAGGCAATTGGACTCTTAATGGCTAGCTGTGTTAAATGAGAATTCGGCACGCCTTAATTGAAGGACCGAGCTCCTAGTAATTTTAGCACTTTAGCTCCTTGTTTGTGGATGTGGAACTTGGAAACAGTTCAAGAAAGGGGAGTCTTAGTGGTTTTCTCAGTTCATAGTACATGGATGTCTTCTTCCCACTGACATAAGACAAGCCAAGGAAGCTGGTACCTCTGGCTTAGTATCTCTATGGGGAGCCATAGAAATGGAATGGATGGGATGCAGAACAGTACAAGTGGAGTGGGCCTTGTGTGCCAAAGGAAGGAAGCCTGGCAACTTACTGCTGTAGCTGGAAGGGTAAAGGCCAGGGAATGACTGCGCTCATCCCTAACATCCACTCTGTCCTTTACTGGTCAGAACTCCCACGTGTACGTGGAAAATAGAGCTAATAATAGAGTGTGGCATGCTTCAGAACTGCTAAGAGTACACTTCAAAAGCTCTCGCTTTAAAAACATCAAGTGTTTGGCATTATGTCGTTATTCGTCATTGTAGTCACAATCATAACATCAATTTATAGACCCTAAGTACATGCAGTTACATGTTGTAAACTTACAAGAAAGAAAAAAGAGGCAGTGGAGGTGTGCAGAGTGGAGGAGGAACAAGAGGGTAGAGAAAGAAGAGGAGGAAGAAGAGGAGGAGGAGGAGGAAGAGGAGGAGGAAGAGGAAGAGGCTGCTCATCGTCCTGAATTGTTATGTTGCTACAAGGCTACATCAGAAAAGACTACATTTTCCAGCCTCCCTTGTACCTGCATGTCTTAGGGCTACTTCCTATTCTTATGATGAAACACCATCACTAAAAGTAACCTGGGGAGGACAGGGTTTATTTTAATCACACTTCCATGCAGTAGTTGATCAAAAGTAGTGGCGACAGGAACTCAAGCAGGGCAGGAAACTGGAGGCAGGGATGATGCAGAGGCCATGGAGGAGTGCTGCTTATGGCTTGCTTGCTCAGCTTGTTTTCTTATAGAACCTATAACCACCAGCCCAGGGATGGCACCGCCCACAGTGGGCTGGGCCCTCCCACATTAGTCACTAATTAAGAAAGTATCCTACAGGCTTGCCCACAGCCAGATTTTCCCAACTGAGGCTTTTACCATTCAGATGACTCTACCTTGTGTTAAGTTGATGTAAAACTGCCTAGCACACCAAGTGCAGTCTTGTGACTAAGTTAGAGTCAAAAGTTTTAAGTAATTATACATTATGCATCCTTAGTAAAAGACACACTTTTCCTTGCTTCCTACTTCCTGCTGACTGGGTGTAAGTGGATGAGTGGAGCTTCAGGAGTCATCTTGGATCATGAGGTGGTAACCACATTTGAGATATACATGCAGTTCAGTGGAAGGGACTTAGGTCCTGCCAATCATGGCATATTTTTTAAATTATAATTTTAATTTAAATTATAATTTTAACTGAGCAATAGCTGAAGACTTATGAGCAGTTATAAAGATAGCGTAAAGGGTTCCTGAATCCTGCACTCCCTTCTTCCCTCAGAAGCAACGTTTTAGATCACCACAGGGCAGTAGCACAGAGACTATTCGCTCAGAGACATACCTTGCTGCCTGGACTTGTCATATGAGAGAGAGATAAAATCTTACCCCAGGCTGTTTATTACTAATTTGGGGTTTGTTTTGTTTTGTTTTTGTTTTTGTCATTCATAAGACAAGTATTTCTTGTTCAATTTCCAAAAAGTATACAACAGCATCCTAGCTTCAAGTGTAAGAAGTGTAGACATTTCCAGGATCTGGAGTGCTCCTTTAAGATAAATAAGGATGTGGTGCTATGGCCCATTCCCTGTGATGGTGCTTGCAGGCTGTCTTCTCCCACTCCCTCATTCCATCCTTGGCACGTTTTTGAGTAGACTTCTTTAACTCCAAGCTCAACCCCCTTCTTTGCTTGAATCACCTGCATACCCTACCCACCTCTTATCTACCTAACTCTACATCTCCTGCTGATGCAGAGGGATCTGAGGTACTTATTAGTGTAGCATCTCATGTGACATGTCAGGGCAGGGCAATGAAGGTGGGTGGCATTTGTTGTATTTTCAACACAAGTGAAAACAAATTACATTGGAGTCAAATGTCAAAGGCCCAGAGCTCATCCCAGACAAGGGAGGAAGTTTCACCTCCTGTTGGGAAAGCCTCTTTCTTAGTATCCTGGAATGTGTGTACACAGTGGGTGTAAACACCCCAGACACCCACAAGGATTGGCAGGGGCACAGCATTTGGTCAGTGTCTAGATTCATACCACTGAAGGCAGATTGATCCCACACAGCCAACACTCAAGCAAGGACATTTATCTGCTATCCACCCTGTCATCCTAACAGTACCTACTCAGCTTGGACTACACATGAAAGACCCTAGAACAGCTGCTGAGGGGAGTCCTGTGATGACAACTATGACTGGTCCCTACCACAGGGACCAGGTCCCAATAATATCTCAGATGACAGGGTGACATCTCCTTCAGAGAAGACACCCTGGATATGAGCCGAGGGCAAGCAGGGAACAACTGCCCCTAGTAGCTGTAGGAAGTTCTTTGAATGCACAGACCAGGATGAGGAAGGAGGGGGAATGCCTTCAGAAGCTTTGCTGTGAGGCCTGAAGGGTGATCATTCAGATGGACACAGTTGTGGGATGTGTGCGACACTTATTTCAAAGGCAGCGTAAGAGGTTTATCATTATAAACTCATTGTGCTGTCTATATTCCCCAAACTCCAGGTGACAGATACTAAAGGATCCAGATATGTGTGACATAATTTAAAAGAAGGGTTTCAGCTTGTTTATCTACAGAGTCCATGGAGAACTTCCTGGGGCTTATGAACTGTGACAAATGTATGCTGAATTTTGAGTGACCATCCACTTTTCTGGAAAGAATATTCAAGCCTTCATTACATTGTCCATGGTGCAAATAGTTTCTTCCACATGTGTCTTAGTTTATTTTCTTGTTGGCATGATTAAATTCTCCAGCAAAAGCAGCTTAAGCAAGAAAGGCTTTGTTCTGGCTCACAGTTCAAGGGTATACTCCATCATGGTTGGGAAGTCAAGACATCAAGAACTTGAAGCAGCTGGTCACATTCCATTCACAGTGAAGTACAGAAGAGGGCTGAATGCATGCTGTAGCTCCCTTTCACCATTTACACAACCTAGGATCCCAACTAGGGAATGGTAACACCCACAGTGGGCAGCTCATCCTATGTAAATAAAACCAAAATAACCCCTCACATTGATGCCTGGAGTCTTATCTTCCAAGTGATTTTAGATTCTGTCAAGTTGGCAGTTAACACTAACCATTACTGTAACTTTAGTTCTTATTGTCAATGTAGGCAAGAAGACTCTAGTAATGAGAGTAGCTAGACCTCAGTCTGTTGCTCATCTGCCTTAACTTTCAATGTAAAGAGATGTCACCTTAATTCCTGAGACCCATATTCCAAGCAGCCCTGGCTCAAGGGAAGTGGAGGGAATAACAAGGCAGTGTCTGCCCCAGAAGAGACTGCATAGTCTGTTTATGGCTGGCCTGCATGATTGAATTACCAGCCCTTTCTCGTACTGAGCATCTCTCTTCAGCTGACCACTGAAGCCTGTGATAGGCAGAGCTGATATGTCATTACCAGGATTCAATAGGGCCGTGCTGGTCCTAGTTTGCTGACAATTAGCCCCAGGGTCTGCACAGCCAGGCAGCCTCCTGTGTGAGCCTCACCCTCAGGAGTAGGCCATTTCCTTAACACTCCATGGTCATGTTTCTAGCTCTATGAGGTCAGAAACAGGAAGAAGCCTCTTGTAGGTGACACCAAGGTACAAGAAAGATGTTTTGTATACACCATCTTTGGGCTTAGAGATTGAAAGAAGGACCATAATGGCTCCCTTCCAGATTAGAAATGAGCTTCAACTCCACAGGCTACAGGTAGAACCTTCTAGAATGCCCCCTGCCCTTCTTGTCATGTCCAAGGGAGCCCTCTACTGAAATGACTTTCTGGTTGTGCCTAGCCACTATAAATCACTATTATTTTTCCTCCTATACAAAGAGAAGTAGAAGAAGAACACAAATGTCAGAGAATCTTAAAAGATTCTGGAAAGAACTCTTATTGGCAATTCTTACCTCTCTAGCAAGAGTCTGCTGGAAATGGAAAAAGGGCAGAGACTAGAATGACTATTCAAGGTGACACAGCCACTCTAGATCACCACAGCTGACTTCTACCAAGACCAGGGTCAAGATTTGTCAGTGTCTGAAAGTTCAAGGCCAGCCACTGGACCACACACAATGTGAGCTTGTTCCTGGGACACTGAGCCTGTCCCCAGCTATCCATGATCCAAAATGAACCATCCTCGCTGGCAAAGTTACAGAGTTTATAGTGTCACCAGCTGAGATTATGACATAACTGGGTTGATTGGGGTTAAGTTTGGCTGGATTCTCACCCAGAGTGATCTGACATTGGGAAGAGAAAAAAGCTTAGGTCTGTGGAGTGTAAGCAGGTGCTCCCTAAACTCTTCATGTTGGAAGCTTACAACTGAGGAGCCTACCTGTGGACCAAGGCCAGAGAGTCTTTGAGATGGATTTAAAGAAGAAATGATTACATGAGCAGGCTCCTGGGAAGCCAAGAACTTAGGCATTAATATGTTAAAATTCTCTCTTAGCACTTCCCTAACACAACACACACATACATGTGCATACATGCACACACATACATACCTCCAACACAGGTGCACACACACATGCATGTACACACATGCATGCACACACACATACACATATACATATACATATGTATAACAGACTCACACATACATACTCACACATATACTCAACACACATAGATACACTCACATACTTACACACTCATACATGCTCACACACACACACACACGGACACACTCACATATGCAAACAGACAGACACATACCGTCAACAGCAGTGGGGGACACATTGGAAAGAAATTCTACCATCTCATACCAGCCTGATTTGACTACAACCTTCCCCTAACTTTAGTAAAACATGAGTGACCCTTTGCTAGATGTAGGGGGCAAGGCTCACCATGGGCTGCATGCATTGGGATGGCTATTATTACTTTGTCCATCCATCCATCCATCATTTATCTATTTATCCTCCACCTACCATCCAGCCTCCATCTTTGCTTGAATAAGTCAGAAAAGTTGCAAAGATTCTTCTGGAAATGCTACAGGAAGCCCAAGGCTTCCACAGACCAGGTGTCTGTTGTGCATATTTTGCTATTCTCATCTTTTATTTAAATGTATTTTTCTTATAGAAGGTGTCAGAAAACAGACAACGTAGATAAAGAGCTCTCAGTTCTCTCCTTCCTCTTTGACTATGTCTGCCTTGCTGTTTCTTAGCAGTTGGCCTCTGGCAGTGGTGTTCTGTGGAGGCTGCTTGTCATAGCTTCAACAAATAAATCATGATCTATCTGCCTCATGTGCCTCTCAGACCAACAGCCATGTAGCACTGTCATGGCTGCCCTGAGGAACTCTTCCTTGTGGTCCTGTGAGCTACATAGGGGCCTGGACTAAGAATCCCAGAACATGAAGCAGCTCTTGAGAAGCCAAGACATTGAGTGGAATGGAGAGTTGTTCACTCACTATGGGACACTGGCTAGGGGGACCCAGAAGGCAGGGGGTGCTTTGGTTCGAATATGAACCATCTCCACAGGCTCATGGGCTGAAAACCTGGCCTCCAGCTGGTGGTGCTATTGGGAGGCATGAAAATTGGTAGGCAGGATCTAGTCTGAGGCAATAGGCCATTGAAGGTACAATTCTGAAAGTTATACTGCTTCTCATCTCTGCACTTTCTTTCTGTATCTCATGGGGGTAAGAGGTGTGTATGTGTGGATGTGTACATGCCACAGTACATGTGTATGTATGGGTGTGCACATGACATGGTGCCTGTGTATGTGTAGGTGTGCAATGCCATGGTATATACACATGTACATGCCATGGTACATGCATATATGTGGGTGTGTACATGCCATGACAGATGCATATGTGTGGTAATGTACATGTCATGGTGCATACATATGTGTAGGTGTGTGCATGGCATGGTAAAGGTCAGAAAATGATGTGTGAAAGTCAGTTCTCTTTCTTCTACCATGTGTGTGCCAGGCATTAGTGACAGGTGCCTATACACTGGGCCATCTTACTAGCCCCTTCTTCTCTATTGGCTACCTCATGCTGCCCCACCATGATAAATTCCTGAAACTGCAAATAGTAATATATCTTTCCATCCTATAATTGTTCATGTTGGGCACTTTGTCACCACAGGAAAAGTGTAATTAACACAAGAGGATCTCAGGCAGACAGACTCCAGCAGGCTTCCTTTCAGAATATGGGCTTTCTAGACCCCAGGCCCAAATGTTGCTTGCCTGGGTAGACACACCTTGTAAAGGACCTGCATTGGCTTCCTCCGGCTTGTCACCAGAGACCATCATGCTAAAACGTCACCCTGCATGGACTCCTGTTCATTCTGCCTTGTACCCACTCTCATTCTTTCCATCCTAAATACATTAGTATGCAACCCCTTGGTTATGTGTCCTGGGTTCTAGGAGGCGCAGCTTGTCTGAAGGAAGCAGACCACTATGAGCATGACTCTGAAACTTAGACCTAATTTGCAGCCTACCCTTCTGTTTCCTCTCCACCCTTTAGTGAACAGCCTTTTTATTTTCATAAATCCTTCTACAGCCATGATGGTCAGCTTCACAAATGGGTGCAGAATTAATGGAGCCATAAACAGTGGGTTAAAATCTAAGCATGAATCACAATAGATTTATTTTAATTTAAACCATCCTCTCTGGTATTTTGGTCACAGCAATACAAAATTAACTAATAAAGTTAGACTGAGATGCTGAGTCATCCGAGGAGGGAACAGAACCAAAATGCAGGCCTCCAGAAGGTCAGGTAGACTTCTCAGAGGACTCCCAAGTTTCCTACTCGATGGACAATCCTGTTCTCTGGCGTGTAATGGAAGGGGACGGATGACTGTAATAAGCCAACACTCCTGTGACTGAGTTAAATTATATAGACTAAGCTACCAGTGGAGGTCCCTTCTCGACTGACAACTAAGGCAAAACAGATAGCACCCGGTGGGCCTGTCCTTAGCAGACAAGACCTTGTAGGGACTCTACCTGGCCCCTGGCTGGGGAGATAGGAAGTACAAGAGGAATGTTTGCTGTTGATGGTGAAGAGAGATTATGGGTGGTCTCAAAGAGTAAGGGATTGTGGATAGTCTTAAGGAGTAAGGGATTGTGGGTAGTCTTAAGGAGTAAGGGATTGTGGGTAGTCTTAAGGAGTAAGGGATTGTGGGTAGTCTGAAATAGTTAAAAGGTCTCCAGCAGCTGAGAAAGAGAAAGCATCTGAGCTTTAGCACCAAGGAACTAAAACCCCAGGGAATTCTGGGAGAAATCAGAACTGGGTATTTTCTGGTCAAGCTTCTAACTGAGAATCCTGCTTCAGCCATGAGGCCCTGAACACACCAGAGGCTTGGCCACAACTCTGAGGTAATAAATCTGCATTGTTCTCATACATTAAGCCTGTGGTCTTTGTTATGTAGCAGTAAAATCCTAACAGAGAGCTGAATTCATTTTCACACTGAACAGAAGAGGCTGCTGGCTACCAGGAAGTCCCAGGTGGCTTCTAGGAAGGGAGCCGTAGAGAAACACAGAACCAGGTGAAACTTGTTCCTACATGGGGACCAGCCTCACTCTGGCGCTGTTCTGAGGACTTCCAAGTGCTGAGAATTTTGTCTCTTGTGTTCGAAGCATGGTGAGGGCTACGAGCCGTAATAATGACAGGATGTCACGAGTAGCCCTTTGTGTTTGGGTCTCTTTATAGTTATCAAAGCTGATTCATTTGTTGACGTGTTTAATTCTCCAGGATCCTTAAGGGAATCGTTAGTATTTTCACAACTATACAAAGTGAGAACAGATTATTGAGGGTGCTCTATGGCTACATAGTTATTAAAGGCGTTGTGAGGACCATAGCTAACGCTCCTGGCTCTCTCTCTCAAGAGGAGCAGAGGAGAGAAAGATAAAAACAAAAACCAACCAACCAAGCCAACAAACAAACAAACAAAAACAATAGCCGTCTTCCTTATGGCGGTGGTTTGACTCTGGAGTGTCCCCCGCAGGATCAAATGTTAGCTTGTGGTGCTGCTCTGAAGGCTGCCAAGCCTGTAGGAGGTGGAGCCCAAATGGAGGAGGTCCAACACTAGAGAGAAGGTCTTTGAAAGGTAACACTTATGCCCTTGGTGTTTCCTCCCTCTTCCTGCTTCCTGTGAGCCACCTCATGATCCAATTACCCATGTTGGATGGAGCCTCCCAACTTTGCCTTCTCTACCGTGAGGAATTCAAATCCTTCCCAAACTGTGATTCAAAAGAAACCCCCTTTTAAAGGTGTTTCTGTCAGGTACTTCAGTCACAGTGATGCAAAAGTTTCACATGGTCACAAGAGGATGCCTCAGAGGACCCGGATCCAAAGAGTAATTCTTGTACCCAGGAGAATGGCGTCCCAGCAAACCCCATTCGAGCTGAGCTCCAACCAGGAACAAGCAAACTATGTAGCTCTCTGAATCCTTTCTGAGGGAAAGATGGACCTGTTGCATCCAAAGCCTCCATCATAAGTTCTCCCTAGGGAACTTCCTCCTACAGCCTTTTTCCTTCTCTTCCTCTTCTTCTGCCTCCTCCTCTTCCTTCCCCCCTACCAAAACCTACCTGTTCATGTGCGCTGCTCGACCCCCAGTCTCTGCTCACCAAGTGGCATCACCATACAGTTATGAATGGACAGGAGCTGTTGCACATGCCTGTCTCCAAGCCAGCAGTGTACATTTTCTCACAGTCCTAATGCAAAGGAGGCATCCTAATTCTGCAATGCAGATCCAAGTCTTTAAAATACAGGTAAGCTGTCTACTCCAGCAAACAGCCCTGGATTCTACAGGGAGTTTCCGCATCTAGGATTCGCCCCTTTCTCCTCAAAATAGCTGTCAAGCCAGTCACACATGTAAATGCTGGATGGTACTTCAAGGAGAAGTGAAGAGCCGCGTTGCGTTGCCTTATCGAGGGCCTTGTGCTAGAGCACAGATAGATAGGTTCATCAGAAATTGCCTCCAATGGCCAGGAATTGTGTTAAACACCTGTGCTAGACACTTCTGGAACCCACCAGTCACCAGCTCTCCTTCCTACTTACAATGCTTCCAGACCTCTTACAGACTATATGGCTGCCTGTGAGAATATTCGTCATGGCCACCTTTAAAGGTCCAGGCTCTCCCCTGTGCCACTATGAATGCCAAGGGGACCACAGGCTCTAGGAGTGCAGCCATGGGAGAAGGCAGCCATCCATCCTGAGCCTAGGTTTTTGGTGACTACATGGAGGATGGTAGCCCCTCTCAGGCTCACATACATAGCTGAGATGTTTTTATTATGCTAAATATTAAAGTCGAAGGCTGATGACTGCTTGCTATTATGTAATTTTGCTTATTAAAAACTTTATATTAATTTGTTTTACAGATGGCTGAGTGAATTCACATGCAGAAGTTAGAGGACAATTTGGGAGAATCAGATTTCTCCCTTCACCACATAGGGTCACAGGGATTGAACTCGGGTCGTCAAGCTTAGCAGCAATCACCTATATTGGCTAAGCCATCCCACTGGCCCCAAATTCATCAGCTTCGTTCATCCCTCCTTTCACTGCACTGAGCCTGTCTCCCCTTTGTCCTAGTGTGGACACACAGGATACACTAAAGTAGAGAGAACAGCTTTGTCAGTTTTCATGTGCGAATGCAGTCAAGTGTGCGGGGGTGGGGAGGGTGCGGGGTACAGGTTGATTTACCCCAGTGAAGAATACCTTGCTGCAAGACATTCATCCTGATCACTAGGAGGGCCAGGGAGAACTGAACTGTGGACCTTCTCATTAAAGAGTCCCTACACTGGAGTAGCAAGAACTTAAGGCCCTGGAAAACGGCAGCATGCCTGCCTTAGTGTTTATTCCAGAACTTTCCACAGCAGCGTCCACACACTGGGCTTTAGCTGTCAGCTACAGAGGTGTGTGGAGGTGCTGAGCAACCTTCAGCAGACAGGTGCGTTCTCCAAAGGTAATGGAGGCAGCCAGAGCAAGTGTTTATAGTCTCTGTAGCTCCTGCTTCGGGGAAAGCTCTGATGATCAGCTTCTCTTTCCAGTGCTTGTGCATGGGATGGCAGGAGCAGGAATCACAACCCAGCTCCAAGTACATGGATAAGCACAGTGCCCATGGGTGTGGCTGAATTGGGGCCTGGCTCTGCGTGACGGTGTGGAGCTCGCTGAGTAACTTGCAGGACTTGGGTCTCTCCTTCCACAACGTCCTGGGATTGGCTGCATGTCCTCAGGCTTGGGGACAAAAGCCTTTACCCACTGAGCCCCGACTGTTGACACTTGCTGCCTCACTCATGGGTGGGTAAAGGCTCACCATGAGAGTTCTGCAAGCCTAGAAAGGGGAGTTTAAATGGGAACCTGAAGTGTTCGACTCCACTCTCCTGGTAAGGACTGTTCTCATCTGCTTTGTAAGTCAGTAAGTCAGCTCTAGTCACTCTCCTGTAGGGACTCCTGAAGGCTCTGGTTTGGGACTGTGATGTCTCTCTCCTGTAGGGACTCCTGGTGGCTCTGGTTTGGGACTCTGATGTCTCTCTCCTGTAGGGACTCCTGGTGGCTCTGGTTTGGGATTGTGATGTCTCTCTCCTGTAGGGACTCCTGAAGGCTCTGGTTTGGGACTGTGATGTCTCTCTCCTGTAGGGACTCCTGGTGGCTCTGGTTTGGGACTGTGATGTCTCTCTCCTGTAGGGACTCCTGGTGGCTCTGGTTGGGATTGTGATGTCTCTCTCCTGTAGGGACTCCTGGTGGCTCTGGTTTGGGACTGTGATGTCTCTCTCCTGTAGGGACTCCTGGTGGCTCTGGTTTGGGACTGTGTAGTCACTCTCCTGTAGGGACTCCTGGTGGCTGTTTCGGGACTGTGTTGCCTTGATGGTGGAAGTGGGCTTGGGGAATGAGTCTCAAAAGCTACATGGCCCCCTAGCATTTAAATCAGCCTCCGGGTCAACAATGGTGCCTCACAACCTGGCTGATCCATCAGGACTTGCTCTGGCTGTCACACCATCCCCATCAGATGGACCCAAACCCCTGAAGCCATCACATAAAATATCTGATATTTTATCATAGCAGTGAGAAACAATGATTGCCCAGCTAACAACCAGTACAGAGGATATTTAGACCAAGAAAGCCATAGCCATGAGCCAACGTTTATAACTGCTCTGTAACACTGTCAACATACACCAAAGGAATAAATGGGTCCAAGGGATGTGCGTATACCAGAGAAGGTGACTTCAAACAGAAGATACCAGGAGTTCCAAAGCCTCAGCGTGGGCTAGCATGTGACATCTCCTCAAAGAGGCTCCTTTGCTTAGGCTCCTACCAACAGCAAGGCTAAGCTTGGAGCCACTCGCATGAGAAGACTAGGCATTTCTGTCAATTAAGTCAAACATCTGGTTAATGTGGCGAAAAATCAGTCACCAGGGGCTGGCCATCGCCCTAGGCCTCCTCCCCAGGCCCCAGTAATGGAGGAGATACCTTCTGATTCCCAGGCCCTGATTTGCATACCCTTCTCTGATTGGTGAGTGAGACTAGTCTTGTCCCCAGGCCCTCCTGTGAGCCCAGGAGAGGCCAATCTGGGCTCTGAATTGTCTGTCGGAATGACAGCTGGATGGATTCCCAAACCGGGTGGCAGGTTCCTCAGAAGCACAAATTGCCATAATAAATGCTGATTGTCCCAATTACCTCTAATTGTCTAGCTGTGTAGCAGGAGCATTACCATAGGCAAGGTCTGCATGGCAGAGGGTCTATTTAGCAGATAAGCCCATCCAGGGAGCTTGGGTGGCAGAGGAAGTGAGTGAGCTGGCCCACTGAATGTCCCCCTGAAAGGACCCTGCGACTGATCAGCACAGAAATATGAGGGGGCTTCACAACCCCCAGCTGAGGAGGGACAACATCCACACCGACATCTTCATGTGACAGTCGTTAAACGCTCTTGTTAAAACTGGCCATGTGCTAAAGAGATAAAGGCTGAGAATAAATGTCTGGTCTCCATCTTTCTAACCAGCTGGGTCTGTGGGAAAGCTAGGGGGAGAGGCATGGTTGCTGAATGAGAGAATGAATGGAATTTTTTATCATTGTAATGTAGCATTTACTTCATCTATTCATTGCATCTACCAGCTGAACTTTCCAGAAGGAAGAGCTGCATACGAAGCCCCTTAAAACCCAGAAATGTAGGCAACCCAAAGATGAAGCTTCTACATAGTGTGTGTGTGTGTGTGTGTGCATGTGTGTGTGTGTGTGTGTGTGTGTGTGTGTGCGCGCGCCAAAGGATCTTATTCATTTATTCCTGTGGTAAATAATTCCTAAAATGTCTGCCACAAGCCAGGAAGTGTTAAAGATTTCCAAATTCATCTGTGAATGAAATAGGCCATTAACCACACAAAACGGGAGCTTCCTGTCTCCAGTAAGAGAAAGTTCAGCAACACTATCTCAGAAGGCAAAGGTGCTAAAGGAACAGATGGACAGAAGAGGGGGTGCGGGGACATGACTGCCCTGGACAGAGTGCTGGCCGCTCTTGCAGAGGACCCAACTTTTGTTCCCAGCTCCCCAAGTCAGGTGTCTCACAACTGCCTGTGGCTCCAGCTCTGGGGATCCAATGACTTCTTCTGGACTCCAAGAAGAAAGCACATGCATGGCACACACACATACACACACACATACACACACACATACACACACACATGCACACACATGCACATACACATACACACACATGCACACACACATACACACACATACACACACATGCACACACATGCACACACATGCACACACACATACATACATGCACACATACACACACATACACATACACACACATACACACATGTACACACACATACACACATGCACACACATGTACACACACGTACACACATACACACATGCACACACACGCACACATACACACACGTGTGTGTACACACACACATATGCACACTCACACACACATGCACACACACATACACACACACACATACACATACACACACATGCACACACACATACACACACATACACACACATGCACACACACACACATACACATACACACACATACACACATGCACACACATGTACACACACGTACACATGTACACACACGTACACACACATACACACATGCACACACACATACACACACATACACATACACGCACACACACATACACATACCCACACACACACATACCCACACACATACACACACACATACACATACACACATGCACATATACACACATGCACACACACACACATGCACACACACACACACACAAAATAAAAATAATGGAAATTAATCTTACAGAATAGATGGTGGCCATGGCTAAAATCTGAGGATGAAAGAAAGCCAGAACTTCACCTGTCATGACAAGGATATTGGAGACATCCCTCTAAAAGCAAAACAAAAACCACATTTCATGCATCACCACCTTTTCAAAGGGACTAGGGAAAACTAGATACAGTACAAAAAGACACAGTCTTTAGTCGTGCAGAACTGTGTTAGTGAAGGTCTCATCTGTAGGTGGGCAGGTTATTTTTTAATAGCTTGGGTAAGAACACAAGTCTTGCTGGGACCTCTAAATTCTGTTACAGTATTGATTATGGCAGAGAAAATGCAAAGCATGCAATTTATGCATGCCTTGGTGAAATTAAAACCTCACCATTTATTGAAAGAGCAGTAATTACTCTAAAGAACTCGGGGCACCCGGGGCAAAATCAAGAAGTGGTCCTCTCATTGGCTACTGGAGGGAAAAACAATGATGAGAGGAAGAATCTAAAAAGGGCTGGCCTGTGTCCCCATGATACCTCCCACTTGGCCCCAGGGCCGAAGCCTAGGCCATGGGAGGGTAGTGGACAGGAGTATAATTGTTGCAAGCAAGAGATAACTGGCCATCCTTGCTGTCTTTCAGGGCAGCCGAGGTCCCCTCTCGTCTTTGCCTGCAGATGCATCCTGAGGGACACTGGGAAGAAAACCTGTGTGCCCTATTCTTGCTTGCTCCCACTTCTCTTTTTAAAAAATCTAATCCCTGTGAAACACATCTGGCTCATCACAATGAACGTGGCATGGTAAGGGGTATGTCTGTCCACTGATTCCTCTCATCAACCCTACCTCTGTTCTCACAGATGAGAGTACCAACCCTGACAGAAGGGGCAGCCTCTCTCTTCTTCCTAACCAATGGCTGGAGTGTGGATGAGATGGACTGAGCTGCAGTATCTTGGACCCTGTGTTTGAGTTTGAAATTGCAGGACCTGTCCAGTTGGACATTGAGAGAGAAACCTGGATTTCTCTGGGCTTTTATTTAAGATGAACATAAACTTCTGTTGTCCAACTTGAATCTTCTGTCTCTCCCACCACATTTTCTTGTAAGCAATATGGTGGCACTGAGTTTGCAACTAAAGGTGGCTTTGAGGTACAGAGAGATGTCTCTATATCTGCCAGCAGAATTTATATGTGGAAGCAGCCATTTCTTTCCTGGACCAGTACAATGATCTCATAATGATATATTCTGCTTCCACTTCTTGCTGCTTCAAACCCATGGTACACACTGTACCAAAGTGTATGTGGCTACATCTCTTTCTGGCTCAAATCTTCAGTGGCTCTCATGGGATGGACAATGGTTTGTGCATCTTCCTTAGGTACTAGGGCCCCCATGATTACATCCCTACCTGGCTTTCCAGGAGAACGTCTACTCCCTGTTAAGCAGGACAACATTGTAAGAGGAGGTTCTGATACTACCGTCCTATTCCCCAATTGGTTCTTGATTTGTCAGTAAAGAAGGCCAGGGGGCCAATTGCTGGGTCGAAGCTACAGACAGGACTTCCAGAGGAAAAAGAGACATAGGGAAGGAGAGAGAGGCTTTCTTCCATGCTTTGGAGAAAGAAGAGTACAACAATCATGGAAGGCCTCAGAGGGGGTGGGAGGGTTAGAGCCTGTGGCCTCTGCTACTGGCAAGTGGCCAAAGATGTTTGGTAGGGGCTGGGTGGGACTAGCCACTAAGTTTAGGTCAGGCAGAGAGACAGAGATAATAAATTGGTAAGAGCATACTTTTCCAGGTGGGAGATATGTATCGATTGTGCCTAGAAGGCAAGTTTTAAAGTGACAAGCTGTGTGTGTGTGTGTGTGTGCGTGTGTTTTATCAGGATTCAAGTGTCTTGGGAGTGAGTTGATAGTGTGCTCACCTCCCTGAGCTAGGCTGGGTTGGACAAAGGGGAAGCCAGGAGGAGCCAGAGCAAGGTCTGATCTGGGCAAAGGTGGTAGCGGATTATAAAACTATACGCAACACAGCATACTCAATGCCATGCTGCTGACTGCTCTGTAATCTCTGACCCAGGTATCCCTGCTGGTGCCCTTCTTTCTACCTGGCCCATGTCTGCTGCATGTACACTTCCTAGATGCTGTGTTTTATACTGAAATATTGATATCAACATGAGATATTTGGGATAAACAAGGAAGAAAAAATTATGGTATACTAGTAATGTGTTGGTGAATCAATTTGACAAGATGCCAATTGTCCTTGTTAGAAAGAGAGAGAGCAAGAGAGAGAAAGAAAGAGTGTGTGTGTGTGTATGTGTGTGTGTGAGCGCGTGAGTGTCTGAGTGTGAGTGTGTGTGTGCGCTTGCGTGCGTGTGAATGTATGTGTGAGTGTGTATGTGTGTGTGTGTGTGCACGCACACGTGTCACTTCCTGATTTGAATGTCTCAAATCTCTGTGGGCAGGGTCTGTATCTGAAGACCTGAGCTGAAAGCTATAGATGTGCCACAGCAGATGTGGGAGATCTAAAGGGACAGGAAGCAAAGTGACCCCTGTAGTCACTTGTAGCCTGAAAATGAGGGACTAGGGAAATGGCTTTGTTTGTAAAGTGCCTTCTACACAGTCATGGGGACCTGATTTCGATCCCCAGAGCCAATTTAACATGGTGGTTGTAGAGCCCAATCTTAATGCTAACACTAGGGAGGCAGAGACTGATGAATCCCTGGGGTTCAGCAGCCAGTCAGCCTAGTCTAGTTGATGAGCTCCAGGCTAGTGAGTAACTCTGTGTCCAAAAACCAGGTACGAGCTGGGAAGTTGCTCAGTTGGTAAAGTGTTTGCAACACCAAGGGCCTGAGTTCAGGTCCTCAGCACCCATGTGAAAGCTGGATTTGGCCACATGGGCCTCTAAAAACATCATTGTGGGGTAGAGAAAGACAGGTGTTGGGGATTTGCAGGCCAGACTAGCTTCAGGGTCAATGGCAGACACTATCTTAAGTGAATATGGTGGAGAACTGTGGAGCAGGACACCCAATGTTCCTCTAATGTTTTAGCTTACAATCCTAAATTCCCACATACACTCATGATCATGCCCACATGTGTGCGCTTGCTTGAATGGACATACACACATGGACAGTACTTGAGGAATGACTCAGCACACCCAGTCTCCTGTCTTATATCCACTGTGTACCCTCACTGCTACCTGCTCTGTCATCAGAATAAAGAAGGGCCATCCTCCCCACTCCCAGTGTATGTATGGGTCACAACCCTGAGCATCGTTTGACACACTGTTCTCAGCTCTCCTTCCTGCCACCCCCACCTCCAGGCACTGTGGCAGGTCTAAACTGTGTCTCTCTCACAGTTCATTTTCAGTGGCTCCAAGTGTTTAGTGAATGTGTCTCTCTTTGGCTTGGACTCTTTCGTCTCTCCCTCCCTGGCATTCAGACCCTTCGTTCACTCCATGATTCTAGTTAGTGGCTCCTTCTGCACCTGTTTCTCTGCCTGTTATGGAAATGAGCCTTCCAGAGGGAGATTCTATGACAGGGGAGCTATCAGAGACACACAGCGCCCATCTGCTCACCCTTTCCCCTGGAGTCCAGCTGCCTGCCCACCTTCTCTCCCCACCCTCCAAAAGGTAACCTTCTGTGCCCCAGGCATGCTCAGGTCCCACCTGCCACTAAGAACTGACCAGCCGTGCTGCTGATCAACTGACAAGCGGCCCAGCAATGTGCTGAGGCCAGATGGTCCTCAAAGCATCTCAGAATCACTCATGTTTCCTCATGGCTTAGATGTCCTGCGTCCCCAGGAAATGCCTAAAAGGGAGGAGCATGTGTCAGACATCAAAGTCACGGAGCCTAGTTTCAACTCCAGCCCAGCCATCTGAGCTGTGACAGGCCACACCTGTTCCTCATGCTATAACTACAACAGCCAGTGCTCCCAGAATACCAGGCTCAGCTCCCAGGGTGTCTTGATGTGAATCTACACAAAGCCTTACTACACGGCAGAAGGTAAGCATCGATACAAACACTGCACTTGACCAATGGGGAAACTGAGGCACAGGGTAGTTCAGATCAACTGCCTAGGGGAAGAGTGGCCATGCAGATTTGCTCTAGCTACTGCCTCTCACACATGCTCTCTTCACTCAGTTCACCCAGGATGCTGGACTCCAGTTTTGGCCTACTCTTAGTAGGCATGGCATAGATGCAGGGATGGTTTGTAGCCAGGTCACTGGCTATTTTAGACACAAGTAGATAAAGCATGTACTTCCAATACATGGGGTAGGGGAAGAGGTCCGTTATCACCTTCTGGAATCAGGAGGCAGGAGCCTTCCCTGAAGATCTGTGGCAGCTGAGCACATTGTCACACACAGACTGGGTGACTTTAGGCTGTCATTGAAAGATCAATAGATCATCTTCTTCCTCATCCTCATCTTCTTCTAGCTCTTTCTCCTCTCTCTCTCTCTCTCTCTCTCTCTCTCTCT